>NC_136812.1:50121843-50456843 GCF_951216825.1 Electrona antarctica | reverse complement strand
CTCACTCGGGTGACCCAGCCGGGGTGATCAAGTCCCGACTTACGTCCCAGCAGCTACCCTCGGTCAGACCCACTAGGGAAAGACCAGGGCCACACAATCCGTCGGAACCACTCCGGAACTACTCTGCCGGGACTGGGAGGCACAATTCTGGCATGTGGAGGGACTATAGGCTCTGTGGGTTGACTCCTGTCCGGGCCCCTCCTACGTCTCACCAGGTCCACTCCTGCTCTCACCAGTTCGTTGCACCAGACTCCCAGCACCAGACACTTCATTCAGGAGTGGTGGTTTCTTGAGCCGAAATGGTTCTGGAGGCTCCACCTGGGCAACGGTGGTACTGCAGGCTCCGCTTGCGGCTCGAATGGCCCTCCTAAAGGCCTCATCGAAGGCCTCATCAGTATTTATTTTTGTTTTTCAATATGTTGCTGCGAGCTATTGTCAAAATTATTGACACAGCCCATATAGAACCACAGACTTTGTTCCAATTGGGAATAAAGTCCAAACCTTAAAGAAAATCCCTTTGGGATTAATAAAGTGACAACTTTTACAATATATCCATTACCATTATCCAAATTAATTCCTTCTTATTATGTTTTACATTTAGGAAAAAGTATAGCCAATTTAACATTGAGGTGCCCACTCTTCATGTGAAAATGAAGCCCCAACATGTGAACGCTGATATGCTTTTACTGCGAAGGGAAACGTTTCCGAACATGTCAGCCTGCATATTTCCACGTGCTGAAAATAGCTGATCTACAAGCTCACAACGTGTCACGGATGCAACGTGTTTGTAAGCTTGCAAATCAGCTATTTTCAGCATGCAACACGTCGTACGACGAGGAATAAATCAGGTTTCACTGTGGGAGATGTCTTTTGTCTTCATGTATGTACACAGCGCAAAAATAACAAGCTATTGGAAGCAATTTTTTGGACATTATGCTGAATTAAACAACAACTAGTTTACCTCAGTGTTTGGGGACATGTTCTGTGTCTGCTGTCTCTGTGGATCAGCGTGAGCATCCTCATCCGGTTGTAAGATATGTGTGCTGCACGCTCCAGAGAAAGTGCACGCTCTGAGAGAGATTATGTTGATTTGGTGTCGGATTTGGGTTTATTGATGGGTTTTCCGCTACATATTAAGACCTGTTCATGGTGTGGTTTAGCTGCAGGGTTTTCGCCTGGAAGGCTCTATATGGAAATCTGACACGCTGTTGAACAAAGTGAACTGTGAGAGAGTGTGGCGTTCACACACGCGAGAAATTATCGAGTTCACAGTAACGTTCATCAAGCAGAAATACTGTTTTCAGTTCAGTTCACGTTCACTCAAAATATGAACGGGTTCATTGAACACCCTCAGGGACAACACTGGACGTCATGTTGTAGTTTTCACCGCTGTGGTCACCTATCACCTAAAGCTGGATAGGCCTTAAGTAGGTAGTAGTTACTTTATTAAACCGGAATGAAATTTGTTTTGATAAAAATGTGTGCCACATGGGATACTATTTACATTATGAAGAGAGGATAAAAAAATAGATTTCCGAGCGATGGAAATAAGCGAATTAGCACTACCAAAATCCAACGCACCATTGAGGGCTTATGGTCGGGTAGGGGAAATAGCCAATAATGCGTTTTTGCACACGTAACGACTACAAATAAAGGTAAGAAAGCCTAAATTCTAGCCGGAAATTCTCCTTTAAGGCCTTTTCAGATGGGAATTGGCTGACACGCCTAATTCCTTTTCAATGAAAATAAATTCCTTTTCAGTGAAAAGGAATTACCAAGGAGGCGCAGAGAAGTTGAGGGACATTGACGCAAGCAGGTGGCGCGTTGCCGTAAAATTGACGCGCGCATGCTCTTTTGTGCATGCACGTGCGGGTGGCTACAGCTGGATTGTAATTCAACTTCTTTTCCACTACGCGTCTGTCTACACCTGAGACCGCATGGCGATCTCCGCTGATGCAAGCGGATCAAGCGCTGAATAGCCCTTAGAATGAAGGAGTTTGTTCTAGAATCTCGTGAGGATGGGGTGGTGTTGAGAGGTCTTGGCCATGCACGTGCATGCTGTGGGCCTACTCGAATGTTTTACTTATAAGAAAATGTGTAAATACTGCAATATAAAAATTACAAGTAAAAGTCCAGAATAAAAAAATTACTTGAGTTCAAAGGTTTTGGAACCACAATGTACTTAAAGTACCAAAAGTAGAAAGTACTCATTTTGCAGAATGTCCCGTTTCAAGTTCTCAAATGTTTAAACATATTTTGAAAGCTCACGATGCATTGTGAGCTTGTAGATCGGCTATTATCAAATGGTTTAATGTATGTTTAACTTGTAACTAGTAACTAAAATTTTAATTTTTTCCCCACATTTTATACCAACGATTTTGCAACCCATTTTATTTTTCACCCAGTGTCAATTATCTTTGTAATCCTGGGCGCTACACTCCCTCTGCCAACGGACTGACCTCATGCTCCTTCCATGCATGAGGAGTCCAAGCCGCTTCACCCGGGCCGTAACTCGTGGAAGGAACACGTTATTCCGACCAGTTCCTTTCCCCTCCATCAGGCGCCCCGGCTGGCAGTGTAGGGACCAGGATTAATGCATGATTTTTGTGAGGCTACCTACCCTAGGGGACACGGGGAGAACATGTGAGGGTACCTACCCTAGGGGACACGGGGAGAACATGTGAGGGTACCTACCCTAGGGGACACGGGGAGAACATGCAAACTCCACACAGAAAGGCCCAACCCCACCTAGGGTATGGGCGCTGATGACGCAGAGGAGAGAACACGCCCCCCAGTGCCTGCAGTCACCGTGCCCCCTTACCTAAAGTGTTCAAATAAATGTAGTGGAGTAACAATGGAAATTGGAAATACTCAAGTAAAGTACAAAAAACTCAAACGTGTACTTAAATACAGTACTTAAGTAAATGTACTTAGTTACTTTACACCACTGTGAAGGAGTTTGTTCTTGAATCTCGTGAGGATGTGTGTGTGTGCGTGTGTGTGTGTGAGAGAGGAGATGTGAGTCACTGATCCTCTTCACCGCAATGCCGTCACTGAATGAAGACGTGCTCTCTCTGCTCTGCTTCCTGTAGTCGAGTGGTACCTATAAGGACATCTGGGAACACAGCTGTGTCTGTGAATCTGTCGCGAGGCTAAACAAAATCTCTGCAGGGATCAGTCAGTGGCTCTCATGAATGGGTACTCTTTGGTGATACAGGTAGGAACATGAACAATACAATGACTCAGTCATAACAAGGGCCGGATCTTCCATTAATGGGCATACATATGCCCAGGGTCCCTTGGGCACCAGGGGGCCCTAAAAAAAAGGGGGACAAAAAAATCTGAAATTTCCCCCACTAATCAGAATGAAATAATACATGAAAATTAGTGTTTTATTGTTGCTGAGAATGCAGCTGAAAAGTGCATGTGTGTGTGAAGCAGCAACAATGCGCTAGATGTGTGAGGTCAGGTGGAGAGGTGATTCTGGTGGAATAAAAGACGTGATGTCCACCATCCAGCATTGCTTTGTTTTCATTCTGCATGCATAGCGGCAGGTGGCTCGACAATTTTTTTTTATAAACACTGAAATACACTGGCACTGGTGGACAGAGACGGATTTACCTTGCTGAGGGCCCCCGGGCTGGAGCAAATTTGAGGGCCCCCCTTGGGGCGCGCGGCAAAAAGAAATTGGGCTATTTTGTTTTCATTTTGGGGTACCCAGGCCCCTAAAAAGAGAGGCAGGCAGGCAGAAGCTCTCAATGGTTTAACCATAATACAACTAAATACAATAACAATACACACATTTCACTTGAATTGGATTTCACTTTACAATTTTATAATAAAAAATAATAAAAAATAATAATAATATATATATATATATTTTTTTGGGGGGGGCCCTAGTCGGGGGCCCCCGGGCTTCAGCCCACCCTAGCCCAACGGTAAATCCGCCTCTGCTGGTGGATTCTCTCACCCATGTGCTTACTATGGGGCGGCGGTAGCTCAGGGGTAGAGTGGCTGGATGGTAATCGCAAGGTTGCCAGTTCGAACCCGGGCTCCCCCAGAGTTAGTGTCGAAGTGTCCTTGAGCAAGACTGAACCCCTGATTGCTCCTGATGTGCTGGTTGGTGCCTTGCATGGTTTCCGCCGCCATTGGCATATGAATGTATGTGTGAATGAATGGGTGAATGTAATGCACAATCTATATGTAAATCGACTTGGATAAAGGCGCTATATAAATGCTCCATTTACCATGTGTGTTTACCATGTGGCCCTCCCCCCGGCAGCGCCGCGTCTCAAAGTGGTTAATGTAAAAATACAAAATATAAAGTCTCTATCACACAAAGATTTGGCGGCCCCTGTAGTAACACTGAGGGACCCCTTGTTGAAGACCCGTGCCATATTGACCATGTCGTGGTATGTGTGCACCACAACTAATCAGCTCTAAAACCAACTGCCAGAAGCAAACCTGGATATAGGGCTCAAGTGTCCAGTTGCATATCACTCCGGATTAAGGTTCAGGGGAGCCCAATGACAAGAGTGGGGGGAAAAGTTCAGTGTTGAAAAATCACACCCGTGTGAACTGAGTGGTGCAAATCACCCCCCCCCCCCCCCCCCCCCCCTCTCTCTCATTAGCAGGCAACAGTGCAGCACTATCTCTCTCTCTCTGTTTCTGGCACAACAGCGCCACTTTTGGTACTCATTGGCAGCCTACTGGTGCTCATAGTCATGTCACACACAAACACGGTTGTCACACACAAACACGGTTGAACACGGACATTGCTGTTCCTTGGAGTGGTTGCACCACTCAAAAATACAGTTTTCCTTTCAACCTTTATTTAGTTCTCGGGAGGCAAAGAAAAAAAAGGAATAAAATGTATCTCGGGCATTTTCATCACAAAATTAATCAACATGTGCTTTCTTTGAGGCTAAAATACATGCTGCATTCTATCAAGTTATGGACTGGTCTTTTGACCGTGGGCCGACCAATGAATGGACAGGTGGCCCAATTGTCCCCCCCTTCCTCGTTTTGGGATCATTGTGGTAATTATCAGAACATGGATGGATGTTTTTCAGTAAAAGTGGTGGGTATTAGGGGCCAGTTTGTTTGGGTGTGCCTCGACGGAATAACCTGACTCTGCCAGATTGCGGCAGTAGTGAGTTCACAAGTTCCCTCCTCCTGCCTGCATCTGGGCTCTCTCAAGCAGAAACGATGAACCCGGAAGCAACGGGACAAAAATATGATATCTCCATAAGTTGTAGTCTTAATAGGTTGTGTTTACATTTGCGCTGTGGCACAGCCTCAATATGTCATAAGTCTTGCGTTGATCCCGCCTCTAGCGGCCGCATACAGCCGCATATCACTCCGGCCAGAATTGGTCTGGAGTACATCGTCTCTGCCCGAGAGATACCAGACTTTCCCTTCTAGCAGAATGCAAATGTTCCACCAGTGGTTCCACCAGGCTATCGACGGAATGGGTGCCAGGCCGAAGGCATGGTGGAGACAAATATACTTGTCTCCACCAGGCCGAAGGCATGGGGAGAGAGTATGTTTTGCACTCCGTCCGTCCGTCCGTGTGTGTGTGTGTGTGTGTGTGTGTGTGTGTGTGTGTCCGTCCGTCCGTCCGTCCGTCTGTGAACAGCTAATCTCCGGGACCGTTAACCCGGTCGATGCCAGATTTTGCACACACACTCCCTGGATGCCAACGATGAACCTCTGCCCAAAAATTTCCAGAACGGCCTGTTATAGCGCCACCAGGAGGCCGCTTTGTGCAAAACAAGTTTTTGGACAGTACACCTACAGATTTTGTCCAAAAATCACGCAATCTGGTACACAGTCTCTCTAGAGCCCTTCAACGAAACGGGTCTTTCAGATTTCTCAGACTCCATCCTGATTGGCTAAGATTGGCTTCCAAAGTTCGCAGGAGTGCTCAGTTTCAAACAAAATGCTGCAAATCATGAACACATCGTGTGATTTCCGTGAAATTGTGCACGCACATTCCCACTAGGCCGAGGAGGAAATGCCACATGAACATTTTCAACTCAGCCTCATGGTGGCGCTATAACTGGCCGAAAAGTGTTTTTACCTCTAACTGCACGGATCTGTGGATAACTTTGTATGCCAACTCCCTAGAGGCCAAGGAAAAACCTTTGCCTGGAATTTTTCACATCTGCTCTTTATAGCGCCACCAGGAGGCCGACATATGTAAAACACATTTTCTAATATTACTCCTTCAGATTTTATCCAAATTTCACGCAAATCGGTACACATGCTCTTCATAGTCATGTGATCAAGACGGGTTTGTTTGATTTCTCATAATCCACCCTCATTGGCTACGATTGGCTTCTAAACTTTTCAGGAGTAGCCCGCTTTCTACCCGCTTTGTACAAATCGCCACAACTACTCAACGCAGCGTCCGATTGTGGTGAAACTGTGCATGCATATTCCAACTAGGCTTTGGAAGAAATGCCACTTGACAGTTTTCAAATCAGCCTCATGGTGGCGCTACAACAGGCCAAGCCGCGTCACACACACACACACACACACACACACACACACACACACAACGTTTATATTGCTCCTAAACATTTTGCCAAACATCACACACACACTCCTATCCTCCTGGTGGAGACCTGTGCCCAGAAGGGCACTTTTTCTAGTTAACATATATATCTAACACTAAAACATTTCAGTTGACTAAAATGTGACTGAAACTAAATGAAAATGTATTCAAAATCAGCACTATAGCATGCTGGTTGTGGTGGGCCGCGGTCTATGGCTAAAATGTCAGGGCCGAATGTTTGACTCAGTCCAGCCCTGTTATAAAATATGTAATTCTCCCTACAGCCACATAGTTTTGGCTGAGAATAAGATTGACAAGCAAGCATTGTCAAATGCAGTGTCCCGTCGGAAAACTAATTTTGGAAAAAAACGTCAAAACGTCAAAAAAGTGAGGGACGGTATACTGTAGGCGCTCAGGGGTCTACACGGGGGGGAAAGAGTTTGGGAAACTCTGCTGTAGTCGAACAAATCAGCTGCTTTGTCTTCTTGACGTTGAGGGCAGTGTTGATTTTGACAGAAAATTTTGACTTAGTTTAGTCTTCTGAATAGAATGTTGTTTTAGTTTATATTTTAGTCGTCTGAAATGTTTTAGTTTTAGTCTAGTATCAGTTGATTAAATATCATACGATTTTAGTTGACTCAATCTACAGCTGATTTTGCTGCCGAAAATGTATTTTGGCGGGCCTTGTTACTCATAATGCCTGATTTACACTTGCTGCACGCCGGAAATAGAAGCTCGGCTATTTTCAGAGTGCAACACACAAGCACTAGTATACTAGTATACTATACACTCCCTAACATTTTAGTCTATTTGTTTTTCTCCAAAATTGTCAATATATTTTTTCTTAGTTTTAGTTATCATAGGTTCATTTTTATTTCGTTTTTGGCAGTGAAAAAAGGTAGCCGACGGACATTTTTTGGCATAGTTTAATTGAGTAAAAGTACAAAAGAATTGCTATCACATTATACTTAAAGTATAACAGTAAAAGTACTCATTAAAGGGGAATAGGCCTACCACTCATTTTCAACATTTTACTATGTCATTTATATACCTTAGACTGGAAATAATAAAAATAAAAGTCCCCCCATTCTGTGTTGCCTAGAACTGGAGGTCTGAAAAAAGAAGTACATCTTGATGATGTCATCAAGATGCAATTCACACAACAGCTCTAAGGTATTAATGACAGTAAAATAGCAGAATGTCCCATTTCACAAGTTTTCAGAATCTACTACTAAAACTATGTAGTACTATGTACTAAGTACTATGGTGATGATAGTCAGCTCCACATATGGATCAATCCATGTGTTGTACCAACTCGGTATGCTCCAGCATCTGCACATGGTTGGCCCAATTGCCCCCCCCCCCCCCCCCCCCCTCGTTTTAGGATCATTGTGGTAATTATCAGAACATGGATGGATGTTTTTCAGTAAAAGTGGTGGGTATTACGGGCCATATAGGGCTAGTTTGTTTGGGTGTGCCTCGACGGAATAACCTGACTCTGCCAGATTGCGGCAGTAGTGAGTTCACAAGTTCCCTCCTCCTGCCTGCATCTGGGCTCTCTCAAGCAGAAACGATGAACCCGGAAGCAACGGGACAAAAATATGATATCTCCATAAGTTGTAGTCTTAATAGGTTGTGTTTACATTTGCGCTGTGGCACAGCCTCAATATGTCATAAGTCTTGCGTTGATCCCGCCTCTAGCGGCCGCATACAGCCGCATATCACTCCGGCCAGAATTGGTCTGGAGTACATCGTCTCTGCCCGAGAGACACCAGACTTTCCCTTCTAGCAGAATGCAAATGTTCCACCAGTGGTTCCACCAGGCTATCGACGGAATGGGTGCTAGAGGATCTGCGTGCTCAAGTGTTGATTTCGTCCACTAAAACTATGACGAAAAAGGTCTGTCGACTACCTTTTTTCACTGATGAAAAGTAAATGAAAAGTAAATAAAAAACATGGATGGATGTTTTTCAGTAAAAGTGGTGGGTATTAGGGGCCATATAGGGCTAGTTTGTTTGGGTGTGCCTCGACGGAATTCATTTATATACCTTAGACTGGAAATAATTTAAAAAAAAAGTCCCCCCATTCTGTGTTGCCTAGAACTGGAGGTCTGAAAAAAGAAGTACATCTTGATGATGTCATCAAGATGCAATTCACACAACAGCTCTAAGGTATTAATGACAGTAAAATAGCAGAATGTCCCATTTCACAAGTTTTCAGAATCTACTACTAAAACTATGTAGTACTATGTACTAAGTACTATGGTGATGATAGTCAGCTCCACATATGGATCAATCCATGTGTTGTACCAACTCGGTATGCTCCAGCATCTGCACATGGTTGGATCATAGAGTATAAAGAAGGATAGAGACTGAACTGGCGCGAAGCCTGCAGTCCTCCTCTTACCACTAGGGCCCAGTGCTTCAACGTTGGAAAGCCTCACTGGCCCCTTGGGTTGGATGCGTTCCCAGCTCGGTATGTCAAACTTGGCAGGAACTGCTGTGTTGAATGACCCAATCGTTATATACACAGTCCTGCTACCATACAATCTGATTTGTCAGAGCAGCATCTCACAGTCACTGGCTTCTGTTTAATGTTTTATGTCACAGAGGGAGGGAGACATTTGTCTTGGAGACAGTCACAGCTGCATACAAATATACACATTCACATAAGAAAAAGAAAAAGACCATGAAACACACCAACACAAAAGTCAATAAAGTGCATTCGGCAATCTCTGATTGAGCATTTTGACTGACAGGGGAACAAATGAGTTTTTAAATCTATTATACACATACCGTGGAGTTCTATATCTTCTACCGGATGGCATTAGCTCGTACTCTCGGTACAACACGTGCAAAGGGTCAGATACAATATTCCGAGCTTGTCTCAGCACTGCTTGTTCAAAGATGGAGTGCGGAGTGATGGGGGGCATGCCCATGATCTTCCCAGCCGTGTTTGCTATACAGTACCATATCTTAAGATTGATTCTATACTAGCCCTGTAAAAGGTCAACATAATATTTACACTGACTCCGAAAAGCCTACGTCTTCTGAGAAAAGTGTAGACGCTGCGGTGTATCTTAGAACACAGTGTTATGCGTGTGCATGGCTGAGGGAATTAGGGGTGCTGGGGGGGCTGCAGCACCCAGGCACAGCCCCCCTCGGACAGGAGGGGAAGAATACTAATAATTTTTATCAAAACAGATTTCTGTTCCTAGGCCCAATAAAAATGCTGTATCACAGTATCGGTGCCTTATCCTGGTTAATTGCCTGTGTCAGCTATCGCACGCGCATCCCCTACTGAACGTTCAGCACCTCCTACTGTAAATATCTTCCCGCAGCCCTGTGCGTGTGCCTGCTCAGGTCCTCATCGAACTGCACTCCCATGCAGGTATTTATACGAGGGGACCTGTTTGATGTTATGGTCATGGACACTAATCATACTGTGGTCTCCTATGGACCTGGGGTCCACTATGACCTCCTCTGTTTTGTTTACATTTATTTTCAGATGGTGTAGATCACACCACTCTATGAACTTGTCTACTCCATCTGTATGGCTGAGGATGTTATTATCGCTCTTGAGCAGACTAAGTATCACAGTGTCATCTGAAAACTTGATAACAAACTGATTTGGATATGAGCTGCACACAGTCGTCCGTATACAAGTTAAACAGAAAAGAGGAACTGACTGTTCTTTGGGGCACCCCTGTACTACACGGGAACTGCCCATAGATCCGAAGTCCCGTTAGTCCGAACATGCATTAAGGTTGGCGAACATGCACTGCTCCCGTGCTTGCGGTTATGTTTAGGTTAGGGTTAGAGATAGGGATAACTGTGTGTCTGAGAACACACAGTTAAATCTCACCCTCTGTGGTCTCCTAGAGAGAAAAGAAAAGTACCGTTTTATACTAAAACAATTGCAAAATTAAAATTGTTGTGTATATTTATCTCCAATTGCTTCCTCTGAACGAAAACGTGTTGTGTGATGACGTGTAGAGGCCCAAAATAATCTTGATTTCATTCACCTGTTGCTGGACGTTCCTCCAGTCCAAACACAGCTGGTTTTGATTACAGAACTACTCTGTTTTTAATCTCATTCAAGATGACATCCAGGCAGTGTATTACTCATTTTAAACTTAATCAGCACACTCAAATGTGTATCTAATAACCAGTGTTGTAACTAACGCCCTTACATCACGTTACGTTACCTAACGGCGCTACTTTTTGCAGTAACTTGTAACGGAGGCTTTACATTTCCCTATTCCATAACGGCCTTATAGTTATTGTCCGAGCGTTACCCGCGTTATAGCGTTATTATGTCAACGTATGATCCAAGTGAAAAGTTTCCCCATACAGCGCCGTGAGTCTGTCATACAGGCTCTGTGCTGACTGCTGCTGAGAGAGCGCGCCGCTCTCTGTGTTGTACTGTGTTGACAGTTTCGTTTGTGCTCTCATACTAGCCTCTGAGCCCACATGGCTACGCACCCTAACTGAACAAAGCATGTCGCAGAAGAGGTCATTGATTGGCTAACGTAGGGCCAGATTTCAGGGTAAGCCAATCAGAGACAGTCTGACAGAGTAGGGCGGGTCTTGCTCGTATGTACTCATATGTAAACACAGACAGACACACAAACCCTTGTAACGCATACACAGAAAAGGCCGGTTGAACATTATTACCACACGCTACGACAGCGAGATCGGATGCTTTGTGGGTTGGAAATACAAGCATTATTTGAGTACTTGCGGGTAAAGGAAATGTTTTAACATGCCATGGAGTGTCCCCGCTGTGTGATTCCCCGCACTTCCTTTATTATTATTGCTGCTGCTGCATCCCTCCAGGAGGGACCCTCCTGCGCTAGCCAGCATTAGCTAGTGGGCGCCGCAGCACAGTGCCTGACGTTAGCCTTGCACACCGTTGCATGCTAACGGATCCCCGCGGGACCGTGGCCACCTCCCCGGGCACAGATATATATAAACTATCTATGGGCACAGTGATGGGGCTGCCCTCTCCCCCCCTTCCCCCCCAGAAAAACATCGAGGTGAAAATGCTAATTATGTGGCGGACAGAAAGCATTGTCCACAGCCAATCAGCAATGCAAATCTAAGAAAGCATCTTAAATCAGTCCATGAGCTAGGCTGCCTCATATCACCAAAACAGACAAAGATCGATTTTAAATCGCCACAGAGGCATGTCACCAAGAGTCTACTTGACAAAATGATTGCCAGGTATTTTGTTGAGGAAATGCTTCCCCTCTCAACGGTGGTCTGTTCCTTTCAGAGCACTGGTCAGCAAAATACCAGTGAAAGCAGGGCCAATGTGCAGAAATACATTTTCCAAATACCTTAACAGTGAATATTCTAAAATGGAAGATGAGCTCAAAAATACATTTGATGAATTAGAATATCTCTCTACCACTGCAGATATATGGACTCATTTTTTATTTGATTATTATTATTTTTTTCATATTGCAAATTTGTTTTGAAGGCAAGTTGAGGCTACAATAAAGATGCCTGTCAAAATTTCTAAACATGTTTTATTGTTCCACTAAATGTCATAATGTTAGGAGGGAGTTGTCTTTTCTCTTACTGTGCGACAGAACCTTCTTTTAAATCGTTTTTTATATTATTATTTTTTAAAGTAAAGTAAAGTAACTTTAAAAGTTACTTTCATAAAGTAAAGTAAAGTAAAGTAACTTATCTAAAAAAAGTTACTTTTTTAGATAAGTAACTATAACTATAACTCTTTACTTTTTAAAAGTAACTTGAACAACACTGCTAATAACATTATAGGTTAGAAATAAGCCACGTTGCAGCACATGCATATCCACCACCGTCTGTCGCTCAGACTCTAGCCTCGGAAACCCAGACATTTTATTTCCAGGGAGAAAAGTCTGGGGCCGAGTCCAATTTGGCATACCGTAGCGCAAACGTTGATCACTCTCTGCTGATTTCTGATCATCAATTAATCTTTGTTAAATTGACACACACACACACACGTAACACACGCCCCTCACTTCACACGGGTGTGATTTTATAAAGAAAATATGTGCTACCATGAAGTGGCCTTGTGGTTAGAGTGTCCGCCCTGAAACTGTGAGGTCGGGGTTCGATCACCGGCCGGGTCATACCAAAGACTGTAAAAATGGGACCCGCAATGCCTCCCTGCTTGGCACTCAGCATCAAAGGGTTGGATTGGGGGGTCAAATCTACTAATCAAATGATTCCCGAGCGTGGCACGGCTGCAGCTCACCGCTCCAAGAGATGGGTCAAATGCGGAGAACAAATTTCACTGCGGTAACGTGTGTGACAAATCGTATGACTATAGCTTTGACCTTTGATATTTTAACTTTTTGTGTTTTTTCATAAATGAACGCCCTGCTTGATCATACCACAGCATCATAACAAAAGTAGCTGCAGATATAGCTGCAAATAGACACCTACAACTGGAGTATGAATAGGCCATGATTAGTGTAATTGCATATAATAACTAGAACTGCACTCTGTCGAGTGCCTATACTTGCTTGTTGCACACAAGTAGGCCATAAATGGCCTACTAGTGCGCAAGCAGAGCGCGCAAGTACAGTGTCGGGTGGATTAAAGGAAATGCCTCTATGTATAATATACATCAACTTACAAATTACATATACATATACATTGTATATGTATATGTAATTTGTAAGTTGATTAGCGGTACACTGTGGTTACTTTGCGTATGCCCCGTTTGATGCGTATGTATCGTAGCAGCATATGACGTCAGGGACAGGGTATAACTGGTACAACTAGCTCTCAATGATGACGTAATAAAGATGTGGATTAAAGGACCCAATGCCAGGGTGTAATTGGTTTTCGATGGTGACATAATGACGATATGTTTTAGTGTCGGGAGGATTAAAGGTAATGCCCCTATGTATACACGTATGTAATCTGACACCACTGCCATATCAAGCACAAGTAGTCATTACGTCATACGCTGGCACGGCGCATACACATCAAACAGCGACATACCTGGACGAAAACTATTACTTGCGCGCTCTGCTAGCGCAAGTAATGAACAGTGCTGTCCACTGTGACTGTGATTTCTCTCTATGTATGTCTCTCTCTCTCTCTCTCTCTCTCTCTCTCTCTCTCTCTCTCTCTCTCTAAGGAATGTACATGTACGTACAATTAAAGGGAATACATGTGTAAACAGAGCTATGTCACGTTGCAACTTGGAGAAGAATAGCTTACGAAAGGCCAAACACATGTTAATTTGCCATTAAAGTAGGCATGCAGTGCAGCTTGGTGTAAACTAAGCTTAATCAATAGCATATTTCCTTCCAGGATTCCAGAATGTGTTCAGGGGCTGCTGTTCTGTTCATATGTAAATATGTCAAATTGGTAGTGCTGGAATACACTTAAATCTTGCTGCTGTGCAGCAATTACCCCTTCATCTCTTTTTCTCTTTTTCTCTCTCTCTCTCTCTCTCTCTCTCTCTCTCTCTCTCTCTCTCTATCTCTCTCTCTCTTTCTAACAAACTTACAAAGTGAATGTTGTTGGCAACACAAAATCCCAACAATTACATTTGCGATTGTACCGTTTTGATTGATTGACTGCAAAAGCGTATAATTGACACCAGTAAAAACGACCTGAGGGCGAGAAGCGAGGTCGCGTGCACACATCCGCTTGGGTGAGGGGAGACTGCTGGGCGCTGGCGTTGGCGTGACCATATATAGAGGCGTGATGTCACGAGGCGTGAAGATATATATGGGAGGCGTGAGTGACTAACTGACTGACGGACGGTTATCATAAAGTAAATGCGACCTATGGTCGCTACAATGGATGAATTAGGGATTAGTGGATTACAGAGGCATTTTGATTACATTAATCTGTTCAGAATGTGTGCACATGATGCTGTATACTATAGACTACTTTAATTGTAAAAATTAAAGTAGCCCCCCCCCCCCCCCCCCCCCCCCCTCAGGTACTGATACTTTTACTCAAATACAAATTCCACCACTTCCCCAGACACGGTTCTAATTTCCAATTGGCCACTGTGTACATTCTGTACATAACCGCAGTGTTCATAAACTGTATTCAAACGATGTGTACCGTCTGCGCGCGCTATCCATTAATTTGTTTGTGATTTTGTCCACACACACATCAATTTATTTCAATGCAATAATGCAAATTCATCATGTTTTACGTGCTTCATTGGCTTCAGAAAACGATCAAGCGATGCATGCTGCGGTGTATTGCTAATCATGTGCATAAAGCTGAGCTCACACTGGAGGCGTTTTAACATTCGAAGCGATGCCCATAGCACTTACCCTACGCCCTTAGACAGCACTTTTTAGACTTAGATAGCATTTGATACAGACTTATAGCATGTTATGTAGACAGCACAATAATTACATTGTATGTAGTCATAGCACTTCATAGTATATATGTACAGCATAGTATAGTATATATGTATAGTTTATATGTACAGTGTCATTATATAGATATGTTCTAGCTACGTTCTTAGCTTACGCATGTTTCTTGATAAATGCTTTTTATATATGTGATGTATTCCCATGCTTTTTGTTCTTGCTTAATGTAAATCGCTCTGGATTAAGAGCGTCTGCTAAATGCCTAAATTGTAAATTGTAAATTGATTAATTTATGGACTCAGTTTGCATCATGCACATATGGACGATCTTGTATACACAACTCTCTCAGCTGTATTGTGGTCGCACAAACAACATACCATATCAAACCTATTTGATTGAGTACCACAGACGAATAACAGTCTAAGTCCACACTATTGATCCATAATATATAAATGATAGATAAGGGTTCAGGACAACAAGGCCTTTTCGTGGAGGTGTCAGTCTGAAATTTGGACTTAGACTGTTTTTCGTCTGTGGTACTCAATTATCGGGGTGGAACTGTAGAACGATCTTCCATCCCACGTTAGAGTGTCTCAAACCTTCGCCTGTGTTTAAATCACGTTTGAAAACGCACTTGTACTCCTTGGCTTTCTATGATTCAGACTGAGAGTTGCTGTTTTCCACTAGACTGACTGATGGACTGACCGACTCCGGAGGTGAAATTACCATAGCGGACAGGGAGGGCTGCTTCTGCGACGCCTAATACTAGATTACGTTCCGGTCCGGTAAAGACCCGCCCCCCCGCCTGCCTCTGATCGGTCACCCTCCTACTAGTAGTACTTCGCAACGCTCGACACGGCAACTCGCGGCCCTAGTAAGAAGTATTAGGCGCCTGCGGGGCAGAGCATTTTCGCCTTCTGCTACAGCCTCCAAAACAACTCATTCAGCCAAATTGACTGATGGTCCGGGGGGGTTATATTAGTTTGACTGGCGGACTTCGTTCAGAGTTAACCATAATCCCTTTTCGTTCTCAGTCAGTCAGACAGCCAGTCTCCCCCTTCTCCTCCTCTGCCTGTTTCTGCGGGAAAACGCACTGAACGGATCTTTCACAGAGTTGACCTGCTTCATTTCTCTCGCCAAAAACACGCTATAGAGTCGAGGACTTCCATTTAGAAGCCGTGTCCACGCATCTTTTTTGAGTGGTGCAAACCACTCCAACAACTGGCTTTGTACCCGTGTACCCGTGTTCGTACCCAAAAAATTAGCATGGTTACTATGGTCACTCAGTTCACACGGGTGTGATTTAAAAAAAATGAGCATGGTTACTATGGTCACTGACATTACGTCAGACCACAGCTGATCAGTCTATATAAGACCTTGCACCACTCAGTTCACACGGGTGTGATTTTTTATGAGTGGACTGTTCCAATGCACGTTATGTCACCTCCTCATGCTCATTTGCAATCTCGCCGTGGGTCAGAAAGTACACATATTTGCCCCACGGGTATACGTACCATAACATTGCAAAGTGCACACAATGCAAAAGAATGCCATAACACAACAACAACACAAGCCACAATACCAACTTTGATGAGACAGTATTGTGTTGTTTTTGTGCAACCACTCCAAGGAACAGCAATGTCCGTGTTCAACTATGTTTGTGACTATGTTTGTGTGTGACCAGTACCAATGAGTACTGGTCACAGTTTATGTTGTGCCAGAAACGGAGAGAGAGAGATAGTGCTGCATTGTTGCCTGCTAAGTTCACACGGGTGTGATTTTTCCTGAAAGATTCGTATTTTGGACATATGAGCTTTCCACCCGACAGAGACGTTGTGTTGGTGTGTCCATGGCACCTCTGGCTTGGCCATGCGACGCTCCAACAAACTCCAAAGGATTTATGTTTTTCATGGCAGCCACATTGACCTGAAGCAGCACGGTAGCGTAGAAGTATTTCCAGCGAGCCACATGCACAATCGAAGCCGCCCCTTCAAAATGACTGCTGTCAGAGAGGTCATAATTGGCTGTGTTCACGAGCGAGAAGCTGGCCGTAGAGGGTGATCTCCGGGGCTGCAGTACAATGGGAATAAAATGAATCCCCCACAATGGGAAGGATTGACAGTTTTATTGAAAGACGAAGATCACACAAACACGACCGACTAGACCAGCAAAATAATCGTCTTTGACACCTCTTTATACCCAGAGATCAGGGGTCATAATATGTACATGGACAAAAGTGTTCGTGGCTATAAGACTAGCGGCTCATACTCCGAGTCTCTCTCGTGTGAACTTCTCACCCTATCTCTAAGGGAGATGTCAGCCACCTCGGCCGCTTGTATTCTCGACCTTATGCTTTCAGTCATAGGTGAGAGTAGGGACGAAGATTGCTCGTCGGCAGACAGAGAGCTTTGCCTTCTGGCTCAGCTCTCTTTTCGTCACAAGAGTGTGGTACAGCGACTACAATACCGCCCCTGCCGCTCCGATTCTCCCGGCTGATCTCCTTCTCCGTCCTCCCCTCACTAGAATGAGGTGAATCATAGATAATGTATTTATGAATGTATGTAAAACAAGTTCTGGTTCATCATGATGTATACAATAGTCTGAGTAGGGACATTTTTTTTATGTTTATTTATTGTTTATTTTCAATCATGCATTTGTCACTTTACTCATTATCATTGCCTTTATACCATCTTTGACTTGCTCCGATCATGTGAGTTTGTACACAGCTGTCACACACGCATGATGATTGACAAGTGGGTTGTATAAAGATGTGTTCATCTTTAGTCTGAGGAAGAGCATTGTGCTCGAAACGTCAGTCATCTTATTGTGCAAATAAAGGCACTTTTCACAGCATCGGAGCCCACAGTGTGCGAGCGTCTTCATTTTCTATCTGTGGAGGGGGATACTGTTGTAGGCTCAACATGTCAGTTTGTCACCTCCCCCTTCACATTCAGTAGATCCCGTGGATCTTTTGTGGACAGATGTCATTTCCTGGGGTCTAGTATAGGGCTATAGTAAATCATTTCAAAACAATTGCAGTGAAATCTTGTAAAAGAAAAGACATATTTAGCCCCATGTTCGAATGCCCCCTGTCAAAAACAGCTAAAACGAAAGAAAGCAGCAAATGAAAGAAGATTTACACTCATCTTTTACTTTCTCTAATAACAACCTAAAACATGAACCTTGCTTGAAAAAATAAATCTAAGTTCTCCATGTATGTACAGTAAGACGTATACTGTACAGGCTTGTTACAATGGACTGCTGAACCAGCTGCTGACAGCATTATTGTACTGTCACTTAGCAATGACCATTTAGGGGGAGGCATACTATGATCCGACGGAGCATTGGTTCGAAGGAGCATTGGTCCGAGGTGCGCTGGGGGTCGGGAGAGGGTTGGGGTTAGGTTTAGGTGTGCTGCCCCGGGGGAGGTTAGGGTTAGGGTGAGGGTTTGAGGTAGGTTGTCGTTCGGACCAATGCTCCGTCGGACCAAACACATGAACCCCCATTTAGGATAACATTTCAGTGTTTAACCCATTCTGTACGGCAGGGGTTCTCAACGTTTTTGGCCGGGGACCCCCGAAAATGCTTTGGCACCGTCTCGGGACCCCCGCCCCGACCCCCTCTTGACCCCCAATATATATGGGGGTGCTACAATAACCTTAATAATAGAGACAATACACCATAAACTAGAAAAAGTGCCCTTCTGGGCACAGGTCTCCACCAGGAGGATAGGACTGTGTGAGATGTTTGGCAAAATGTTTAGGAGTAATATAAACATGTTTGCCTTTGATGGCAATTGGATGATTTGAGGCATTTTGTTCCAAAAATGTGTTTTGCAAAAATCAACCTGTTGGTGGCGCTATAACAGGCCAATGTGAAAAGGGTGGGATATATTCCTCAGCCTAGTAAGAAAATGTGTGAAAGATTTCACATAAATTGCATGCTGCGTTCATGATTTGAGGCTTTTGTTCAAAACGGGGCAATCTTGCAAACTGTGAAAGCCAATTATAGCCAATTAGCTAATTAGGATGGAAGATGAAATATCGGACAGATCCGACTTGAGCACATGACCATAGAGATACTGTGTAACGATGTGTGAGATTTTTGGACAGAATCTGGAGGAGTAATATCAAAAAATGTGTTTTACAAAAGTCGGCCTCCTGGTGGCGCTATAAAAGGCAGATGTGGAAAATGCAGTCAAAGGTTTGTCCTTGGCCTCTAGGGAGTGTGCATGCAACGTTTCACGCAGATCGGTGCAGTTTTAGGTAAAAAATGTGAAAAGCTGCCTCATGGTGGCGCTATAACAGGCCGTTCTGGAAAATGCGGGGCAGAGGTTCATCGTTGGCATCCAGGGAATGTGTGTGCAAAGTTTGGCATCGACCGGGTTAACGGTGCCGGAGATTAGCTGGTAACGGACGGGCGGAAGGAAGGACGGTCGGACGGACGGACACACACACACACACACACACACACACACACACACACACACACACACACACACACACGGACGGAGTGCAAAACATACTCGCTCCCCATGCCTTTGGCCTGGTGGAGACAATACATACTGAAACCAGATATAATCATTAGGGAAGGTGTATGCATGTACTATGTGTACTATATGTAAACTCTTCATTTCCATTTTACAGCCATTCAGTTGCATACAACTTTTTTTTTTTTTTTTTTAATTATTTGGGGAACCCCCAAAATAATTTGGCGACCCCCGAGGGGTCGCGACCCACGGGTTGAGAACCCCTGCTGTACGGGAACCCCTTTTGGTGTTTTAAAGCATTATGTTCTACTTTAGCTATTGAAAAATAGCAGACCTACAAGCTCATATAGCGCGCTACGAGCTTGTAGATCTGCTATTTTTGAAAAATGTGTTGCAAATCTTTGAATATATATTCTTTCAGACCGAACATTTTTAACTCAAATCTTTGCTTCTGGGAGGGGGTTCCTGGAACAACATATTTTCAGATGGGGGTCCGGCAGCCAATTACATATATTTTTGGGGGACCTTGACATGAAAATGTTTGAGAACCTGCACTGACATATAGAAACACAGGTTTTTCAGAAAACAGTCAGGATTTAGAATACTGTAAATGGGTTTAAAAGAGCATTCAGTGATTTGGGTGATTTGGAAAACCACCCAGTTCGCCCCGGTAACAAAATGTGCACATGCACGCTCTACAGTGGGGGGAAGTGCAACAGGCCAACAGCATGTGCACCAAGGCCCGCCCCCACTCGATCATGATTGGAGGAAGGCCCCTCTCATCCTGATTGGATGAAGGCTTTGCCACCCGCCACCAAAACTGAAACTAGGGTTTTTTTGACCCCAGGGGCTCACTGGGGACCGGGAGGAACTCCTTATATGGTCAGCACACTCTATAGTAGGGAGGATTATCCAGAAAAAAAGAAAAAACAAGTGATATTTGTTAATTAATTAATTAATTAAGTCAAATCACTGAATATACCTTTAAGGGTTAGACATTGGTGCTCTGGGGGTGTGATTCTGCCCCGTTGGGGGCTAGAGGGGTGCCTGGGCCTCCTGGCCTGGGGGCTATGCTGTTTTTAATGCTTGAATCTTCTTCAATAAATTGTCAACAATTCATCCTGAGTTGATATTAATATTGTCCGTAACACCATCAACTCCTATTGTATACAGGCTGGTTGGGGCATCTGTTCAGATATAGGGAAAAGAACCGGGAAGGATAGTGTGTCATGCCCTCCACCACACACCTTATATACACTGTCAGGGAAAAATAAGCGACTGGCACATACATCCATGGATTAAGCTATCACGTTGGGGATCCACTCATCCTGTCAGGGTTTATTTCTCAACAATGACCGTCAATTACTCTGCTTCTTACACGGGTACTTAACCCTAGAACACTAACACTAACGTTAAAATGGTAAATGGTGCATTTATATATATGCGCCATTATCCAAGGCACTTCACATAGATTGTGCATTACATTCACCCATTCGCACACACATTCATACACCTGGCGATGACAGAGAAAACCATGCAAGGCACCAACCTGCACATCGGGGTAGGGGTTCAGAGTCGTGCTCAGGGACACTTCGACACTAACTCTGGGGGAGCCCGGGTTGGAACTGGGAACCTTGTGGTTCTAACATTGCGTCACTTTCACCTGAACAAAATTTTAAATATGTGATTTTCATAATGTTTCTGATATCTGAGAGGTGGGCGGGTCCTTGGGTAGTATGGGTACCTTCAGAATGAAAGAAGAGGAAGAACATCCGCACACCAGTTTGTAGAGCTCTGAGACTTACTTTATGTTATGACAACGAATATGCAACGTTTCGACCGTCTAGGTCTTCATCAGGCAAAATAATACAACAGAAAAAAGAGCAAATACAAAAATCATTGATTAATGATCACGCACAACACCTGGGAGTGGGGAGGAGCACAGCAACCTAAACCAATCCCAGGGCTAGAACCTGTCAGTCCACCCATCGGAGGAGAATTCACCTGAGCAGATAAACTTTACACACTAAAAACAAACAATCAATAGAAAAAACCTTTTCATGAGAGTAAAACAATAAAAACATTTAAAGTCATGATTGATGATAGTGATTAAAAGCACATACAAGTTAATAGGACATCAAACATGACAAAATGTGTATAGGCCTATCCATGATAGGGTTTCTGTTGAGCTGGTGAGCTTTGAACCAGGGATGTTCTGCACTGGGGAACAGATAGGCTCCCCCCCAGACATTTGTTCAAAGATTGTTGGACAACAACTTCAGAAACTTTATACATCCACGTATGATAACAGCATCCTAAGGTTAGCAAGGAATATCACCTCTAATACTAAGCATGTGTTGTATGGAGAATATAGGTTGCTACCTTCAGGAAGGAGATATGGTGTACCAGCATACAATAAGGTCAGACTAAAGAGGTCCTTTGTCCACCAGTCGACCTTGAGGCTTAATCAAGAGTCGTAGTAGCCACAGGATAATCTAAGCGGTGGATATTGCTCTTGTCTTCATGTCTTTATGTATGTAAATTGTCTTGTTCTTTGTGTTATGTCAAATGTGTGTACGTATATGTGTTCTGCATACTTGGCTGCTGTGTCGCAAGACAAATTTCAGTGTGAACTGACAATAAAGTACTATATCATATCATATCAGACCACCACTGGGTATGGGAGACAAGGCATTGAGATGTGCACACAATCTTCTCTGTGAACTGTACCTTCAGAATGCTCACTGACGAAGTGGAAGGTATGTTTATTCATATAGATATTAAAATAATAGATGCCTCATTGGCCGCTGCAGTTCGTTGGAGCGATGTGTGTTGAAGGAGGGGCGGAAGAATGTACACTGGGGGGGGAAGTACGGCGGAAGTGTGGTGTGGAAGGCACGTTACGTCACGCTGCCACTCAAGTGATTACTGGCCAATCACAGCGCATGTTTTCCGGGACTTACAGACCCGAATATGCGCTCTGTGACGCATGCTCCTGCTTCCACGGGGCTTCGCAAGGAATCTCGGGAAAGTTTTGCCCCCTCTTGAGCACATACGCTCCAGAGCCGGAAAGGGCGTCTACGTTTATATGTCTATGTGTTTGTTTCCCTGCCCCCATTCCTGTGTTAGAGGGTATGGGAAAAAAATCCCATACCCCACAAAGGGCAGTTGATGCAATGTCTTAGACTGTGCCTTCACTGGATCATTCTCACATGTCCCCATGTGGGTGCAGCAAAGGAGAAATTCCCATTTCCATGTTTTTAGGAATATCTTTTAAACAATGCCCACATTTTTTTCAGTTGAGATATTAAAGAAGAGTATTGTTGTACTTTATTATATTTTGATGCGATTTATTTTATTTCATGGAATTTATTATATCAATTATAAATATACCCAATGTTAGTGATATGGTGTGATAATTTTCACTGTTAGTGTTCAAAGGTTAATAAAGAAATTAATAAATGGACCAGGAAGTAACAAAATCAAGGATTTCATTGCTTATGTTACGGTAATGAAAGTAGTCCATTCATTTATGCAAGGTCACAGGGCGTCTAGTGAAACGTGTCGACTCTCCTCGGAAAAGTACAGGAAGTGTTGATAAAATAAGATCACATTTCGGTTATTGCATTGTCTATTTGGGGGCATTCTTGCTAAATCTGGTGTATTTACATGGTATTCAAAATAACGGTAGTGGGTCGCACACACCAATACTTCAGTTCAAATTGTTTATTTCATATTTGAACAGGGACAAACGTTTCGGCTATCCAGCCTTCATCAGTGCCACATGAAGGATACATGTTGCCATGTTGGATACAGCAAGCTGCGCAGCAGGTGCACCTTTGATTAGACATGCAGTGTCTTTTTTCAGAAATAACACAGCTGAATTCAGTGATTGACCCAATCAGAATCAAGCATTCAACCAAGTTCCTATCACACAGACATTTGGTGGCGGGCCCTCCTGTAGTAACTGAGGACCCCCTAGCCTAGGGGTCCCGGACCCCCTGTTGAAGGCACCATGCTATAGAGGTTGGCAGCTACAACAAACATGGTATAGGGATTTGGCAATGGCAAATGAAAAAATCACACCCGTGTGAACTGAGTGGTGTAAGGTCTTATATAGACTGATCAGCTGTGGTCTGACGTAATGTCTGCCGTAATGAAATCACACCCGTGTGAACTGGGTGACCATAGCAACCATGCTCATTTTTGAGTGGTGTAAACCACTCCTACAACTGGCTTTGTTAGTTTACGTGTCTGTTCGTACCAAAAAATGAGCATGGTTGCTATGGTCACCCAGTTCACACAGGTGTGATTTCATTACGTCAGACATGTAAACCACTCGTACAACTGGCTTTGTTAGTTTACGTGTCTGTTCGTACCAAAAAATGAGCATGGTTGCTATGGTCACCCAGTTCACACGGGTGTGATTTCATTACGTCAGACATTACGTCAGACCACAGCTGATCAGTCTATATAAGACCTTACACCACTCAGTTCACACGGGTGTGATTTTTTTGGTACGAACAAACACGTGGACACGTGGACATGTAAACTAACAAAGCCAGTTGTTGGAGTGGTTTACACCACTCAAAAATAAGAGAAACAACCCGGTTTGTACATTGTAAAATAGCTCGAACCAGTGCTGGTTATTTAGTTAGGACCCACGACAGTGGTGTTCGATACGAACTTAACCGGGATGTGGAAACCTCCAAGGAAAAGCTCTATAATTTGCTTGGCCAGATATTCCATCCTATCCAACTGACTCAGGCCAAAGATATTAGAAGATATTCTGCCACCTTAAGTCTCTGACTGTAATCCTTTTATACTTTTTAGTTATATGTGTGTCATAATGACAATGCTATCCAATTGCATATGACGATGACACACGTGTACATCCCTATATGGGGTTCCCACATCAATCCGATGTCAGCATTGGATATTTCCATTATCTCCACATATGGGCCATAAATCATCATCATATGTGGAGATCCAAGTGACAGCCTTTTATCCCCATATATGGAGATCCATTTGAGAGCCTTCGCAACAGCCACCCCCAGATTTCCCATGGAAATATGTAAAATATCAAGAAGGCTTGAACAGTTCGCCCATTGCAAGCGTACCTGGCCCTTGGGCCACCCCATCGAAAGCGTACCTGGCCCTTGGGCCACCCCATCGAAGGCGTACCTGGCTCTTCGAGCCACCGCATCAAGAGCGTACCTGGCCCTTGGGCCACCCCATCGAAGGCGTACCTGACTCTTCGAGCCACCGCATCAAGATCGTACCTGGCCCTTGGGCCACCCCATCGAAGGCGTACCTGGCTCTTCGAGCCACTGCATCAAGAGCGTACCTGGCCCTTGGGGTGCTACTACCGTACCATGCATGATGACTGTTCGTCTCCGGTTATGCTCATGGTCATTTCTGCAAGAGTGACCGTCCAGCCTCCTTGCTGGACTACTTCGGTCCCTATGAACCTGGACTTCTGGTCTGTCAGCTTGCACTTTCATCTCGATATCCTATTGGTAAACAAACCTCTGCCGGGTGTTGTATCTTGCTGGTGAACGAGACCCTCGTTGGATGCTGTGTCCTCCTGGTTAGCTGGATCCTCGTTGGATGCTGTGTCTTCCTGGTGAGCTGGACCCTCGTCGGATGCTGTGCTGTGTCTTCCTGGTGAGCTGGACCCTCGTTGGATGCTGTGTCTTCCTGGTGAGCTGGACCCTCGTCGGATGCTGTGTCTTCCTGGTGAGCTGGACCCTCGTCGGATGCTGTGTCTTCCTGATGAGCTGGACCCTCTTCGGATGTTGTGTCTTGCTGGTGAGCGGGACCCTCGTCGGCTGCTGCATCTTCCTGCTCCTCGTCGGCTGCTGCTTCTTCCTGCTCCTCGTCGGCTGCTGCTTCTTCCTGCTCCTCGTCGGCTGCTGTATCTTCCTGCTCCTCGTCGGCTGCTGCATCTTCCTGCTCCTCGTCGGCTGCTGTATCTTCCTGCTCCTCGTCGGCTGCTGTATCTTCCTGCTCCTCTTCGACTGCTGTATCTTCTGCTCCTCGGTAGATTCCGCCATCGGTGGTATATCCATCGTAGTCTTGATGTCCGAGCCTGCTCTGCTGTCCCAAGAATCGATTCCCATGCCGTTTTGAAGATGAACTCTCCTGTCCTACGCCGGGTCCTTCAATCTCTGCTGGACATGGAAATCCCACAACGTCGGGTCCCTGGCATCCAACCAACTGATGCCCAGAACCTCCGGAGCCCACCTGCTCCGAAGGCGAAGTGTGTCCCACCACTTCGGATCCCTGGCATCTAACCAACTGATGTCCAGAACCTCCGGAGCCCACCTGCTCCGAAGGCGAAGTGTGTCCCACCACTTCGGGTCCCTGGCATCTAACCAACTGATGTCCAGAACCTCCGGAGCCCACCTGCTCCGAAGGCGAAGTGTGTCCCACCACTTCGGATTCCTGGCATCTAACCAACTGATGTCCAGAACCTCGAAGTGTGTCCCACCACTTCGGGTCACTGGCATCTAACCAACCGATGTCTAGAACCTCGAAGTGTGTCCCACCACTTCGGGTCCCTGGCATCTAACCAACCGATGTCCAGAACCTCGAAGTGTGTCCCACCACTTCGGGTCCCCGGCATCTCTAAAAGATATCCAAGGTATATGGGTTGTAAGGCCAGACACCTTGGCTAGCATGCCAAAGGTAATAAAAGCTATCCAAGGTATATGGGTTGTAAGGCCAGACACCTTGGCTAGCATGCCAAAGGTAATAAAAGCTATCCAAGGTATATGGGTTGTAAGGCCAGACACCTTGGCTAGCATGCCAAAGGTAATAAAAGCTATCCAAGGTATATGGGTTGTAAGGCCAGACACCTTGGCTAGCATGCCAAAGGTAATAAAAGCTATCCAAGGTATATGGGTTGTAAGGCCAGACACCTTGGCTAGCATGCGTTGACAACGTCCAGAGCCCGTAGGCCCTGGGCCCAAATGATGATTGTTGAAGCTCACCTGCTCCACAAGCTATACCACCTGGTATTGTAGCCTCCTGGCTCCTGGGGAATCCGTCCCACCACCATCCTCTAAGGCCTCCGACATCCTGTTACTGCCGTACGCCCTAATCCGTTCTCGAATGGACCATGTAAAATAGCTCGAACCAGTGCTGGTTATTTAGTTAGGACCCACGACAGTGGTGTTCGATACGAACTTAACCGGGATGTGGAAACCTCCAAGGAAAAGCTCTATAATTTGCTTGGCCAGATATTCCATCCTATCCAACTGACTCAGGCCAAAGATATTAGAAGATATTCTGCCACCTTAAGTCTCTGACTGTAATCCTTTTATACTTTTTAGTTATATGTGTGTCATAATGACAATGCTATCCAATTGCATATGACGATGACACACGTGTACATCCCTATATGGGGTTCCCACATCAATCCGATGTCAGCATTGGATATTTCCATTATCTCCACATATGGGCCATAAATCATCATCATATGTGGAGATCCAAGTGACAGCCTTTTATCCCCATATATGGAGATCCATTTGAGAGCCTTCGCAACATACATGATTCATCACGTTACAGCATGCTCCACACATGTTCTTCCCATTAAAATCACTCAGCAGGGGACAAAAAATATGCATGATTTGCATATATAGGAACACGTAGTAAATTATGCAAAGTGTTAAAGGTCCGAGGGATTGGCGGTTATCAATATGCAGCAGCAGTCCTGTAGAGCTTAAGTTAAACATCTACCAGACGGTTTTATTTAATTATCCAATTATTTCCCTCTGGGATGCATGCTAGCAAGCGTTCAGCGTTGTTAGAAGATGATTATCGACCGACGGGCATTCAGGCTTCTCTGTGGTCGCTGCAGTTAACCCATTAAGACCATGCAGTGACAAAATGCCGTCTAAATCAATGGTTCTCAAACTCTTTCATGCCGAGGACCCTCAAATTGATACGGTATTTGGCCGCGACACGTTGTGAGCTTGTATAAAAACATGTGTGTACTTTGGGTACTTTAAGTAGATTTTGATGGTAATTTTACTCAAGTAACATTGAAAACAGGACTTTTGCAACTGAGTATTCTTATATTGTGGTATTGATGCTTTTACTTAAGTCAAATATCTGAGTATACTTCTTCCACCTCTGATGTTTTGTGCCAGGGAGACCCCCAGAAGAGAAGATTTCTGTAAAAAAAAAATGAAGAAAAAAAAGAAATAATTTGACTTTTTATTTCCCGCCAACCTGTGGGGGGTCGCCAAACTGTGGGGGTCGCCAACCTCAGGGGGTCGCCAAATTATTTTGGGTGGTCCACAAAATAAAAAAAACAACAACTGAATGGCTGGAAAATGGAAATTACATAGGGCAGTATTATGTGTGTCTTAAGTACCAGGTCTTATGACTTAACTTAAGACCTGGAGGCGTGATCAATGCCATTTGGCTATTCTGAGTGGCCAAACAGCATTGACCACGCCTCCAGGTCGCATAATACTGCCCAAAGAGTTTACATATAGTACACATAGTACATGCATACACCTTCGCTAATTGATTATATCTGGTTTCAGTATTAATTTATGGTGTATTGTCTCTATTATTAAGGTTATTGTAGCAGTCAATTTATATTGGGGGTCGGGAGGGGGCGGGGCGGGGCGGGGGTCCCGAGACATTGCCAACGCATTTCCGGTGGTCCCCGGCCAAAAACGTTGAGAACCCCTGCCCTAGGGTATAGGTACCCTCACAAAAAACATAAACATCTAAACTGCCTCCCCCTGGCCAGCCGGGGCGCCTGATGGAGGGGAAAGGAACTGGTCGGAATAACGTGTTCCTTCCACACGCTACGTCCGGCCGGGGAAACTCTCCCTGCAAAGAAGCAGCTTGGATTCCTCATGCATAGAAGGTTGGCAGAGGAAGTGTAGCGCCCTGCAGGATTACATTAGATAATTGACATTGGGTGCAAAATCGTGCAATAAAAATGTATTTAAAAAAAAATCATACAGATTACTTTCGGTAACTTGTGTACTCTTGCTGATGTTAAGTACTGCACGCAACAATGTGTGGTAACAATGTGTGGTGTAGCATAAACTCTGAAATGACACGGATGCTTTCCCAGATTGAATGGGGCCTATAGGGGACCATAAATAGACAGAAAACTGAAAGACTTTCAGATGTATTGTGAACAGCGTTCACAATACATCTTCAGTACAACTTTAGTTTGAATCAAAATCCAGTTTGCCTCCGTGTTCTGCTTGTTAAGATAACGTGAAACATAATTTGATGGGATAATTGGCCACTGACGAATCCATGGGCAGCACAATTCAAACCAGATTGACAGTACAATTGAAACAAGAGATACCACAACACAAATGTCGTTTTTTTTCTCCCATTTTGTTTCACTGTTAAGCTTGCAGCTGTTCTGCTTGGAGTCAGATAACGGTGGAGAGACACAGGGAAGAGAGGGATAGAAGAAGGGCAGCAACACTGCTGAGCTCTGAGGAACACAAAGCATTGCATGCATTTATGTGGCATTTGACCATTGATTTGCATTGATTGATTGCGTTTCAATATTTTTTTCTTAAACAGAAAAGGACATGGACAATACATGAACATATAGCACATGGAGACAACATAACACACTTAACCCACAACATTCTGGGCGGGAACCCTTCTGTAACTGTTTTTAAAACACTTGAAGGTTCTCAGAAAACTTAGATCAAGAGAAGACATTCATAAAATCAACCATAATCCCAAATGGGTTAACAGTCAGTACAATAACACGACATAAAACCACAACAAAAACATATATGCAAATCATAAAATACATAATACCAAATACATAATACCATAAGGACATAAGGACATAAACTATATACGAATCATAAAATACCTATTCAGTTTCACACCAATTGAGTATAATAGACATCACAATATAGCTGCCACCATCATCTCTTTGATTGATTGATTGATTGATTGATCGATTGATTGATTGATTGATTGATTGATTGATTGATTGATTGATTGATTGATCGATCGATTGGCTGAATTCGTCATTTGTCAGAAATGCACATATAGTACAGTAATATTAAATCTAAAAGGATCAAATATCAAATCAAATCAAAGTTTATAGCACATTGACCGAAGACAAACCAAAGTGCTGAACAAGAACATATAAAAACAATAAGTGACATAAAAAGGATCCTGGGGCCTTGTTTACATTGTGGTCCCGTCCTATCTATGCATTCAATTCATCAATAGAGTGATAGCGTACACAAGAAACACAATAATTTGTCATCAACAAATACAAACACTAGAAAGAGATGGGATAATTATAGCCGGGGAGCCAGCCGTCCAAAATTTGTGATGTCATGACATACTTTTTATTTGTATTTTTACCAGTAGCTTCGAAGTTGCTGATGTCTGCTCAGGAGGTTTGAGTGTTTACTCAGACCGAAAACAAATTAGAGGGAACATTGCCGCGGACCACCGCACCAACCTCCGCAGTGACCCCCCTTATATTAAACACACATCTATACGGAAGCTGCTGGTTATTATTCATAATGTATGAATTCTTGTTTCTATTTATTTGGTCATTAAGGTCCACCCACAGTATGAGAGGTCTGCTCTGCCGGAAATATCGCGAAAAAAAAGTTATGGCCATTTTTGTATACCCCACCATAGACAATATAAGGCAAATTTTAAGTAGCATGTGACATGTCAAAATAGGGGGTATTCATGATTCTGAATCGATTCCAAGGTATGCCCATATGATGACCACGGATATGGTCTAAACGTGTGAAAAACCTATTTTTCATTTCACTACCCCTTTAACTGCTGAGCTTTTGGGCCTGTGGCTCAGCTAAATGATAGTTTGGAACCAAATGGACCCTTATGGGTCTGTATCTCTGAGTGTGTACAAATGGAACCACATGGACCTGTTAGGGTCCATCCATTTGGTTCCATTTGTACACTCTCAGAGTTAAATTAACATTGATTTTGCAATATCAATTGGGGGAAATCCCATTAAATGGGGGTCCGTAGACTAATGCATGTGAAACTGGGGGTCCTTGAAATTAAACGGGTTGAGAATCTCTGCTAGAGTTAAAATGATGGAGATATGGGTTTCTGCGCAACAACAGCAATAGTCGCTAAGCTCTCTCGGCTTGGATGTGCTGGTAGCCTATATACTTTTATCTTACCAAAAGATTACTTCCAAGGATTATGAAACTCCCTATAGGGCAGAGGCTTTCAACCTTTTTCTAATCAAGGTCCATTATGTATTTGGCATTTGAGCCACGGACGGACTACCATTTGCCTCTTTGACCCAAAACTAAAACCAAAACTAAATGAAGTAATGCAGATGTTTAACAATAATTTAACTCTTGAGTAAAATTAAACCAAAGTTGTTGTATTTTACGCTCTCAAGATCTATAAGGGTCGATTTTGTTACCAGCTCTCCATCATTTAGCTAGGGACCACCTGTGGAACCCCCTCAAGGACCACTGGTGGTCCCCGGACCACTGGTTGAGAACCATTGTGAACCAGCACACTTTTCTAGTTAAAATAATTTCTGTTTGGCTTTCAGTCTCTATATGTAATTTAACTTTCCCTCTCTCCATCCATATCTTCATTGGATTTGCATGCCCCGCCCCCTCCTTATCTCCCCCCCCCCTCTCTCTCTCTCTCTCTCTCTCTCTCTCTCTCTCTCTCTGAGTGGGTGTGGATGTGCTGAGCGTGTGAGAGCGGTTTGTTTGTTTGATATTTTTTCTCTACGGAGAGCGCTTTTTCAAACTTTGTTTTCTGTTTGTTTTGTTTTGTTTTGTTTAGTGTTTGATTTATTTTGACCCAACTTGTATTGTTGTTTTGTTTTTCTGTCGGCCAGCGTTAGCTGGTTGGCTTTGTTTTGTTTTGTTTAGTGTTTGTTTTATTTTGACCCAAGTTGTATTGTTGTTTTGTTTTTCTGTCGGCCAGCGTTAGCTGGTTGGCTTTGTTTTCACGGTCATGGATATGACCGGTTTAACACGTAAGCACGGTGTTAAGATTAATACTACTTGCTCAGTGGAAGAATGTGGTCTTGCTGTTGGCGCAGTTGTGGGCTATGACAATGTTAAATCCGCCGCGCGAATGAACGGCGCGGTCGTTATTTTCGTTGACTGTACTGACAAAGTGAATCAGCTGGTTGTAAAAGGTGTTGAACTGAATGGATCATTTGTTTCTGTCTCTCCGCTGTCCACACATGCAAAGCGGGTTATTATCTCAAATGTTCCGCCGTTTGTTAGTGATTATGCTTTGGAAAGAGAATTGTCTCGATTTGGAAAACTGGTTTCCCCAATTAGAAAGCTGCCGTCAGGGTGTAAATCACCGCTTTTGAAACATGTCGTGTCGCACAGACGGCAGACTCTAATGATCCTTCATAAAAACGAAGAACTTGAGCTGGTGTTCAATGTCAAAATTGATGATTTTGTTTACACTGTGTATGCAAACTCTGGGTCTCTGAAATGCTATAGATGTGGGGGGGGGCATTTAGCTCGAACTTGCCCTGAGAAAGCTGCTGATGCTGGGAATGTGCGGGCGGGGGGAGTGTGGGGAAACGCTGCAAAAGCACAGGCTCAGGTTGTCTCAGATGATGAGGGGTCTGAGCAGGCAGAGGACACTGGTGAGCAGGAGACAGGAGAACAACAAATTGAGCAGACAGTTAACCAAGAGCAGGACACGGCAGTTGTCAGGCAGGATGAGAATAATGTGGCCGAGCCTGAAGCAGCAGCAATGGCTGATCAGATGGATACAGGTGAAGCTGTGCAAGTTGGTGTTGAGAGCAATACTCTCAAAAGAAAACAAAAAAGCAATGATGTGTCTCTGCCAAAGAAAGGGATCAAATTGGACATTTGCACACGGCAGGGTAAGCAGGCAGAGCGTGTGCTTAGTGCAGGCACTTTGGAGGAGGAGGAGGAGGAGGAGGAGAGGGAAAAGGAGGAAGATGAAGTGGTTGATGATGGGGAGGAGGAGGAGAGAGAGGAGAGGGAGGGGGAGGAAGAGGAGGAAGGGGAGGGGGAGGGGGAGGAAGAGTGTGAGGGCAGCCAGCCTCTTTCTTTTACTTCTAGTCAGCCTATGTTTGGCCCTTTTGACTCACAAAGTGTTAGTGGGTCTCAGAAAGAAAAGTTTTATGAGATGAGGCAAGTTAAAAGTTTTCTGCAGACAACAAAAAATATGAAGAATGTACAAATTGAAGATCATTTTAAGGACATAGATTTGTTTGTAAAATCAGTTAGATCCCAAATGAATCAGAAAGGAGAGGGTTGCTTTACCCAGCAAGAGGTTTTTAGACTCCGAAAATGGATAAAGAAGTCTACATCCAAAGCTAAAAATGAAGATGCAACCTCTGTGTAAGACTGGATGTCTTTTGTGGTTTTTATTGTGGTTTTTTTCCCTCATATCATGCATCATGAGTGAATTCAGGGTTTCCACTCTCAATATTAATGGGGCCAGAGATGTGAGGAAGAGAGCATGTTTGTTTGAAATGATAAAACTGAAGAACATTAATGTTATGTTCATTCAAGAAACGCACAGTGACACTTTAAATGAGACTGACTGGAAGATGGAGTGGGAGGGGGAGGTTGTTTTAAGCCATCTTTGTAATAGCAGTAGTGGGGTGGCAATTCTCTTTTCCAGAGATTTTATTCCAAAGTCCTTTGAAGTCGAAGAAATAATGAATGGTAGACTGATGGTAGTCAGAGCAAAGTATGAGCTTTTTAATATGGTGTTTATTAATGTATATGCTCCTAATGTTGGGCCTGCCCGAATCCTGTTTTTGAATGAATTAAGTAAGGTTTTAAGTCAATGTGGGCCTGATGTATTTTTATTTTTATCTGGTGATTTTAATTGTACGGAAGATGATTTTTTTGACAGAAATCATGTCGAGCCTCATGGCGAGTCAAAACGAGCCATGAAGCGTCTGGTTGAAACCCACAGCCTAACTGATGTATGGAGAGGTATGAACAATAATCACAGACAGTACACGTGGGTTCAGAGCAGAGGAGTTTTTTTTTCTATGGCCAGGTTGGATAGAATATATTGTTTTAAACAGCACTTCAGCACTTTTAAAGGGTGCAGTATAATACCTGTTGGGTTCTCTGACCATGCCATGGTGTCGTGCAATGTGTTTATTGCTAATGTTAAGCACAAGTCTGCATATTGGCACTTTAATACTGCCCTGCTGCTAGACACGCATTTTAAAGAGAGCTTCATTTTTCTATGGCAAGTTTTTAAAACTAGAAAGGGAGATTTTGCGTCTCTAAAACAGTGGTGGGATTGTGGAAAGGTGGAGATTAAGAATTTTTGTCAACAGTACACTTTCAATGTCTCCCGTGACATCACCAGATCCATGAATGATCTGGAGATTGAAATAGTGGAGTTGCAGAATGCTGCAGCATCCACAGGAAATCGAGGCAGTTTTGATGACCTCAAATACAAAAAGGCCATTTTGGCTGACCTGCTGGGCTCTAAGGCGCAGGGGGCGCTGGTCCGGTCCCGGTTCCAGAGTGAAACTCTAATGGACTCACCATCTAAGTTTTTTTTCAGCCTGGAGAAGAAAAAGGGGCAAAGCAGATGTATTCACGCTCTGCGCTCCGATGAAGGACATTTGTTGACTGACAGCAGCGAGATACGGAAGAGGGCTGTGGACTTTTACGCTCATCTGTACAGAAGCGAGTACAGTGAGGATGAGGTGGCTTTTAATTCTTTCTGCAGTGGGCTGCCAAAGGTCTCTGAGGGGACTAACAAGGAACTGGAGGCTCCTCTCACTTCAGAGGAGGTCTATGCAGCACTGCAGAGCATGCAGGGGGGGAAGGCCCCTGGCATTGATGGACTACCGCCTGAATTTTTTAAGGTGTTCTGGAATGAACTGAAAGAGGACATGTTGGATATTTTTAACGAAAGTTTTGAGGACTCTTGTCTACCTCAGAGCTGCAGGAGAGCAGTTCTGACGTTGTTACCCAAGAAGGGTGACCTGCAGGACATTAAAAACTGGCGACCGGTCTCTCTGCTATGTACAGACTACAAAATGCTGTCTAAAGTCCTGGCCAATAGGCTGAAGAAAGTGATGGACCAGGTCATCCACCGGACCCAGACATACTGCGTGCCCGGCAGGTCCATAGTTGACAATGTGTCACTAATTCGGGATCTTTTGGACGTCTCCGGTTCTTTGGGCATAGATGCTGGTCTCGTTTCGTTAGACCAGGAGAAGGCATTTGACCGCATTGAGCACTGTTACCTCTGGAAAGTGTTACAGAGGTACGGCCTCAGTGATGGTTTTATTGCCAGGATCAAGGTGATGTATGAAGACATTGAAAGTGTACTGAAATTCAATGGGGGCTTGTGTAAACCGTTTAAAGCTACACGAGGAGTAAGACAGGGCTGTGCGATGTCGGGCATGCTCTACTCACTTTCCATTGAGCCTATGTTACACAACATCCGGTCTCGCATTGATGGTTTATTTTTATCAGATTTTAATGCACGTTTTTATTTGTCTGCATACGCAGATGATTTAATAGTTATTGTACAACATCAAGATGATGTAACAAAATTAACAAACATAGTTGAGACATTTGGAAAAATATCATCTGCAAGAGTTAATTGGGCCAAAAGTGAAGCGTTAGCAGTTGGGAAATGGTCCACAGGTCTACCTCAGTTGCCAGGGGGGTTAGTGTGGAAAAGGGGAGGTTTAAAGTATTTGGGGGTATTTTTAGGAGATGAGCAGACTGCACAAAAAAACTGGGAAGGAGTGGTGGAGAAGGTGGAGGGGAAGTTGGCGAAGTGGAGATGGTTGTTACCGCAAATGTCCTACAGAGGAAGGGTCCTTATTATGAACAACTTAGTGGCTTCAACACTCTGGCACAAATTAAAATGTATGGAGCCCCCTACTGGGCTGTTACCAAAGCTACAGTCCATAATGACAAATTTTTTCTGGGATAAACTGCACTGGGTCCCTCAGAGTGTGCTTTACCTGCCAAGGGAGGAGGGGGGGCAGGGGTTAATACATTTGGAAAGCAGGAAATCGGCTTTTAGACTACAGCACATCCAAAGGTACTTAACAGGAGGTGAAGATGTGGTCTGGAAACCTATAATGACTGTCATTTTGAGGAATATAGATGGGCTGGGTTTTGATGCTGCTTTGTTTTTAATGAATTGTAATTTTATTCATTTGTCTAATCTGACTCCTTTTTATCAAGGACTCTTTAGAGCATGGACACTTTTTAACTGGAATAGGCTGGAACCTTCAGCTTCGCTGTTTTGGCTCCTGGAAGAGCCTTTAGTACATGGAGCCCGACTGGATGTTCAGGACAACAGCAGGCCTGGACTTACTCAGCGGCTTGTTTCAGCTGGAGCAGTAAAGCTGAGACACATTGTGGATGTAGCAGGTCCAGGTCTCTATAACACAGAGGCCGTGGCCTCAGTACTGGGTCTGAGGTCACATCGTCACACCAGGGACATCCTAAATGAGTGGATTAAAAGACTGACTGGAGAAGAATCGGAGATGCTACTGGATTTCTTCGGAGGGACAGAGGTTCCTGATGAAGGGGATCCTTTCCCTGAATTGGGTTTTGAAATAGACACTAATGAGCTAACAGGACCTCTAGTGGACTTTGACACTGAAGAACAAAAAGATTTATACATGCTAAGTGGAAAGGCTCTATATAAACACTGTGTTCATGCCTTGAACAAAGCAAACCTTAGTGGAAGAGCAGACACTGTGTGGAGGGGGGAACTAAAGGTAGAGGAGAGCTGCAAGCCGGTGTGGAGGCTACTGTACAAACCCCCTCTAAACAAAAGAGCAGGTGACCTACAATGGAGGATCCTGAAAGGAGCAATAGCTGTTAACACCTTTGTCGCAAGACTGGATCCCACAGTGTCAAATGAGTGTCCTTTTTGTAAAGAACCAGAGACAGTTTTCCATTGCTTCTTGGAATGCAAAAGACTGGGAATTTTGTTTGAAGCTTTGGAGTGTGTTTTTTCAAACTGCAATGTGATTTGGTCTGAAACTGCTTTCATTTTTGGTGCTGGGTACAAAAAAGAAAATGCAAAAAAGTGGCAATTGTTGAACTTTGTGGTGGGTCAAGCCAAACTTGCCATTTATAAAAGTAGGAAAAGCAAATTATTAAATATTGTGGGAGGGGAACTTTTGCCGATGTTTAAAGCATTGGTGAAAGCCAGAATTCGAGTGGATTTTAGGTTTTACTCGCTCATGAGTAATGCTGATGAGTTCATTTCTCAGTGGTGCTACAATGATGCTCTCTGTTCTGTTTTTGAGGAGCAGTTGGTTTTTAGTTTGGTACTTTTGTAAGTTACAAGGAAAAGAAGTCTTTGATAATGTATTGTTTGTACTGTTTTTAAGATTGTAACTATTTATTAGAAAATAAAGGTTTTATAAAAGTCAAAAAGTCTCTCTCTCTCTCTCTCTCTCTCTCTCTCTCTCTCTCTCTCTCTCTCTCTCTCTCTCTCTCTCTCTCTCTCTCTCTCTCTCTCTCTGTCTTTCTTCACGCAATGCATTTTCTCACACCAAGAAAGCGTTCAGTTGAGCCGCTTACAACCGCATACAGCAGTCAGTACCACATCAAATTAACTGCAACTTGTGACTGAATGGAAAAACATAATTAAAGTACAGTAGCTCTCCACCAAACAGACACTGTCTCGAGAAGAAAGAAGCCATACTGACATATTGGAAAAGGTCTCCCATAGATTATTTTTGTCATGCTCTTTAGATAAAATATTTCAGTTTTGTATATAGGACAGTATAACAGATGTGTGTATGTCAGTGGTTCTCAAAGTGGGTTCCAGGGACCACCGTGGGGGTCCCCAGCTAAATTACAGCATCACAACCATTTGAATGCCTTTATCCATATTTTGATGTTGGTTATTAAACAATTGAAAAATGTTGCCGTTTTTAACACACATCTTCTCTTCTGGGGGTCCCCATGGCATAAAACACTAAGTACTGTACTTAAGTACAATTTTGAGGTATTTGTACTTTACTTGAGTATTTCCAATTTCCAATACTCTTACTTCTACTCCACTACATTTCGGAGCGAAAATGTGTACTTTTACTTCACTATACAATTATTTGAAAATTGTAGTTACTATAGTTACTTTGGAGATTTTAATTTTGATTAGAATAAGAAAAAGTCCTTCTGCACACCTACAATGGACAGGTGCGTCGGATAACTGGAGCTGAGAAGTAGAGAAAAAGAATCCCGCACACTGTCTTCACTTGAGTTTAGATTTGATTAAGCAACGTTTCGGTCGTCAGACCTTCATCAGGCATAAAGAAGAACTGACAAACAGTCAGTATTAGTACAACTCTGGGGCCAATCAAATGCCCCGCGCCAATCCGTTACCATGGAGAGGGACTGGTACAGGTAACAGGTGGTATATTTTTTCCATGATAAAAGGAACATTTATATACATACACCAAATAGAATAAGATAGCTACAATAGAATAAATCAATCAGTATAGGGTAAGGCAATATATACAATGAAAATTGAATACCTTTTAAGTGTACTAGGAAGCTAAAAACACGTATCAGCGAGCATAAAAGCTCTATTCGCAGAAACGACAGGGATTACCCGGTTGCCGTTCATTTTAATGACATGAAACATGATATATCATCCACCTTACGCTTTGTTGGTATGGAGATGGTCCCTCTCCCACGCAGAGGTGGAAACCATGACCTTCTCCTTAAGAGACGTGAGGCATATTGGATCTTCACTTGCGACACCTTAGCCCCAAAAGCTTTAAATGATGAATTCTTATTAAATGTAATGTTGTGAATTTTGAGTTTTTTTCACCTATGGGGTTTTTTGATACTTTTTTGATATTTTGGTTCCATGCTGTTTTATGTCCCGCTGTCATTGTGTGTGATGTAATTTTTGTGTATTTTGGAGTACAGACCCTTATACCTTTAATTTATTAGGTCTGACCCCCAAATACATGTATTGGACATTATGCCCTCCAGGGACATGCTTTATTTAAATATAATTGTCCAATATTAATTTGTTGCCTCAGTCAGTACACTTAAAAGGTATTCAATTTTCATTGTATATATTGCCTTACCCTATACTGATTGATTTATTCTATTGTAGCTATCTTATTCTATTTGGTGTATGTATATAAATGTTCCTTTTATCATGGAAAAAATATACCACCTGTTACCTGTACTCACCTGTGGGCAGTCCCTCTCCATGGTAACGGATTGGCGCGGGGCATTTGATTGGCCCCCGCTGATCCCAGAGTTGTACTAATACTGACTGTTTGTCAGTTCTTCTTTATGCCTGATGAAGGTCTGACGACCGAAACGTTGCTCAATAAAATCTAAACTCAAGTTTCTTTGATTCTTTTTCTCTACTTCTCAATTTTGATTAGAAAACATACATGAACCACTTCAACGCTATATGTTTTGGCAATTTGAAAATACAAGCTCGAGCTTGTAGATCGGCAATTTTCAATACATTTTGTACACACTTTGAACTTTTGTACACATTTTGAACTCTACATGCTCATAGCGTGGTACCGAGAATATACATACTGTATGTTCTTTCAGAGCGAATGTTTTTACTCAAATCTTTGCTTCTGGGGCGTCCCTGGAACAACATATTTTCAGATGTAGGTCCACGGCCAAATACAGATAATTCTGGAGATCCTTAATTGACATGAAATATTGAGCACCACTGATATAGAAACATAGGTATTTCAGAAAACTGTCATGATTTAGAAGACTTTTTTTTTTATTTCGATGTAAGGTCTAAATGGGTTAATGGCGTCCCTCCCTCCATGTGTATCCCTGCCTCTCTCCAGTGTTATCTGGCGTGGAGCAGAAACACCTGGAGCGCACATAATTTAGTATTTTTCTGTGCTGTCAAACTGCTTTGAGATGCCATGGGCTGCGTGACTTAGGGTCCATTTGGAGCAATTTGTACACTCTCAGAGTTACAGACCCATACGGGGTCCATTTGGTTCCAAACTATCATTTAGCTGGGGACCCCCTGGAACTCCCTCACGGACCCCTATGGGGTCCCCGTACCCCACTTTGGGAACCACTGGTGTAAAGTAACTGAGCAAAGGTACTGTACTTAAGTACAATTTTATGGTAGCAAATTTGTATACTTTACTTGAGTATTTCCTATTTCCAATACTTTTACTTCTACTCCACTGCATCTCGGATCCAAATTGTATACTATTTACACCTCATGCCTGAGAGGCATAAAATATAGTAGTGTGAAATCTACAAATCTAATTTGTTTCTCAATGTGAAACACGTCTCTACATTGAATAATTGAGGAGTTACGTATACCTGTCATATTCGTGGCGGTTTGTCGCTGAGCTAATACCCATGATTTGCAATAAACAGCATGCGCCACTTTATAATTTTCTGAAGACAATGAGTCATAAATAGATGAACAGCAGTGACCCTTACAGAGATAGAAATGTAATTGTATTATGTTAGGAATTACTGCTGCAATGAGAATAATATGACTTGAATGCCTATATGTCTCCCTTGATAAAGAATTTCCATAAATAATGGAACCCTTATAATGATCTTTATTACTTGGCTTGGTTGAATGTTTTATTATGATTGGTCAATCGCTGAATTCAGCGGTGAGTTAACAGACCGCTCTATAACAGACCGCTGCCTAATCAAACCCTCATGAGCACCAGCTGCGCGACTGCGCCCACTTGATTTACTGCTGTTTCCAACATGACAGCCATGTAAACACACACACACACACACACACACACACACACACACACACACACACACACACACACACACACACACACACACACACACACACACACACACACACACACACATGGCCACATAGCCTCATGGTGCTACTGTACCCCCTGTATAGAACATTTCGTTTCAATATCTTCTCTGGTCAAAAGGGAAAAATGTTTTTCTCCAGGGACAAAGGTTCCATTATGTTGTAGCCTATATGATCTGTAATATATGCACAAGGCTTGACCCTCATCCCACTATCTGTACATAATGAGTTACATATCGTCTCTGTCGGGTGGAAAGAAACCTCACGTGTCCATTTGGTTGTCTGATTTCAGCAGTGAGTTATGTCTTGATAACAAGTAAGACGCGTGGACGCGGGAAGCGAACGCAGCTCGTAAATTGCAATAACAATTAGAATAAATTACGTACTTTAAGTTTTTTTTTAAGTTACGTTTTTTTAAGTAGTTTTTTTTTAAGTTAAGTTTTTTTTAAGTTACGTTTTGTGTGTGTTTTCTTTAAGTTATTTTTTAAAGTTTTTTCTTTTTAATAATTTTTTTAAGTTAATTTTTTTGAGCACCAGCTGCGCAACTGCGCCCCGCTTGATTTACTGCTGTTAGCAACATGACAGCCATGTAAACACACACACACACACACACACACACACACACACACACACACACACACACACACACACACACACACACACACACACTAGTGACACACAATGTCATTTACATCTAAACATTGCTCTCAAAAATGTTTTTGAAAACATTTGAGCGAGAAATAGACAAAGCAGTACCCGGAAATGGATTCTATTTGCACTTCCTCGTTTTCCGACAGTGCTCCAGCCCTGCAGCTGGGCAGACGCAGCCAGCGTGAACTTATGGAATACTTTTTTTGTTGTGTTTTGGATCAATTTATTAATTTATGTTAGGTATAGCCATGTAATAAGCTTCGCCTCTGTGGTTAAACTCCCTGTCTGTGAATTATCTCCGGAGAATGACCACCTATAGCCAGATAATATCCCTTACCTACACACACGCACGCACGCACGCACGCACGCACGCACGCACGCACGCACGCACGCACGCACGCACGCACGCACGCACGCACGCACGCACGCACGCACGCACGCACGCACGCACGCACGCACGCACACACACACACACACACACACACACACACACACACACACACACACACACACACACACACACACACACACACACACACACACACACACACACACACACACACACACACACACACACACCATCCTTTATACTCTCTTACAAAGCTTGTCCATATAGTCAAAAGCCTCATGGTGCTACTGTACCCCCCTGTATAGAACATTTCGTTTCAATAACTTCTCTGGTCAAAAGGGAAAAATGGTTTTCTCCAGGGACAAAGGTTCCATTATGTTGTAGCCTATATGATCTGTAATATATGCACAAGGCTTGACCCTCATCCCACTATCTGTACATAATGAGTTACATATCGTCTCTGTCGGGTGGAAAGAAACCTCACGTGTCCATAACTGTTACTTTTCAGGATTCACGTTCAAAAACGTCAAAAGCAGCAGACCGTCAAGCTTGTATATTATGCTTCTAGGGCAGTGGTTTTCAACCATTTTTGTGGTTGAAAACCAGGCCCATTATTTATTTGACATTTGAGCCACGGACCACCATTTGACATAAGAGTTTGTCCACAATCCATGCTGTATTGATGTTGGTACCATTAGGAGAGATATCAGGCAAACGTTGATCAAAATTACAATTCTCCTACATTCTCTTATTGTGTAGACTTCTTGTAGATTAAGTAATACAGATGTTTAACAATAATTGAACTCTTGAGAGTGTAAAATGAAACCAAATGGACCCGTACGGGGAATGAAACCAAATGGACCCGTACGGGTCCATTTGGTTTCATTGTATGCTCCTAAGAGTTAAAGATCTATACGGGTCCATTTGGTTACCAACTCTCCATTTTGCTGGGGACCACCTGTAATCCCTTCAAGGATCACTGGTGGTCCCCGGACCACCTGGAATCCCTTCAAGGACCACTGGTGGTCCCCGGACCACTGGTTGAAAACCACTGTTCTAGGGCAGGGGTTCTCAACCCGTGGGTCGCGACCCCTCGGGGGGTCGCCAAATTATTTTAGGGGGTCCCCAAATTATTTTCCAAAAAAAAAAAGATTATTTTTTTTTTCACGATTTTTCAAAAATAGCAGACCTACAAGCTCGTAGCGCGCCACTCGGTGGCGCGCTATGAGCTTGTAGATCTGCTATTTTTAAATAGCTAAATTATAACAATGCTTAACACCAAAAGGGGTTCCCGCCCAAAATGGTTTAAGGTTATTGTAGCAGTCAATTCATATTGGGGGTCGGGAGGGGGCGGGGCGGGGGTCCCGAGACGTTGCCAAAGCATTTTCGGGGGTCCCCGGCCAAAAACGTTGAGAACCCCTGTTCTAGGGCATTAATTAACAGGAAAAAAACCCACAAAAAGTTAAAACGCGGCGATAAGAGGTTTCTGCCCGACAGCGACGAGATGTGCCTTTTATATCAAATCAAATCAAATCAAACTTTATTTATAAAGCACGTTTTCAAACAACCAAGGTTGACCAAAGTGCCATGGTTTCAATGCTATGTTTCAATCGTTTCAATTGAAACGGGCCTCGAGCCTCCAGGGACCTCCCGTTTTTGTTTTGTTTAATTATTATTATTTGTAGTATAATATAATTGTATTTGTAGTAGTAGTATTAGTATTAGTAGTAGTAGTAGTAGTAGTAGTAGTAGTAGTAGTAGTAGTAATATTGCATTGCATCGCAGCCTTCCAATCAGCCTTGTCAATTATTCGGCCTCATCCTGTACATCCAATTACCACTAGTTGGCAGCAGCTAATAATCACTGCAGGTACTTGACCTGTCATGTCACATTGACCTGTGTTATTTCTTTGTAATTGTTCCCACTTCCCGGCGTGTGCACTCACTGCACTAGCAGCGCTGAGAGTTGCGATTGCATCATTGTATAGCCTCCCAGTTATACCTTACAGTAATTTCAAGACTAGTAAGTAAAATAATTGTTTACTCATGCTGCTTTTGTGTATTTTTCTACTTGGCGGTGCTGTATGCTGTTCATGCTTTGAAGTCCGATAATACACACTGACACACACAAAAAAATGTTTATTTTTTATTTTAATAATAATAATAATTAATTATTAAAATGATGACGTCATGAACGGGGCCTCCCAATCCTTAAGGATATGTGTAGAGGTTTTTTTCTGCTGCTTTCCTGTTGGCACACTGACATCATGTATATCAGAGTGCCTACGGGAAAGCATTGTGTTCTGTGTTGACCATATGACCGCATCCATCTTACCAGCAAGGTGATAACTAGCTTGAATTATCCTCTTTCTAGCTACAAAGTGTTTGTTTCATGAAAGTCCACCGTAGCCTAGACATGTTATGAGCTAGTACTTCCTGTCAAGAAATTCCCTGCAGGTGATTTTTTTTTCTCAGTGCTCGTTGAAGATCAATCAACGGCCCATGTGTACCAATTTGCACATAATGCTGCAGACAGCAGGAGGTTGCTTTACTGATAACGAGCGTTTCCAAACTCAATAACCTGCATGGGATTTCTTGACAGGAAGTACAGTTGGGTGCCACCGATATTGTCCCTTATCATTTGACCCATTTAGGCCTGACCTCAAAATTTAAAAAAAATCCTTCTAAATCCTCCAGTTTTCTGAAATAAATATTTTCACGATTTTTCAAAAATAGCAGACCTACAAAGCTCGTAGCGCGCCACTCGCTATGAGCTTGTAGATCTGCTATTTTTCAATAGCTAAATTATAATGTTTAAAACACCAAAAGGGGTTCCCGCCCAAAATGGGTTAACTGTCCTTTTGCGCAGATCACGCAAACCTCAGCAAAAAGAAAAGGACAATATCGATGGCCTCCAACTGTAGGTCATAACATGTCTACGGTGGATTTTTATGAAAGAAAAACTTGAATGAAAGAGGATAATTCAAGCTTTCCGTACAGCTGCAATGTTGGTGGGTTTGATGTTGTTTAATACAATTAGATAGGACTGTTCTGTTTGGATGAATGGGCTGTCAATGTGAAGTTGCACGTATAGGCCCAATCCGCCCTGAACCATCATTGACTTTAGTGACGTCAGCTGTAAGTGCTTGAGGGTGAGAGGCTGCAAGGGCTCCAAATTGTTGTGAAAGGAATGGGACAGCACTTTGAAGATGAGTCCGCCATTCATGACACTTTGCATCACTTTATAAAAACTGTCCTTATTCACAGTCAGTGCCTACGTGCTTGGCCTATTTATACATGTCTATCATGTCTATTTTAGTATTTAAGCTGATCATTTCATTATTAGTTTCATAAATACACTTTACTGTGTGATAGGGGTTGTAATATTCATATATAATAATATGCATTAGCCTATTACATTGTATTTCCATATTATTTTAGTTTGCTCATTAGTCATTTCTCATCATGTTTCCCTTATTATTATTATTGTTATTAAATATATAGCCTATCCTTCCATTCCATCACCCTTTGAGAACAGTGAGAAAGCACTATTGTGTTTGTTGACATTCTAACCGCGACACATAACTAATTTGCATACTTAAATGATTGACGTTCGGAGGATCCCCCTCATTCCCCTGGTAACGCTATGAACTGTGGGTCATTTCTTTGCCAAAGTCAGCCAAAGTCAGCATCGATGCTGACTTTGGCAAAGGGCACATAAAGGGGCTGAGCCTGACTTACCGATTTCAAATGGGACATCCCTCAAGCCCTCACAGACTTCACATGAACGCGCAGCTAAGTCAGTGAGGGCTCATTGAGTCAGCAAGGGAGCGGATTGGGATTGGGCCCTAGTTAGCACCTTGCTGGCAAGATGGATGCAGTCTGCATATGGTTAATAGCTTTCTATTCGTAATTTCGTGTCATGTCTTGCCTACTTCTGTATCAGCCATGACCCACAAGACGTCCAAATATGAACTTTTGACACCTTGGTATCACACTCTTTGATTGATTGATTGATTGATTGATTGATTGATTGATTGATTGAAGTATTTATTAAGTTTGCAGATTTACAGTACATTTCAAGCACAACTCAATACAAAAACTGTTAACTGTGAGTGGACGACAAAGCATTACACTTGTTTACAAGAGGGCCCACTGTTTTCAATGTCTCATAACATTTAGAGACGTACAAATATACACTTCTATATAGCCAGAAACAGGAAATCATCATAAAGGATGTAAAAAGGGGGAAAAAAACATATACAGTGAGGGGAAAAGGGGTGGTCGTGGGTGGGGGATTCAGATATTACGGGGGCCAGTTTCGAATTGCAGCCGTCCGTAGGTGCCCTTTGAGAGCGGTTTTGAAGGAGTCAAGGGATTCACATGTCTTAATGACAGTCGGGCGTTCCACATTTTTGTGGCATAGGAGCGAAATTAATTTAGTCCCTTGTTTGTGCCGAATCTGGGTTGCACATGGTTTGTTGAACTCCCTCTGGTGTTGTGGGTGTGGACTTAATTGACATTAAGGAAGAAGTTAGACAGGTACATGGGTATCTTGGTGGTGTATCGAATCTTGTGGACCAGACGCAAGATGCTGTACTCGTCGTCGTCAACCCTAAGCCATTCCAGCCTGTCAAAGTGGGCAGGGTTGAGGTGGGTTCGGGGGGTGAGGCCAAGTAGTAGCCTGTTTTTGTTTTTGTTGACCAGTGAGGCAACCCTGTCTCCCAAGAGGAGATCCTGTATAGGAATCTTGTTCTTTGCTTGACTTTTTTGATTACGTTGGTGGCCATTTTACCACCGGAAAGATTTGCCTCCAGGATGGAACCTAGGTACAGTAGGTAATGTCATCTTTTCATGTGATAATATTGTCACCCACTGTAACCAAGAAGCCATCAGTCTTGCTGAGATTACTATTTGATGAAGAATGGATTCAGTTTTTCCCAGGTCAGAATCAGAATCACATTACAAGTAACATGGGTGAAATTCTTGTTTGTGCAGGCTCATCATTGCAGTTAAAAGAAAAAGTGCATAGTACATGCCTAATCTACAATGTTACAATATGTATGCATATACAAATAAATAATAGTGTAGTATAGTTCAGTCCATGCAGTGTCACCAGACCTAGTTCTGGTTCAGCAGTCAGTAGTCAGGTGTAAAGATAGTTTGTTATCAGTGAGCCAGGTGCAGATTCTACCGAGTTCAGAGCTGAGGGCCTTTTCAACCTGCAGTTTGCTCCTGTCCGAGACCAGCAGTGCTATGAGTCATCTGCGAACAGGAACAAGTTGCAGCTCACTGGGAGGGGGGACAGTTCACCTCCACCATCTGTTCTCTCCCCTCAAGGTATGGATTGCATCCAGCTCACTGACGTGCTATCAAAACCAATTGCTTTTAGCTTGTTAACCAGTATGGAGTGGTTCACGGGGTCAAGAGCTAGGAGAAGGACGACATTCGGATGACACACACGGATTGATTGAATCAATGCTGCAGGGCTTCATGGTGAAGCCCTGCAGCTGGGCGAAACATCGATCCAATCAATCAACCAATCAATCAAAAAATGTTGAACCCTGCCGGAAGAGCCAAAAGAGGAGTTTTTGGGGAGTTTGAGGATCGACCAGCTATAGCGCACTCTAGGATGTAAAAAAAGGGGGACCCATGAAACATTAAAGGGATAGTTTTGAACTTGAGTTGTATGAAATACTTGCCATTAATATAGTGGTTGCAACTGTATTAATTGATTGCCCGAGTCCCATGTTGGGAGTTCTGCTCTGGTTTTGGTGAAATATCAAGTAGTTCCGGTCATTTTGTGGGGGGCACTGGGGGCCACGCAGTAAAAGTAAATTAATCCACAAAACTAACGTCATTTGTATTGTTGACCTATTTCTAAAATATTAGTGCAACTTTCGTTCTTTTTTTACCCCTCTATCACACAGAACTATGTTTTTTGTGTCCATATCACTACGCCCAAAAAATAGTTCCATGTGATAGAGGGGTCAAAGTTGAACGAAAGTCGCGCTAATATTTTAGAAATAGGTCAACAATACAAATTACGTTCGTTTTGTGGATTAATATACTTTTACTGCGTGGCCCCAGTGCCCCCCACAAAATGACCGGAACTACTTAATATTGACCAAAACCAGAGCAGAACTCCCACCACGGGACTCGGGCAATCAATTAATACAGTTGCAACCACTATATTAATGGCAAGTATTTCATACAACTTAAGTTCAAAAAATCTGAACTATCCCTTTAAGATACATAAACCACACAGTACACAGATACAGATAATATACAGACACCCTCTCCCACCCAGACAGATTACCTGTCCCCCTTCCAGATTGTTGCTGTGCATCCACAGAGCGGGCCAGGCAGCTAAAACGATGCCTGATGCCTCTTTATATGCGCTGCATGCTGCCAACAGTCCTGTGGAGAGCAGGGAAGCACCGAGCTCACTGGAGGCTGCCGCCCACAGCAGGATTAAATAGGAACCCAGCTCTGCATGGTGGGCCTGGCCTTCAAAGCCCTGCTTAGCCCTGAAAATAGCCGATCTACAAGTGACGGCGCGGTCGCGACGCAAAGCGCTCTGAGCTTGCAGATCGGCTATTTCCCGTGTGCGACACGGTTGCACAACCATAGATCGGGCCATGAGCCTATATAGCCTTAAAGGGGCATTCCACTCATTTTCAACATTTTACTATGTCATTAATGTACCTTAGAGCTGTTGTGTGGAAATAATAAAAAAGTTCCCCCATTCTGTGTTTCCTAGAACTAGAGGTCTGAAAAAAATCATTAACATGGTGAAACACATCTTGATGATGTCATCAAGATGTGTTTCACCATGTTAATGGTTTTTTTCATAATTACAGTTCTAGGAAACACAGAATGGGGGGACTTTTTTATTATTTCCACACAACAGCTCTAAGGTATATTAATGACATAGTAAAATGTTGAAAATGGGTGGTTTTCCCCTTTAACGATGATCCCGCCAAATGGCCGTGTGTGTGTGGGGACATCTGCAGCCTGTCATGCTGTGTGACACAGATACAACACTGGAAGCAAAGCAAAGCAAAGTTGCTATATTTACCCAGGGTAACTGGGACCAGGACTGCATCAGATACTTGTTTACAGCCAGGCCCTGCTCATAGAACATTTCATGGTAGTGGTTCAATGCCTTGCTCAAGGGCACTTCAGCGGTGGTAATTTTAACGTGGCCGGTCCGGGGATACGTGGAGCCGTGACCGTACAGTTGGAGGCCATCGATATTGTCCTTTTCTTTTTGCTGAGGTTTGCGTGATCTGCGCAAAAGGACAGTTAACCCATTTTGGGCGGGAACCCCTTTTGGTGTTTTAAACATTATGTTATAATTTAGCTATTGAAAAATAGCAGATCTACAAGCTCATAGCGCGCCACCGAGTGGCGCGCTACGAGCTTGTAGGTCTGCTATTTTTGAAAAATCGTGAAAATATTTATTTCAGAAAACTGGAGGATTTAGAAGGATTTTTTTAAAATTTTGAGGTCAGGCCTAAATGGGTCAAATGATAAGGGACAATATCGGTGGCACCCAACTGTATACCTTGAAGCCTGGAGGCGGTTGAAAGACGGATGTAGGTTCTGTCGGTATGGCAGCAAAAGAAAAAAAGGGGGAAATAAAAGGTGCATTGCACATTTAATGTTCATCATGTTTGTCATGTTTGCACTATGAATAAAAAGATTATATATTTAAAAAGAAAAAGAAAGGCCTGGGCCGTGGCTCAGCGGTCCAGGCACCTTGGCTGGTAATCCAGTCTGGCAGTGTGCCGCGGGTTCGACTCCTGATCCCGACGGCCTTTACTGCATGTCTTCCCATTTCCTGTCAGCCGTACTGTCTGTCCCTCCATAAAACATATAAAATAAAGGTGAAAGCCACAACAAAAAATAAAAGAAAAAAGAAAGATGGATCGTTCAAAGCTGACCGCCGGTAGCCTGATTATCAGACTGTAGCTTTCTTGAAGCTTCAGTCTGACATTGTCTCCTGTCTGAGCGATTTCAAGGGGGAGGGGATTAGAATTTCCCTCAACCAGTAGCCATTGGTGTTGTTTTTCCCTCCTTCCTCTGTGTGTTGCGCTGCGTGATGACGCTAAAAATGGGACTCGGCGCTGATTGGTTGTTCGTTAGACCCACCCCCACCACCGATTCTCATTGGATAATACATTTTTGTACCGAAGAAATTATAGGTTCACAGTGCAACACCAGACCAAGAGACGGAGTCCACTCAGAGAGTGGGCGGGGTCTTTGGGCTGGATCCAGGCTAGACCGCCGGTGCATCAGAATGGTGACCGTGGCAAAAAAGGGAATATCTGACATATAGGGCTGTCACGATCACAATGTTGCCTCTGATAGTGTCTAGTGGAGTAGAAGTCAAATATTGAAAATTGGACATAGTAAAAACATATTGAAATTGTACTTAAGTACAGAACTTGAGTATACGTAAGTAGGCTACCTGAGTACTTATTTGTTTACTTTACACCACTGCTCGTTGGCCTATATTGAGGCAGATCTGACACGGTGAACTTCATGAGATGGAGCACTGGAGCGTTTATGGTCTGTCTGTGCAAAAGGTCTGCAAAGCAACGTGTCGTGACTCATGTCATTGGTGACATTTAAAACTGTCAAAGCTCAAGTTAATGTAACTCCCATATAGTCACTAAAAGCAAATCTTATTTTAAAGTTGTTGTCATTTGCCTCACAAGGCACATATGGAGAAACAGGTTATTTAACATGGTCTCTAAAAATACACAAAAATTATCTTGTAAATACGTTTGGTTAAATGTTTATAATTCTGTCCACAGCAATGCTCCTTGCTACCTCAAGGAATTAGTCCCCCTACAACCCTCAACTCGCACCAACACTAACCTTCTCAAACCCATCAAGATCAACCTATGTACCATGGGCGACCGGGCCTTCTGCTCGGAGCATCTTCTGCAAAGAAGCATTATTTTTTAGCTACACTGGTTATACCGTATTGTAGCACTTTGATTTTCAAGAATGTAAAGTGCATTATAAATAAAATCCATTATTATTACATTTAAAATTGAGCAAAAATAGCGAAACTACAACCTCACAAAGTGCCGTGATGTGGCACGTTGTGACCTTCATCAGCTATTTTCACACAGTGTCTGTGTGACACTGACACAATAATAGGGCATTCATTTAGGATAAAAGGTTTAACATGGAGATGCAAGGGAGCAATGGAATACTTTCCACTGTTAATTCTTTCTTTTTGAAATTGAAATTGACCCCATGTCAGTATATATACGGACCCTGACGCTAGGGGATGTCATATCCCATGTCCGTATATATACGGACCCTGGCGCTAGGGGACGTCATATCCCATGTCCGTATATATACGGACCCTGACGCTAGGGGACGTCATATCCCATGTCCGTATATATACGGACCCTGACGCTAGGGGACGTCATATCCCAGGTCCGTATATATACGGACCCTGACGCTAGGGGATGTCTTATCCCATGTCCGTATATATACGGACCCTGACGCTAGGGGATGTCATATCCCATGTCCGTATATATATACGGACCCTGACACTATAGGGGACGTCATATCCCAGGTCCGTATACGGACCCCAATGTATACTCCGTCTATATAATGGTTGAGTCCTACGGAAGCTTTTAACGTTGGTCCGGTTGCTATGGCAACGCCCCACCGCTCCAACTATGGGATTGAAAATATAATCACAGTGTAAAGCAGTTGAAAGGAGGATTTTCAAACGTCCATAAATCGGAATCCAGGAGAGCTGTCCTTGGTGGATCTTCTGCCATCGAAATTTCGGATTTAATTTGTGCCTTTTGTACCGCGACGCTCCCGCCATGTAAAAGCTTCTAACGAGAGGTAAACAGTGCATGCTTGTGCCAATGATACTCGAGCGTGTGTGGGGGGTGGGGAAACTCGGACTTTTAAAGTGAACACGTATGGTGGAACCTGGAACTGGGATTTATGCTAACGCTAGCCGCAATAAATGAGTTAATCAATGGGACATTTCACTTTCAAACATATTTGGGGTCATTTTAACGTCTACTTAGACTTTTGTGAGCCCCCCAATTTTGAAGTTGCTTCATTCAGTAGCATTTAGACATTTTGATATATACATTTTATCAGACACGCTTATTGTAACTTCAAACTCCATTTTAACCATTTTAGATTAAATGAAAACACCCGGCCTTGGTTATTGTGAGTGGTGACACACACACGCACCTCTTCTCCTGGCTGTAATACTGAAAGTATATCTTCCTTTTTCTCTCTTTAAGTAATCTTAAAATCTCTGGAATTCTCTGAATTAAATACTAAAGTCGGGTTATAACTGGCTGTCTATGGTGACGTAATTATGATATGTTTCAATATTGGTTGGGTAACAGGTAACGTATATGTATGTATGTATACATGTTGCAAAGTACTATACTGTGGTTGGCTGGCTTTTATGTGCGTATGCTCGGAGGTATATATACTGATGTTGAGGCTGATGTAATGAAGACATGTATCAATGGTGACGTAATAAAGATAGGTTTCAGATTACATACATGTATACATACAGACATTAACTTTAATAGGCCTATCTCACAGCCCGCTTTCCACGCCCACTTCCGGTAAATAGTGGTGTCATTTAACATTTACACGTTTTTTTCTCTGGAGAATCTAAGTACATTTTCTAATGTAAAAATGTGACAGACCAATATTATTATGAAGCAAACAAGATGGTAAATCAGCTCGAACAGATAGAACAAACCTTACCTTGAGAAAACAAAAGTTGTAGACTTCTTAAATTACCTCTGTTAACATGTAGCGTCTATGGAGTGACGTCACGCTATCACCACTAACCCCGAAAGGGGGGCGTATTAAGGGGGCGGGGAAATTCTGTGAGATAGGCTTATTCACCCGACACTGAAACATATCCTAATTACGTTACCATCGACAGCCAGTTATAACCCGACATTGAAACCTATCTTAATTACGTCATCATCATCAACATCAGTATAGGCCAGTGGTCCTCAACAGGCGGACGGCGGTCCACGACCGGACCGCGGCACACCTCTCTGCGGACCCTGGAGAAATGATAGAATAAAGAGAAGAAAAAAAGTCACCGCGACGCGAGTTGAATTCTCCACAACGCAATTAACGCTCTGAATGTGCGTGTGTGCCTGTGTATTATGGGCCGGCATGTCAGGATGACAATGTTGCGCTGACTGGCTCACCAGCTGTTACTCGTTCACATAATGGGAGCATGCTTGAAACACCAAAAGTGGTTCCCACCCCCAAAATGGGATAAACAAAAGTGCCTGCAGGACAGGTGCAAATCGGTGTGTGACTCACTCACTACACTTGGCTGTGACATACAGTATAATGGAGAATGGCTCGTTACATTTGAAAGCTTTTCTCGAGCCATTTCACTTACCTGCGATACGGTAATTGCGTTGAGATTGAGAGCGATTTTTGTCATTTCATGGCTCTGTGATTGTACATCAGAGGTGTAAAGTATAACTGTAAGGGCCAATTTTCACCTTATGTTCTTGTTCTTTGCTCATTATTGCCTCACAGGTACGGTAAGAGTGATCCTACTGTACATCAGGGGTGGGCAACCGGCGGCCCGGGGGCCACATGCGGCCCCCATACATACGCTCTGAATGTGGACCGACTGATTGTGCGTGTGTGCCTGTGTATTATGGGCCGGCATGTCATGATGACAATGTTGCGCTGACTGGCTCACTATCATTCACATAATGGGAGCACATAATGGGGACATGGGGACACATTCAGACATTCAGTTGAATGAACAAAATTGGATTTTTGGAGGTGAATAATGAATATTATATAAAAAAAAATATTTTCATATACTCTGCACCCCAGTATTGGTTGGTTGGATGGGACCCGATTTGTAGGGGTCGGGGGCGAGGGGGGCAGCCCCACCCCGTGGGGCCCACGTGGCCCACGACCCGCAATTTTATTTGCGTGCGCATGAGACTGGACCATGTGGTCTTATTCAAAAAGAATTTGTCTAGTTGAGGACCCCTGTTCTTAACCATTGGAGCTACAGATGCTCTGAGATGCTCAAAATGTTCAGAATACTCAACCACAACCTGATTCCAACCACACGCACGCGCGCACGCGCGCACGCACGCACGCACGCACACACGCACACACACCACACAGTTTTTTCTGTCTCTATTACATTTTATAAAATAAATGACAGGTTGTTAAGAATCAGACTCTCTCGATGGGTCATTTTGCAGAAAAAAACCCCACATGGGTCAAACGAGGCAGTTCTGAATGTCAGAGTGAACTTCATGAGAAGGAGGCCTGAAGCATCCATGAATCATGGTCTGTGTAAAGGTCTGCAAAGGAACATGCCATTGGTCCTTTGCCCTCTGGCTGATTCATGACAGTTCTGACAGTTTAAAGAAGAATTCCGGGGTAGCCGATTTCTTACTGTAATATGACGATAATTATAACCACCGGAACTGGAAGAGGCAAAACATCTCCTTCTCTCTATAGCGCATTGTAGGTCATTCACTTCTAGTCATGTTTACTAGTTGACTAGTTGACTAGTTTACTAGTCGACTAGTCCAGGGGTTCTCAACCAGTGGGTCGCGACCCCTCGGGGGGTCGCCAAATTATTTTAGGGGGTCCCCAAATTATTTTAAAAAATATATATATATATTTTTTTTTTCACGATTTTTCAAAAATAGCAGACCTACAAGCTCGTAGCGCGCCACTCGGTGGCGCGCTATGAGCTTGTAGATCTGCTATTTTTCAATAGCTAAATTATAACAATGCTTAAAACACCAAAAGGGGTTCCCGCCCAAAATGGTTTAAGGTTATTGTAGCAGTCAATTTATATTGGGGGTCGGGAGGGGGCGGGGCGGGGGTCCCGAGACATTGCCAAAGCATTTCCGGGGGTCCCCGGCCAAAAACGTTGAGAACCCCTGGACTAGTCGACTATAGTTGTTTAACTACCTATTATGTAAAAAGAAAAAAAGAATATATATATATATCACCCGATGTAGTATGAATGGAGCTGCTTTTACTCTGAGGGAGCGCAGCACATCTCCCCTATACCAAATATGAGCCTTCTGAAATCCCTTAGTAGATGAACATAGATAGAAAAGGGCTGCGTCAGCCTGGAATATGGGCTCAGAATAACTCTCCCTACTTCCGGGCCGCTTCCTCACTTCCTTCACAGGTGTCACCGATGATACTAATTAAGGCTCCCGTTCCATTTAGTGTATCGTGGTTTTCAAACTTTTTAATTTCAAGGACCACCATAACTCTATATATACTATATGCGTGCGTGCGTGCGTGCGTTAGGCTGCGCAACAGTGACACTTGGTGGTTAACAAACGCTATAACGCTATTTCCGTGCTCGTACGGACAGACCCAGAGACAGACCCGCAGCCGGCCAGGGACACACACACAACGCTGTGCAGATTGGAGTGGCTGCACCACTCAGAAACAACATCAGCCTGCAAGCCAGACCAACCTATCATCTGACTGCTCTCGATGCGGAGGCTATATTCATGCAGCACTACCATTTGATTGGCTGGAACAGGAACAGTGTGAGATTAAACACATTTGTCTGGAGCAGGAAATGTTCTGTTTTTTTTTATTCTTCTTCCCCTGCAATCATCCAGTATAGCCTATACGTGAAGATGTTCTAAAAAAGCAATCCTCCGGTGCAAAGGGCAGTCGAAGGAAATTGCAATTTCAAAATGCATTTTTGAGCTTTCATTTCACGCTGTGCGTCAGCGTTAAGTCCCCTTTAGCCAGGGACTCCAGAAATGCATCATTATTATGTGTGTGGACAGTGTGGACAGTGACGCACAACTTGTATTGTATTTGTATCGTCAATTCACACTAACTGTTAAATGTATATAACCCATTTAGGCCTGACGTCGAAAAAATTTAAAAAACGTTCGCTCTGAAAGAATATATACCTATTCAAAGAGTTGTGCCGCATTTTTACGATTTTTCAAAAATAGCAGACCTACAAGTTCATAGCGCGCCACTCGGTGGCGCGCTATGAGCTTGTAGATCTGCTATTTTTCAATAGCTAAAGTATAACAGAATGCTTGAAACACCAAAAGTGGTTCCCGCCCAAAATGGGATAAACAAAAGTGCCTGCAGGACAGGTGCAAATCGGTGTGTGACTCACTCACAGTCACTACACTTATTGTGTCATCATAATGTGGCACTGGCTGTGACATACAGTATAATGGAGAATGGCTCGTTACATTTGAAAGCTTTTCTCGAGCCATTTCACTTACCTGCGATACGGTAATTGCGTTGGGATTGAGAGCGATTTTGTCATTTCATGGCTCTGTGAATGTACATCAGAGGTGTAAAGTATAACTGTAAGGGCCAATTTTCACCTTATGTTCTTGTTCTTTGCTCATTATTGCCTCACAGGTACGGTAAGAGTGATCCTACTGTACATCAGGGGTGGGCAACCGGCGGCCCGGGGGCCACATGCGGCCCCCACCTTCACTTAATGCGGCCCGCATGTTAATGCGGCCCGCATGTTAATATCAGAATACTGATATAGTATTGTTTTCAACTGTTACAATTCCAAACCCGCTTTAATTACTTCATGATGACTAGTATTAAATGACTAGTACCTAATGACTACTATTACAATGCTATTGTCTTTTTGTGTCAGTAATGCATTTGGTTTTCAATTCAAATATAGCAAAAATAGCTGGTCTTATAGCTGATTTTATATTCAATAAAAAGGTTACTTTTCAGGTTTCCAATTCAAAAATAGCAAAAAAAGAAAATCAGGTTTTTAATTCAAATATAGCAAAAATAGCTGATCTACAAGCTCAAAACGCGTCGCGCTGCGACGCGTTTTGAGCTTGTAGATCGGCTATTTTTGCTACGACGGTAATACTGTATGCAATGTGGCCCTCTGGAGTGATTGTGGAAATATATTGGCCCTCGCCAGCGTCAAAGTGGCCCACCCATGTCCTACATCATCCTATGCAGTAGCCTACACACAGGAAAAACAGTAACAGATGGGTGTCCAGTCTTTGATCCGGTTTGGGGTGTTATTTATTGAAAAGAAGTGAGCGGTTGAAATGAATAAACATACCGTTGATGTTGTTGAGCAATATGTTGCTTCTTCCCTTCTGTTTGTTTCTGGGCTGCTGAGTGCTGTGGTGTGCTCCCGCCAAAATGGTGTTCTGATAGTCCGTAATAGAGCGTCGCAGTCCCGCCCCCTACCAGGGCCCAGGAAATGATTATCCGTTCATTTTCCTCATAGACATTTCAGAAAGTATTTATTTAAAAACGTTTACGCCGCGGACAAAGCCAACTCGAGTCGTGACAAATCATGACAACAAACAAAAATTTTTGGGGCCGAACAAATAATTAGAAAGAAGAAAAAAACCGCAGGTTACAACACTTTTTTTGTTGTTTTTCTTCTTTGTAATTATTTGTTTGGTCCAAAATATTGTTTGTGTTGTCATGAATTGTCACGACTCGAGTTGGCTTTGTTCGCGGCGTAACCGTCTTTAAATAAATACTTTTTGAAATGTCTATGGGAAAAATGCGATTCATTTCCTGGTCCATGGTAGGGGGCGGGACTGCGACGCTCTATAGAGTTATTGTAATGGCGCAGTATGGCACATACAACTACTACTCCAACTAGTCCAGTACTAGTCCAACATTTTTTTCAAGGACCCCCTTAACTCTGAGAGTGTACAAATGGAATCAAATGCCATTTGGTTCCATTTGAACACTCTCAGAGTTACAGACCTGTAAAGGTCCATTTGGTTCCATTTGAACACTCTCAGAGTTACAGACCTGTAAGGGTCCATTTAGTTCCATTTGAACACTCTCAGAGTTACAGACCTGTAAGGGTCCATTTGGTTCCATTTGAACACTCTCAGAGTTACAGACCTGTAAGGGTCCATTTGGTTCCATTTGAACACTCTCATAGGTACAGACCTGTAAGGGTCCATTTGGTTCCATTTGAACACTCTCAGAGTTACAGACCTGTAAGGGTCCATTTGGTTCCATTTGAACACTCTCAGAGTTACAGACCTGTAAGGGTCCATTTGGTTCCATTTGAACACTCTCAGAGTTACAGACCTGTAAGGGTCCATTTGGTTCCATTTGAACACTCTCAGAGTTACAGACCTGTAAGGGTCCATTTGGTTCCATTTGAACACTCTCAGAGTTACAGACCTGTAAGGGTCCATTTGGTTCCATTTGAACACTCTCAGAGTTACAGACCTGTAAGGGTCCATTTGGTTCCATTTGGACACTCTCAGAGTTACAGACCTGTAAGGGTCCATTTGGTTCCATTTGAGTTACAGAGTTCAGGGATTGTGTTTCTGGCAATAATATTGTCAAAAATCCAAACCCTCCCTCCCCCTCTTTCAGTACAAACCAATACAAATGAAAGCCAGAGACACGTTTATAATATTTGACGTTTCCTTTTATTAAGCTTGTTTCCATCAAAAAGCTCAACCGTCAAAAAGCCACAGCATGAAACTGCAAAATCTCATCAAGTGAGAGACGTCGGCCGTAAACCACAGCATTTACCTTCTGCTTTCTAAGAGCTTTCTGTATTATTGTCATGGTTACTGATTCTGTTCTGTCCATCCAGCTTTTTAAGTTTGCTCCCGATCCGATTCGGATCATTTGATTTTGAGCTGATACCGATTTTCCCGATCCGATATTTATATCTCTCTCTCTCTCTCTCTCTCTCTCTCTCTCTCTCTGTCTATTTCCATGTACAGTACAAAGTGTGTGCGTGCGTGCGTGTGTGCGTGCGTGCGTGTGTGCGTGCGTGCGTGCGTGCGTGCGTGCGTGCGTGCGTGCGTGCGTGCGTGCGCACGCGTGCCTGCGTGCCGCTGCTGCTGAGCTGGTAGATTCAGAAAACCTGGTTTGAAACTGTTACTTCAACATATAATTTGGGACATTTTCCATCATTGTTTCAATCATGGAGAATGTACTGAGAAGAAAAGCCATTTACAGTTCTACACAAATTAAATGATCCAAAGACGACCCTAAACCAGTGTCTCAGACATGCAGGGCAGTCGCCTGACGGGTCTTGGGTTCCGGGCAGACCGGCGCTACACCCTCTATCTCAGACAGGGCGATCATTTGACGGGTGACGGCTGGGTCTGTGCGAGTGTCGGTCTGAAGCAGCTCTTCAGCGAAGGCTTTCTCCAGAACCTTTAGGATGGACCTGCGGAACACGTCCTTGAAACCCTGACCCAGGAACACGTACAGCAGCGGGTTCAGGCAGCTGTTGACAAGTGCCAGGGCGAAGGTGACGTGGAACCCAAAGTTGAGCACGAGACGGACTGTGTCACTGAACTCTGTCACCACGACATCAATCAGACTTAAGATGTGAAGGGGCACCCAGGACAGGAAAAACACGGCTATAACTGTTGCTATGATTTTGAAGGAGCGACCTGACTGGCTGGCCAGCGAGCGATTATTCCTGAGCCGGTAGATGATGACGGAATAGCAGGAGACGATGACGGAGAGAGGAACCACGAATCCCACGAGGAAGCGAGTGATGACCGTGGCCCCCGATCGGAATGTATGCAACTGCTCCTCTTCGGGTGTACGCCTACTGTAGTCGGCGACGAGCGCAAAGTTGTTGTAGCACTTGACCTTATCGCCGTAGCGCAGTGTGTCCCGAAAGACGAAGCCAGGGATACTGGGAGCTAAGGCCAGGACCCAGACACCAACACTCACCCAGGATGCCTTTCTTTTTTTTAAACATCTGTTTATTATGATTTTTTTGTATACAGGCATTTCAGTAATTACAGTTACAGATTGGTAAAAAAAAATAGCAGAAACATATAAACAAGACAAGACTTACAATAAAAAGAGACAAAACATAACCGTCAAAGAAAAAGACAAAAACAATAAAATAATAACCGACATGGCTGATGACTACACCGCACTCCGAGGACAGAAACATCACAACACAATCTAAAAAAACATTTACAGTAATTAGATGACATTACGGGGCAGAACAATATCGTTTCAATCACTTCAGTCCAACACAGCAAGCATCTCAATAATGGGTGACCAGATTCTTTGAAACAAGGGTTCCCTTTTTGACAGGGTAAATCTAATTTTCTCCAAATGCAGCACTCCTCCCAGCTCCCTTAGCCACATATCAACTGTCGGAGGTTTATCCGACTTCCAGGCCTGTAGTATTAACTTCCTAGCTAGCAGTGTAGCGAGCGAAATGGCCCGTGCCTCATATTTGTTCTGAACCTGATCTGGTTCCACCACACCGAAGAGTGCAACTAGAGGTGCCGGGGGGAAGTCTCTTTTATATGCTTTAGCCAAGAAATCAAAAACCTTACTCCAGAAACTTTGCAATTTATGACATTGAAGAAATTGATGAGACAGAGTCCCTTGTTCTGTTAAACACTTTCCACACATGGGAGAAGAATCCTTAAAGATTTTGTTTAATTTAGTTGGGGAATAGTGCAGCCTATGAACAATCTTAAATTGAATCAGAGCGTGCCTAACATTGATAGAGCTATGGTGAATGTTGGCGATACAGTCCTCCCATACTCCATCTGAAATCTCTATGCCCAATTCTCTTTGCCAATTGTCCTTAAACAAGCATGATGATGGGCTGACCACGGCCTGCAAGGTGTCATAAAATTGAGAGACTGCACCTTTCTCAAAGGGCTCAATGTTGAAGAAACTGTCCAAAACTGGATGACTGGGTTGTTGTTCATACTGTGGGATATGTGTTCTAAGAAAATGTCTCAATTGCAAGTAACGGAAGAAATGCGATGATGGGAGCTGGAAGGATTCTCGCAACTGTTGGAAAGAGGCAAGATAACCTTGACCACGACCTTGATTAAAGTATACATTTCGTAAGTTCACAATACCCTTTCCCTTCCATGACATAAAAACCGGGTCCGCCAATCCTGGCTGAAAAGCCGGATTGGAACATATAGGAGAATCCAAATACATTTTAGGAGCCTTTGTCAATGCCAAGATCTGAGACCATACTTTCAGAGAATTTTGAATTATGGGGTTATGTCCATAAGTACTTTTCTTGATCTTAATAGGACTATTAAGTAATGCAGGAAGACACGACCCAGAACAGGATGAATGCTCGATACTAAGCCATGAAGGCATATTCTCCAGATTACATCCAGGATAGCAGTCATACCATAGATAAAAAAAGTTTAAATGGGCCGCCATATAGTATAACCGGAATTGAGGAAGTCCAAATCCTCCTTCGTTCTTACTTTTGCATAGATGTGGCCTAGCTATTCTAGGAGTTTTACCAAACCAGATAAAGGATGAAATGATAGCGTCCAATTTTTTGAAATAGTATTGAGGGATACTTATTGGAATTGACTGGAATATATATAAAAATCTAGGCAAAGTTACCATTTTTATAGCATTTATGCGCCCAGCCATTGAAATAGGCAAAGTGCTCCAGAATTCTATATTTTTCTCCAATTGTTTAATCTTTTTATCCCAATTTAATTTCAATAACTGATTCAATTTACTCGTAACCACTATACCTAAGCTTGTAAATTTATCCAGCACAATTGTAAACGGGGTAGATTCCAGGAATGATCTATCTGTAACCTGTGACAAGGGCATCAATTCACTTTTCGACCAGTTTATCCTATACCCAGAAAAGGAACCAAAGTTATTTATGAGGTCTAGTAAGGGAGGAATGGAAGCCCTGGGCTTTGAAATGAATAAAACCACATCATCAGCGTAAGCCGAAAATTTATGAGAAGTACCGTATTGCAGGATCGGGTGAATCTGTGGACTCATTCTTATTTTTGACGCTAATGGCTCGAGCGCTAGCGCAAAGATATATGCCGAAATCGGATCCCCTTGACGCGTGCCCCTAAACAACTTGAACGGTTTAGATTCATTTTGATTGGTGACAACTGTTGCATATGGATCATTATAAATTATTTTTATCCAGTTGATAAAGGATTCACCAAACCCGAATTTAGCCAGAACAGACATCATATAAGGATGCTCAATTTGGTCGAAGGCTTTTTCAGCGTCAAGGGAGATTACGACAGCGTCCTCTGTGCTACGAGCTGGATTATACATTATATTAAACAGTCTTCTCATGTTGAACTGAATGTGGCGATTGGGCATAAAGCCTGTTTGGTCTGGATGTATGATATTGGTTATGTGTTCTTTAAGGCGAGAGGCTAGTATTTTACTCAGTATTTTGGTTTCAACCGGAAGTAAAGAAATCGGTCTGTACGAGGCAGCTAATGTGGCGTCGCGTTCCTTCTTTAGCAGTAGTGAAATTTTGCCATGATAGAGTGCCTTTGGTAAGGAACCCAATTCTTTGGAATGATTCAACATCCGAAGTATAAGAGGAGCCAACAAGGTGGAATAAGCCTTATAGAATTCAGCCCCAAAGCCGTCCGGCCCCGGGGCCTTATTATTAGGGGACTGTTGAATGGCCAATTTGACTTCAGCCAGGGTGAAATCCGCATCCAAGGCTGCCACTGCTTCATCATCTAAGGTAGGGAGGTCACACCCCCGCAAGAAGTCATCAATAGTAGCCTGACTAGAAGTACTTTTAGAACTGTATAAGTCACGGTAAAACTCTTCAAAGCATTTGTTTATTTCCTTCGGGACAGTGACCAGCCCACCGTTTTTATCTTTTATTGAGTGGATGGCTTGAGAGGCATGCGACTTCTTTAACAGTCTGGCTAATAATTTATGTGGTTTGTCACCTATTTCAAAAATCCTCTGTCTATAATTTAGTAACTGTGAACAGACTTGTTTTGTGAGAATTGTGTTATGTTCATACCTCAGCTTTATGATTTTACCCAAAAGTGCAGGAGATGGTGAGGCTAGGTAGTCCCTGTCTAGCTGGGACAGATTGGCCTCAATATCTCTAAGGGACCGCACTTGTAGCTTACGCTTGGCTGAGGAATAGGCAATTATGTGTCCTCTCATGACAGCCTTAAAGGACTCCCATAACACTGAGTCATCAACCGCACCATTGTCATTTGTTGATAAGAAAAAATTAATATGGCCTTCCATTTCTTCACAAAATGTTTCATCTTTCACGAGTGCAGGATCAAACCGCCATATTCTATTATGTCTATTGTCCAAATTCTGGAACTGTAAGTCTAAAGTAACTGGGCTATGATCCGACACCAATATTGGATGATAAGTATTGTTAATTACAGCGGGTATGAGTTTAGAATCCAAGAAGAAGTAATCGATGCGACTTGAGGTTTTATGCACCGGACTAAAGAAGGAGTACTCTCTCCCAGTGGGGTTAACCAGTCTCCAAATGTCCACAATATTCAGGCTGTTTAACAAAGTATTTAAGAGGCTCCCAGCCTTTGACTGTTGAGATGAAAGAGGTGAGCTTTTGTCCACTGTTGCATTCATTACACAATTAGCATCACCCGCAATTAAAATATTGGCCCGGTGTACGTCGGGTATTAGATTAAACAATTTTTGAAAAAACTCAGGACAGTCAAAGTTGGGACCATAGATATTCACCAGTGTCACAGGCACGGATGCCAAATGACCAGTAAGAATTAAATATCTGCCATCAGAGTCTGCAATTGTAGTCGTATGGGTGAATGGAACATTTTTTCTGAATAAAATTGCCACACCTCTAGCCTTAGCACCAAAATTAGCATGATATGCCTGACCCAGCCAGTTAGCCCGTAGAATTGACTGTACATTGTGCTTTGCATGCGTTTCTTGTAGGAAAATAATATCTGGTTGCAAAGATTTAAGATGGGCCAGCACTTTTGCTCTCTTCACAGGATTACCAAGACCTTTTACATTCCAGCTAACAAACCTTAAAGCCCCGTTGGGCAAATTGTTCACTGCCCTATGTGTCATCAACATGTACCAGTATATTGGTAATCAGTGACACTGTCCGTCGACCCAAGAGCACGTACACACCACCAGCCAGACAAAACATAAAACATGTAACATGAAAAACAACCCCCCCACCCCCCCACGTAGAGGGACCTCCCCCAACGAAGCCCTTCTCTAACCACCCTAATACTATCCAAGGCATAGGAAAGTTCCCTCCCACGACCCCGCTCCAACGTAGAACGTAAATATATATAAAAAAATAAAAGTATTAATACCGTATGGTATGACAGTGAAAATAGGGTAAATAGACCATAAGAAGTCCTAAATTGTGTATACAGTCAGTGATAATCAGTCTAACCCTTTGCACTCGCCAGCCTGGCTTTTTAGACCAAACCCTTTTTTGTAGAATAGAAATCAACTAAGAACATAGTAAAGCATCAATGTCAGGGGATGCATACCCAATCCAATCAAGCAGTATATAGAAACCTGAATAACCCACTCCGCAGCAAAAAATAATATATATAATGGAAATCAAAGACAAAATGTAAACAAGATGTGTAATCACGCACGCGCGCGCGCACGCGCGCACGCGCGCACACACACACACACACACACACACACACACACACACACACACACACACACACACACACACACACACACACACACACACACAAAAACATCCCATGTATAAATCAATTAAATGTGTTACATAAAAATAAAAGAGATCAATTCAACTTATACACTCTACAATTCAGTAAACAATGTCGTGAATAGACCTTGAGTTGAATAGGCAGTAGGAAATAAAGTTTTTTTTTTTTTTTTTTTATAAATTAAAAATTTAAATAAAAAAACGAATAAAATAAAAATTGCGGAGCGAAAACATCCAGCTATGTCCATGAACAAACAGTCAGTGTAGCCCACCTTTAAAAAATAAAATAGAAACCACATCTTGTCAAGTAGTACTGGGAAAAAAATGAAAATAGCACCTTCTTAAAAATATATAGCATAAGCTCTTTTGTTTACTTTCCAGTGTCACAATTCAAGATTAGCACACGAATATATATAAAAAATAAAATGTGAGGTGGGCCACCTCAAGTCCAAGTGCTCATAACAATAGTAGTAGTAAGAATAAACAAAAATAAAAGTCTTGTTGAATAGCATCTCCTCAGGATTTGTGCCTAGCCAGGCACATCTTTAGTGAGTGTAGTGCAACATACCGTTAGCTTCACAGCCTAGACTGAAAAGCAGAAGAATCAAGGGCCCACCTCATCTGTGTCGACGTCTGCATCTGCAACCACTGTACCCAGTTTGTCATCCAGAAAACCACCAGCCGCCTCGGGATCCTCGAAGTATTTTGTAGCTCCCTCCACGGTCACGCGAAGACGAGTCTGCCACGTTCCCACGAATCCCGACAGCAACCCGGCGTCTCTGCATCTCTTCCGGACATCTTGGAACTTCTTTCTTTGTTGATAAACCTCCGTTGGTTGGTCAGCGAAAATGGAGACTTTGACGCCGTTGTATTGAAGAGGAGATTTTTGTGCAGCCAGCTTTGTGATGAGCGTCTTCTCACTCAAGTAGTGTATTTTCGCAATGATAGCACGATTGTAGCCACCACTAGCTGATTTAGGCCCCACGCGATGTGCAATGTCCACGAGAACCTTAGCAGGGAAGTTTTCATCTCCGAGCAGCTTCGGAATCAGAGAGGACACAAAATCAGAAGGATTGTTCCTTTCTTCCCCCTCTAAGATTCCCGCAATTCTTATGTTTTGTCGTCTTGACCGAAATTCAGCCTGTAGTAGCTTTTTGCGGAGCTCATTGTATCCCTCTTGGAGTGACTTGTTGATGGCTTCCTGCGCTACAAGTTGATCATCATGCCTGGATACAGCTTCTTCAATTTCACGCACCTTTCCAGTGACTGTCGACAGGGAAGCTTGCATGGAGTTCATAGTAGATGAAATGGTGGTAAGCTTAGTGTCCACAGACTTTTGTAGAGCGGCTATCGCTTTCATCAAATCAGCCGTAGATGGATTGTTAGCTGCGCCGCTCTCGGCGGTAGGCCCAGTTAGCACCTCCATTAGCATGCGGTCGTTAACAACAGCGTCGGTTGAAACCTCTTCCACGTCGGTGTTCTCTCTTGTTCTGTTTCGAAGGTGATATTGACTCTTCGAGTGCTTTCTGTCCGTCATTTAAGGCAAGTGTTGAGCAGAAAAAAGTCACGGTATTAACTTTTAATTTAGTAAATGTCTAGTATTGGAGCGGAGCCTCACGGAAACACAGCTTACCCCATAGCTCGCTGACCACGCCCCTCCCAGGATGCCTTTCTGACGGTGCGGTGGTTCCGGGTCCACACTGGACACAACACACACACACATCTGTCCACACTGATGACCACCAGAGTGAAGATGCTGGCATACATGTTCACGTAGAAAACCATACTGTTCATTTTGCACGTGAACCGGCCAAAAGGCCAGTGGCTGTTCAAAGCGTTCCTTGTGATTTGCAGAGGCAGAAACGCTGTGACCAGGAAGTCGGCCGCGGCGAGGTTGAGGAACCAAACGGTGCTGACGGTTTTCTTCATTTTGAAGCCCGTCGCCCAGATGACGACGCCGTTCCCCAACACGCCGAGCACGAAGATCACGCTGTAGATGACCACGGACATGATGTTGATGGATATGAGGATTTTATTCCTGTAGTCAAATCCTTCATCATCCTCATAGTAGTATGAGTCATTGTGATGAACAGCAGGTGTGGTCATAATCTCCATAGTCCTAAAATCAAAAAAATCTAAAATAACAAAACAATTAATATAAGGTCATGCTTTGTTTTAACACGCCATGTAGGCGATACACTGAAAATATTGGGTGCCATGACCTCCATACAAGATTTGTATTGTTAAAATGTTTCATATTAATACTTTTTTTTATTAGCCTAACCTACAAGCACACAATGTGGTGAGCTTGTAGATCGCCTATTTTCACAATTCCCCGCCTCGCAGATTGTCATAGCCAATCGGAATGGAATATGACAAATCTGACTGATACATCTCGATCACCTCACCTGACTGAGATGTTTTGGACACAATCATCTGCCGCTTCGAACAGGGGAAATGTATCAAAATGGGCAAAAGTATAATCTCTTTTTTTTGGGTCTCGAGCTAAAAAGGTTTGGGAACACCAGGAATACACCAGGAATACACCAGAATGCACCTGGTGTTTGGAATACACCAGGGCCATAGAGTATAGACAGAGTTACGCAAACTCCGCTCACTTCATGGGGCCAGTCCAATGGCGGCTTTTCTACATAGACATCTATTGGTTTGTCCCTAATTGAAGGCTTCAAATAGGGACAACCGGAAGTCTCTGCGGCTCGTGCGAGTACATGAACCACGTGACCGGTTGCCCCCTCAATGTCGCAACTCTTCTATTAGATGGCTCTGGAATACACCAGGGGTGTATAACCCTAGACATGGTGCTAACATTGGCACAGGGGAGGGTGATCACTGGCACACTGGCATGAGTGTGGGAGTGAGGTCCCTCACATCTATACACAAATTACATCCTGCACATTATTCTATATTCATTCAGCAGTATTATGCGTGTCTTAAGTACCAGGTCTTATTACTTAACTTAAGACCTGGAGGCGTGATCAATGCCATTTGGCTATTCTGAGTGGCCAAACAGCATTGACCACGCCTCCAGGTCTTAAGTTAAGTCATAAGACCTGGTACTTAAGACACGCATAATACTGCCCTCATACTCCTAAAGGTATTTTCAGACGGGGAGAGACTGACGCGGCTAGTATTTCATTTTCAACGAGAGGCGTGCATTTATTTTGGACACGCTGTAGAAGTTGAGGGCCGACAACGCAAGCATATTTCCGCGGGCACGGTCCCGTGGAGTTGCCGCGCGTGCTCGCTCCGTGCACACGCCGCCCACGACTGACGAGACCTGGATTGTTTTACGCTTGCGTTGTGTCGCGCCCCTCATGAGCAGACCTGGAGCAGACCTGTCGTTGATCCAGGCGACAATGTCTGCTTTACACACTGACCTGATCTCTGACTTGGGGACTGGGAGGGGAGTCTGGGAGATAGTTGGGTTAAGTCTAATGATCATTATTACATCTTGATGTGAAAGAACACATTTCAAAAGATGAAGAAATGAAGGTTTAGCCCATGGACAATGAAAATCAAATATTTAATTTGTCATAATGCCATAATTAAACTTAGTGTTGATATGATATGGCACACAGACTAGTGAAAACACATCATGTCAAAAAGGTTGCCGACCCGTTATAGATCATCATTGCATGTCGTCTATACACTCTCAGTTTTCAGAAAAACCCATGTTTCTATGTCAGTGGTGCTCAACCTCTTTCATGTCAAGGACCCCAAAAATGATATGTATTTGGTCGCCGACCCCCCCATCTGAAAATATGTTCTTTCAGGGACCCCCCCAGAGGCAAAGATTTGAGTTAAAAACGTTCATTCTGAAAAAATATATATTCCAATTTTGCGCCACATTTTCCCGATTTTTCAAAAATAGCAGACCTACAAGCTCGTAGCGCGCCACTCGGTGGCACGCTATGAGCTTGTAGATCTGCTATTTTTCAATAGCTAAATTATAACACCAAAAGGGGTTCCCGCCCAAAATGGGACAAATAAAGAGCTATACCTGTTTCAGAGTGTTGAAGAGATGTCAGTCAGAGAAGTGTCTTGTTCAAACTGTTGTCAGTTAACAGTGAGAGGCTCAGAGCAACTTATCGCACCGTATATAGATGTCAGTGGTGGAGAGAAAATATGTTTTTGTACAATCAGGAACATGAATAAACCACAGCTAGGGCAACCGGAAATTATACCGCCCACACACCCACAAACATAGATGCTTTCCTCACCATTAATGCACTTTCACAATGCACAAGTCGTGCAGCTCTGTGAAACTCCATGACGCTATGTTATTGATGCGCACCATTTCAGATCTACAAGCACAAAACGCGTCTATTTTTGCTATATTTGAATTGAAATCCTGTTGCTATTGTTGAATTAGAATCCTGAAAAGTAACATGTTTTTTTTATTTCAAATGCATTTAGATTATAGGTTATATACGTTAGCTTTATAAGACATATATACAGTATATGACATATCTGTCAGGTGAAACAAACGCTGTCTCCGTTCTGCATCTTTCCTGCTAAAAAAAATACAATACAATTCTAGTTGTATACTAGTCATTCAGCTAATATAAGTAATTCAAGCGGGTCATGTTTGGAATTGTAACAACTGAAATACATATATCAATATTTGGACATTAACCTGCGGGCCACATTAAGTGAAGGTGCGGGCCACATGAGCCCCCCGGGCCACCAGTTGCCCATGGCTTGACTTAATAGACATTTAAGCTTAGCCTGGTAAACCACGTACGTGTGTGCGTGCGTGCGTGCGTGCGTGCGTGCGTGCGTGCGTGCGTGCGTGCGTGCGTGTTGAGAACTGTCAGGTCTATATGAGCAGGCCGGTTATACAGTCATGTAAACAAAACAAAAACAGAAAGAAAGAAAGAAAACTGTTTTGGCTGAATATGTGTCTGTCTGCTGCTTTGTTAGTATAGGCCTACACTAAGTCATTTTACAAAAGGAGAAATGGCTCGTTCTCCAGAGCCATTGTCATTCATAGGGTGTGTTCCATTTCTACATACAGTTACAGTAAGAGATTTGATGGCAAAGAGTCATCATGCAAAAGTAGTGTCAGGGTTTAGCATTTTGTCTGAGGTTTTCAGTGTTGCGTGTGCAGTGTGTTAACAATCATGAAAAAACTGTAATGTCACACGTTGTGACTGTGTGTGTAATATAGAAACTACAGCTTTAAGAGACACATGATGCGCACAAGCTGATGGAGAGTTGTATATAGCTTAAATATTACGTGTTGATACTAATACTTTTGTACTTTTACTAAAGTACATTTTTAATTCCAGACTTTTACTTGTAACGGAGTATTTCTACATTGCTGTATTGATATACAGTATACTTTAATTTACTTAAGTATAACCTTTGAGTAATTTTTCCACCACTGGTTCACAGCAGACAATTGACTTCCTACAGTGCAGTGTAACAATGTAACAACGCCTCACAGTGCTAACTGTGAACTTGTTTCAGGGACTTACCCCCGATCCACAATACTGAGGAAGGCATTTGTTACCTTCTTCAGTATAACTCTAGCCCCAACTAAACCTGAGCTGGATTCGTTAGATATCTACCTGTCACTAGCCTGTGTGTCCCTCTTCAATCAAGTATGCATAACAGTATTACAATATGCTGAGGCAATGAGAGGGGTTGAACTCAATCGCCTCTTAATTCAGTTCATTCAGTTCCTAGCAACCAATTTTCTGAAGCGAGCATGTGGTCACACATAGCTAGACTCCTATGAATATAAATTAATCTTCATGTCGTGCACCCGTTTGATTTTCCATGGCTCACGTTCCTCCGAACACGCCTGAGTTTAATTACAGAGCTACTCCGGTTTGAATCTCATCTAAGATGACGGTGTATTACTCATTTTAAACTCAACCAACTAAAATATATATATGGAGTTGGTACAACGTATGTTCAGGAGGATAAGACCACGGTTTCAAGATAATTCCATTCCTACGCGAGCTCCATCAACTTCTCCACAGCTTCAGTTAACTCCACCGTTTTCCTGCCATGGTCACTGATCTCAGCTCCACCCTCGCCACTCACCGAGGCCATCGCTGCCATGGCAGCCGTCAAGCTATCCGCCCTATCTCCGCCCTCGCTCCGTCAAGCGAAGAGTGTATATATATGCCAGTCTGTTTCACCTGCCACTCGTGCATCGTATCTCGTACCCCCTCCCTCCCTCCCATTTCTCATATACTAACTCTCGTTCTCCATGCAGTTTCAGGTTCCAGACGGGGGTCTCGGATTGGAGACGTGTCCTCGTTCGATCAGAAGGACGCCCCGCTACTCAGACCCCAGGCCAAACACTCAGGGTATCATACCCCCCCCGGAGCCTGGCCTTCATCTATACCCCCCCCCCCCCCCCCAAGGCTTCGCCCTTCATCCTTCACCTATAGTCTTCACCTTCATCCTCCCCCCTCACTCCCTCCATCTCTCCTCCGTATAGTGCCACTTTGTCCCACCTCTAATCCTCACTCCCCCCACACCCCACTTACCCCTCCTCACTCATTCATCCAGGCCCAGGTCTTTTCTGAATACAATGCTAAACCATGTTAAACGCTGTTTGATTGAATGCGTGGTCTGTACTAGTGAATATATATAGTATAATATGCAATGTGACTGCTGAGCCTCTCTCTCTCTCTCTCTCTCTCTCTCTCTCACTCACACACACACACACACACACACACACACACACACACACACTCTCTCCCTCTCCCAGCTACAAAAAGCTTGAATTATCCTCTTTCTATGTGCAAAGTCTGTGTTTCATAAAAAGCCACTGTATCATGGGCGTAGTTTGAACTTGACCCCAGCAATGTTTGGCGTGCGCCAGGGCAGGAATTTCACGACGTGAATTTAGAGCGTCTGCTAAATGCCTAAATTGTAAATTGTGATGACGTGTAGAGATACACATTGATAAAAGTGAAGCTCACCAGTTTGATTCCCATGCCTCGTTGTGCTATTCCACAGCTGGTTTTTATTAAAGAACTTTTAATCCAATTCAAGATGACATCCAGACAGTGTATTAGCCTACTTGTTTTAAACTTAATCATCACACTAACATTATGTATATAGGTTGTGTATAGGTTAGAAATAATCCGCTGGCTTTTCCCCAGTCTCCCTATGTCACTTTTGTTTACAAACGAAATTCACGTGCAGGAAGTCACAGACTTTGAGACCCCTGAGACTACACTACACAACAGAAAGTGTAACATTTTGAATCTCTATACAGAGCTTAACATGAACTGAAACAACTGTAGCAATGAGTGACATGAGGTATTTTTTTTCCTTAGACAATTTAATGCAGACATAGGTCTGTACTTCTTTGTCTGAATGGGAAAATCTTATTTCTGTGTTATTCAATATAATACTTTAGCACAAAATATAGGCTTTTCAAAACCAAGCCCTCATTCAAAAGTTAAATGATTATTTATTTAAGAAGCACTGTTCTGAACCAATGTTCGTCTTGAAAAAATGTAATCATCCTTAACCTTTAAGCTAAAATAATTATGACCGGGGACTTAAAATCATTGTTTTAATTGATGGCCTTCATGCCCTCAAAAAGTTGACCACACTAAAGGCCAAGTGGCCTTGCCCCTAAAAGGATGAAATTCCAGGCCTGGCGTGCGCGCCCAATTTTTTGACCTTTTTTATTAGTCTTTTATTGTATTTTTACAATGCCCTAACCCCTAAAAATGAGTTATTTAGGACAGCAGCGCACACACACACACACACACACACACACACACACACACACACACACACACACACACACACACATACACACACACACACACACACACACACACACACACACACACACACACACACTACAGCCGTACAGCGAGTCATCATGTCATGATAAGAGAGATGATTACAAACTACAGAACTTAACTTCAGTGTCTTGCCCAAGGACACTTCGACTTCGACTCGAACCGCCAACCCAGGGATCATTGGACGACCTGCTCTACCTCCTGAGCCGGCTGTCTCATAGCCAGGTGTACTTCAGAGCTGAAGGTACACCTCGACTATTTAGGAACAGCCTGTTCCGAAAAGTCGAGGTGTACCTTCAGCCTGTTCCGAAAGGTCGAGGTGTACCTTCAGCTCTGAAGTGTACTTCATCAATATCATTATCAAGTGTGCGAGCAGCCAGACCTGTTCCTAAAAGTCGAGGTGTTCTGCAGACGAGGTGTGATGATGAGAGGAAATGGTAGGAAGAGAAGAGAAGATTGTAAAGATGGAAAATGAGATGTGTATAGAAGAGGAGATGATATTAGGAATAGGAGATGTACAGTATGCGAGGAAGATGACATGGTTTGTGAGGAAGTATACGAGACAGATTGAAAGAACACCATTTTGGTCATTACAGAGGAAATATACATCATGGAACAACTAACTTTTATTCACTACAAGAGGACACGTTCTTTAAAAATCACACCTGTGTCGGCTGTATGAAGTGAGGGGCGCTAATATTTTAAAGTCTAACTCATGCTGCTATGATTAGGTGATGTAATGGTGATGTAAAACAAACACAGACAAAACAAATATTAAACTATCTTTATTGTGAATGGCATTTAATGTTTTTTGTTAGCGACTAAAAAAACATTAAACTCTGTCCTTGTTGGTTTTTTCTTTTTCTTTTTTTGTTGTTATTGTCTTTGTGGTGTTTTTTTTGTGTGTGTGTGTTGTTTTCTGCTGTTCTTGTCTTTTTTTCTCAATAGAAAGTAAGTGAAAAAAAAGAGAGAACACCATTTTTCATTTATTTTTGAGGGGCGCTAGCCCTCGATCATATGCCCAGCTTTGTCTGTTTGTGTGCACCCCATAGCGATGATTCGATTGGCTGAGCACACCATAGCGATGATTTGATTGGCTGAGCACAAGAGCACAAGTACATATTGAAGACAAAAGTGAATTAGGCGGAAAAGTGATGCCGGCCTCTTAAAGGGGTTCTCAACCGGTGGGTCGCGACCCCCCGGGGGGGTCGCCAAATTATTTGTGGGGGTCCCCAAAATACATAAATAAATACATTTGCAACTGAATGGCTGAATGGCCACCTGCCCCTTAGAGTATATATTAATAGAGATGTCACCGGATTTCTCCTCCCATCCACTTGCATTAAGTTGCTCAAAAGCGCATGATGCGATTTCACTCCTCCTTCCGGGTAGAAACAGAGTGCATTCTGGGATGGATTGGGCCCAAACACATGAACGCGCTGGCCGTTGACTATATCATTGCGCCATTTGCGTGCGTTCACGTATGAAACATAGCGTTCACGTGTCATTGCCCCAATAACATGAACGTGCGCATATAGTCAACGGCCCAGCGCTGGCTCCAGCTGCAATACCAAATGTCTTTTTCGCCTCAGGGTTTCCTCCCGGTGCCGTCTCTATTAATATATACTCTAAGCCCTTCCCTCCCATTAAAATCAAGTCAAGAAATTCCTTGCAGCTGATTATAGTGTTGTAGTTTGGAAGTGCTCAATGATATCGGCCCCATGTGTACCACCTGTTCTTTGCACATAATGCAGGAGGCAACAGGACAGAAAGTAGCTCATAAAATGTCTACAACACTTTGCAGATAGAAAGATGATCATTAAATTCTTTCATACAGCTTTTTCATATACAACCGGCCATTAATCTAATGGCAAGAGGCCGCATTCTGCATCTGTACAGGCCGACAGCGACCAATGAATGAATGAATGAATGAATGTTCATTTCAAATATGTTTAAACTCTGAATGACATGTCTTTAACGACTCCAGTGATTGTAATGCCCAGTCCAATTTTGTAACGTCTTGCCTTTTGGACCTTTGCATGACTAAACGCAACATGTTTAGTGTTCAAATCAAATCAAACTTTATTTATATATAGAGCACATTTAAAACAATCGAAATTGACCAAAGTGCTGTACAGGGTGAGACAAAAACATCAACAACTAGAAAAAGTGCCCTTCTGGGCACAGGTCTCCACCAGGAGGATAGGAGTACTGTGTGTGATGTTTGGCAAAATGTTTAGGAGTAATGTAATCATGTTTTGTGTGTGTGTGTGAGACGCGGCTTGGCCTGTTGTAGCGCCACCATGAGGCTGATTTGAAAACTGTCAAGTGGCATTTCTTCCTCAGCCTAGTGGGAATATGCATGCACAGTTTCACCGCAATCGGACACTGCGTTGAGTAGTTGTGGCAATTTGTACAAAACGGGTACAAAGCGGGCTACTCCTGAAAGGTTTAGAAGCCAATCATAGGCAATGAAGGTGGATTATGAGAAATCAAACAAACGCGTCTTCATCACATGACTATGGAGAGCATGTGTACCGATTTGCGTGAAATTTGGATAAAATCTGAAGGAGTAATATTAGAAAATGTGTTTTACATATGTCGGCCTCCTGGTGGCGCTATAAAGAGCAGATGTGAAAAATTCCAGGCAAAGGTTTTTTCTTGGCCTCTAGGGAGTTGGCATACAAAGTTATCCACAAATCCGTGCAGTTAGAGGTAAAAACACTTTTCGGCGAGTTATAGCGCCACCATGAGGCTGAGTTGAAAATGTTCACGTGGCATTTCTTCCTCGGCCTAGTGGGAATGTGCGTGCACAATTTCACAGAAATCACACAATGTGTTTATGATTTGCAGCATTTTGTGAGCACTCCTGCGAACTTGTGAGCACTCCTGCGAACTTTGGAAGCCAATCTTAGCCAATCAGGATGGAGTCTGAGAAATCTGAAAGACACATTTCGTTGAATGGCTCTAGAGAGACTGTGTACCAATTTGCGTGATGTTTGGACAAAATCTGTAGGTGTACTGAACAAAAACTTGTTTTGCATAAAGCGGCCTCCTGGTGGCGCTATAACAGGCAGTTCTGGAAATTCTGGGGCAGAGGTTCATCGTTGGCATCCAGGGAGTGTGTGTGCAAAATTTGACATCGACCGCTTTAACGGTGCCGGAGATTAGCTGTTCACAGACGGACGGACGGACGGACGGACGGACGGACGGACGGACGGACACACACACACACACGGACGGACGGACGGAGTGCAAAACATACTCTCTCCCCATGCCTTCGGCCTGGTGGAGACAATTAATACCACAATAACACAAACAAAAACATCAATAATGAATGCCACAATAACAAGAGTGCAATAAACAAAACATAAACATTAGGTGTGATTAAAAGCCAAAGAATAAAAATGTGTTTTAAGAAGTGACTTAAAAGACTCAACAGAGTTTGCATTTTTTATATTAAAGGGCTATAGAGCGTCGCAGTCCCGCCCCCTTTCATGACGACGCCAGGCCCAGGAAATAATTCCCAATGCATTTTTCCCATAGACATTTCAAAACGTATTTATTTAAAGACCTTATAAGCGTACGAAGCCAACTCGAGTTGTGACAAATCATGATAACAAACAATATTTTGGACCAAATAAATAATTACAAAGAAGAAAAACAACAACAAAAGTGTAACCTGCCGTTTTCTTCTTCTTTCTAATTATTTGTTCAGCCCGAAAAATTGTGTTTGTTGTCATGATTTGTCACGACAAGAGTTGGCTTTGTTCGAGGCTTAAAAGGTCTATAAATAAATACCTTTTGAAATGTCTATGAGGAAAATGAACAGAGAATCATTTCCTGGGCCCTGGTAGGGGGCGGGACTGCGACGCTCTATTCCAGAGCCTAGGAGCAGCAGCAGCAAAGGCACGTTCGCCCCTACTCTTAAGGTTTGTATTGTGAGCTTCCAGGAGCAGCTTGTCTGCTGACCTCAGCGCCCTTTGTGGAGTGTAAGGGACCACAAGTTCCGTTAAATAAGAAGGGGCCAGGCCGTGCAGGGATTTATACGTAAATAAAATAATCTTAAAATATATTCTAAAAGTAACAGGCCGGGAGCCAGTGCAGTTCAGCTAAGACTGGGGTTATGTGTTTTGTTTGTGCTGGTTGTTGTAATCTCTAATTGGACCCTCGTCTGGTTCTGACAGACAGGTAGTGTGTGCAGGCTGGGTGGTGTGATAATCCAGTATCCGGGAGAACAAATAACGAGACACGAGGCAGTATCACGCTAAAGGTTCACCAAGTTTATTACACAACAGGGAACATATATAGTGCTGGATCATAATGACGTGACAACAAGATATGAGACATAGAAACGTGACATGATAATGATTAATGCAGCAAGGCTGACCTTGCTGGCGCTGATATGTCTCTCGTATAGCCTATCCATAAAGTATGCTACAGTACAGGCAGTACACAATACATATCAAGTACACTGTATCTCAAGTTCAAGTACACAGACTTAGATGTGCATGGGCAACTCATGATATAACACTGGTGAGGAGGCGAGCAGCTGCATTTTGCACCAACTGCAGGCGCTTCAGTGATGCCTGGTCAATGCCGGAGAGGAGGGAGTTACAATATAGTCCAGTCTTGATGATATAAAGGCGTGTATTGCCATCTCCAGCTGTTTAGGTGGAAGATAGGGTTTGACCTTGGCCTACAGTCGTAACTGAAAAAAGCTGCTTTTCACTACGGAACTAATGTGTTTATTGAGTGTGAAGGTACTGTCGAAGGTGAAGCCAAGGTTTTTGACGGAGGAGCGAATGTTTGAGCTGAGGGTGAATGGAATGGTGTTATCTTTGTATGGTGTAGTCAGTGTCAAGGCCAAAGAATATCACTTCTGTTTTATTTGAATTCAGGTTTAAAAAGTGTATGTCCATCCAATTTGTTATGTCATTTAGGTCCTGTAGGCGTTGGAGTGAGTTATGGGTGTTGGTGGTGAGGGGTAGATACATTTGGACATCAGCAATGGTATGCAATATTTGTGTTTTTTAAAGATGGAGTGCCATGATTGTTTTCCACCCTAAAACATGATCATCAGGTCTTATTGTTATATAAGGAGGTATAATTTTTTCAAAAAAGTGTACAGTATTTGTTAAAATGTGGTTTTTATGTGGACACGCCCACCAGTTCATTAAGTATGCCTGGTTTGCCTGGTGGGTGGTGATCCACCTGAACTGATAAAGGGGGAGGGGTTAGGGGAGGGGCTGATAATGTGATGTCACTATATTACTGTTTATTTCATTGGCCCGTTTGACTGTCAAGGGTTCAGCCTCCAGGAAGAAACCCTAAATACAAAGTTAATACACCATTGCACATAAAAACGACTCCAGGGTGTCTAATGAAGTAGCCTACTGTCACCTCATAGACACATGAAAAACTGGAAAAAATACAAAAATTGTGGCACTCCATCTTTAAGGATTGCTCCTAATGGCAGCATGTAAAGAAGAAACAATAGGGCCATGGATAGAACCTTGTTGGTTCCGTACCGTTTGTACACTCGTAACTCCGGATTGTGTAATGCTACCTGTAAGCTAATTATGTGCAGGCTTTGGGGAATCACATCAATTCTTTCATTGCACTAAGTGAAGTGCAGTGGTTGTTGGTAAATCCCTTCTCCGCTCCGGGGAAGGAATCTAAAGGATTTATTGATTTCAACCTGCGTAATGTGCTTGCCCCAAAGGGAGGGAAACAAATAGTCCTATACGAAATGAACAATTCAAATAACCTTACCTAGTCCTACATAATTATTGGCCTTAACTAATGTTGTAAATATGGGTAATTAATTATGGAAACCATCAACCACCCCTGCTATCAACACATGTTTGGAAGGAGCTTAATTGTTTTTGGTGTGAGCACTTGTGCGTGTTGATACATGTGTGTGTATGTTTGTACAATTATCCTCATAAATCACCTGGGGATCCGAACATAATTCCGACGGAGCATTAGTCCGACCTGCGGGAACAACGGTCGGACTGAGGAGGGATCATTTAAGCAATATTACACGAGAGGGTGTGGGTTAATGTGATTATTGCCACGACAGGGATGCGGTGAGGAACGAGACGAAGTCGAGTTCCGCAAGCATCACTGAAGTGGCAATAATCACGTTAACCCACACCCTCGAGTGTAATATTGCAATTATACAACAGTTACCCTTAAAACTAAGAAAATCGCTGAAAGAATATATTTTTTTAATGACAGATGTAGTCACTACGACCACAAATGTCCCAAGAAACTAGCTAGCCTAGCCACCGAGTTTGCTAGCGCTCTGGGAGAACAGAGCAGCTGAATTATTTGTTTTGATTAGGTGGTGAATGGTGCTGGTTTAACCCACGGCTAGAAGGCTGTTTCAACCAATCAGATTGCTTCCTCGAAACGACCTGTGGTATAATTCAGCTTTTACCACACTTTTACAGTAATTAGGCACATGCACATAGCCTGACACTCAGCGGTATTGCAGCTGTTCGTATAGCCTACCCCAAACATACAGACAGGCAGACAGACAGACACTGATTGCTATAGCGCCCCCCTTTGGCAAATTGGAGCAAGTGCTATTTGGCATGACCCTCTAAAATACTAAGTTTCATAAACATGTGATGCTGCAATGCATGTATTAGGGGCAGAAGAAGAATTTTCATAAAACTTTAATTTGTATTGGCTCATAAAGCCTTCATTTTCATTTAAAAACAATTACTCCAGATTGTGTGTGTATCATATGTGTACATCAAAGTGTTATTGCTGACGGTCAAATGGTTCATGACCTATGCCTGTTCAAACTTTGCATTTTCAATTGAGTGCTATAGCGCCACCCTTTGGCCAATGGTCATGGGCTTTGTGTCCTTACCGTTTGGCATGGCCCTCTACCATATTGCCAAGTTTTGCAAAAACAGACAGAACTGCTATTTTTGGCGGAAGGAGAAGAAGAGGAAGAAAAAGAAAAAAACCTTCACGTTGTTCCCCTCCACAGTGTCCCTCTGTCCTTCTCCTGGTCCACTGAGAGGCAGCAGAAAGAAACCACAGGAATAAACACAAGTGTTTCATGGTGGCGCTATAACCGGCAGATGTGGAGGGATGCAGGGAAAATGTTTTTCCATGGCCTCTAGGGAGTGCGCATACATAAGTTGTACACAGATCGACTTAGTGGCAATAGTGGCATGTCGTCCTCTGCCTAGTGGAAATGTGCGTATATAATATTTAATTTGATGGAAATTGCACACTGTGTTTGTGATTTGTGGCATTGTGTTCGAAACGGACCAATTGTGTGATGTGTGGATAAAATGTGTACGAGTAATCTACAGAAATGTGTTTTGCCAAAATCGGCCTCATGGTGGAGCTATAACAGGCTGTTGTGGAATATTTGGGGCAGAGGTTCGTCGTTGGCATCCAGGGAGTGTGTGTGCAAAGTTTGGCATGGATCGGGCCAACGGTGCCGGAGATTAGCTGGTAACGGACGGACGGAAGGACGGACACATGCACACACACACACACACACACACACACACACGGACGCAGTGCAAAACATACTCTCTCCCCATGCCTTCGGCCTGGTGGAGACAATAACAAACAACCCCCGTGGGGAACAAACAGATAGCAGATCCCACTGGTGGTGCTGGGGAGGCGGTGGGAGCAAACAGGCGCATACCAACAGTCCAGGGACAAATGACAGCAGGAGGATGACAGCTTAAATAACACGGCCATTGGTCAGCTGTGTGTGTGTGTGTGTGTGTGTGTGTGTGTGTGTGTGTGTGTGTGTGTGTGTGTGTGTGTGTGTGTGTGTGTGTGTGTGTGCAGTACCATTGTAATACGCATGTATGCCCTATTAGCATAGCATAAAACCCCTCAAGTATATCTGACTGAACTATAACTCCGCAAGCTACGTATCATTTATTTTCAATCTGTCCTAAATGGAAACAGATATTCTGTCAAGTTTTCCCCATGAGAGATAGGATCCGACAGGAAGCACGCACATCTCCAGAAATTCTACAGGTGCTGGTCGAAAATATACGTACAATGAAAAAGGAAGGGATGTCCGCACAGTGAATTGTAGCTCCCAGGAAAAGTCTTTATTTGTGACAACGTTTCGACCACTGTGGGTCTTCGTCAGGTCATTTTCCTGGGAGCTACAATTCAGTGTGCGGACATCCCTTCCTTTTTCATTCAAGTTTTCCCCGTGACACATACTACAGTACAGTACTTCATCTTATGGGGTAAGATTTACATATGTACGTACTGTATAAGACGACATGATTGTACGCCTGTACGGTGCTATAATAAAGTATCAATGTAATTCAGTGGTGCCTTGGACAAAAGACTGCCCAGGGGTGCCCTGAGCCCAAAAGGTTTGAAAACCTGCACCAACCGCCCTACACAGTATAGCAGCCATGAAACAGCATCCATAAAAGCCGTGTGCCCTTATTGATACCTGGAAGGTATGCAGTATTCAGAAGTGATTATGAGCTCAAATGTTGTTTCCCAGCCTTCCGCAGCTCGGGGGACATTACAGTATAGAATTAGTAATGAGCACACGCGCAAGCATGGCCAGGCTATGACAGGACCAGCCAATGTTTGTGTGTGCGTGCGTGCATGCGTGCGTGCGTCCGTGCGTGTGTGTACGTGATTAATATGGACAGAACAGCAGATGGCCATCTAGGATATAGATTAATTCATTGTCTGTTTTGAAAGACTGTTTCCAACACCCGGGGGGGGGGGGGGGGGGGGGGGGGGGGGGTGGTTTGGAAACCTCCCCCTCCCGTCAACTTCAGTATAGCCCGATCCCAAAACAAAGAGAAACTATTGACAAAGGGTTAGGGTCATTATTTGAACGTGCAGGGACATTGATTAGCTACTGTATGGTCTGTAGTGATGATGGTGTACTCGCTCGCTCTCCATTCCACTGGTGGCTGCAGATGAATGTGAGTCGACCCACGAGGGACATTCATGTGAGCCCTGATTCATGCCTGCCGGTGACTGCATATGTGGCTTTTTTTTATTCCCCCGCACGAAATAATGAAGGGATGGGATTTGCTATTTGCTGCAAACAGTAGTTTGATTCAAATGCAAGTTGCCTTTGGGGAAATGTGTAGAGTATAGACCAGTGATTATCAAAGAGGCGCACCCTATCTATTGGGTGCTGTGACCGGAGGCAAATAGTTCTTATAAAACGGTCCACCCCTGCCCTGCCCCCCCCCCCCCCCCCACCGCAGCAGGAAAAATAACATGTTTTTTTTCTCTAATCTTTGCTAATAAACACAGTGGTGCGATTTCAGTTCACAACAAACACATGGGGGGGGGGGGGGGGCTATCTCCAAGCTCCAACGCTTGTAGATCTGCTGTTTTTGGTGAATGCCCCCCCCCCCCCAGAATAGGGATGATGGGATCCTGTCAAGTATGAAGTTAAGTTTAAAGTATAAAGCATATAGCATCTTTGCCTTTTTTATTTCTTAAGCTTTTTACATGACAAGCAGAGTCACCCACAATCAAAATTCCAGGCACAATCGTCGGCTCTCCCTGTAGCCGTTTACATTCCGAGTTCCACTTGGTTCTTTATACCCTGCTGGGTGAAGATGAGACGTTATCTCGGCCGTCAGACAGACATCCAGAGTCCTGCGACAGTGGAGTAAATCTGCTTTCCAGCTGCATACTGCATACATACTTTGTTTGCGTAGTTCTCCCTTTAGCATCCAGGGTCCTGCCTGGGGCATCTCATCTCAGACATGCCCTGCAGTAGTCTCACATATTGTAATATTGCTTGTCTGCCTTGCCTACTGGTCTACCTGCATCTCCACGCGGTTGCCCTTGGTGTCAAGGTGGCTGCAGGGTAGGCCCTGATTTGGCAGATTGATAATGTGCACCTCAATAGAGCGTCGCAGTCCCGCCCCCTGTCATGACGACGCCAGACCCAGGAAATGATTCCCAATGCATTTTTCCCATAGACATTTCAAAAGGTATTTATTTAAAGACGGTTACGCCGCGGACAAAGCCAACTCGAGTCGTGACAAATCATGACAATAAACACAATATTTTGGACCAAACAAATAATTACAAAGAAGAAAAACAACAAAACAAGTGTTGTAACCTGCCGTTTTTTTTCTCCTTTCTAATTCTTTGTTCTGCCCAAAAAATGTTGTTTGTTGTCATGATTTGTCACGACAAGAGTTGGCTTTGTACGACACTTAAAAGGTCTTTAAATAAATACTTTTTGAAATGTCTATGAGGAAAATGAACGGAGAATGTTCTCACAATGTTCTCTCGCTACAGCCATCTGTACCTTTATGACTTAATTAATTAATTATTGGTCTTCACTAATGCTCATTATAACATAGATCACCCAAATCACTGAATGCTCCTTTAATTATTGGGATTATAAACCTGTGTGACCTGGCTGTTTGGGGACTGGGAAGGAAGAAGTCCACTTTTTATGTTACAATTAAGACCCCTAGCCCCCAATGCCTTCCTGTTCCACCGTTCATATACACTTATATAGTACTAGCGTCATGCTAAGGGCTTGTACTTGTACAGTACATCAAGCTGCTTCCTGCTACGAAAACGGGAGAAATGAAGGGTTCTGACCTATGAGCTAATGGAAAAACACTTAGCTTACACTTACACAATACACGGGATGTGCTGAGCTGTGGAGAAGCTCACCACCAAGGCCAAGGTCTCTCCATCATGGATTCTATGAATGCATTGGACTAAAAATCAGGTTGTTATTGCCATGGCACATACAAAGGTATCTCTCCCTATACATCACTTATTGACATTATGAAATTGGAGTTCGCTATCATTTTTTTTTTTTTAAATCAGTAGGCTTGATATTTTTGCTATTGTTTTTTGTATTATGTGGACATTGTCTTTATGAGGAAGGAATCAAAATGGGTTGAAAGGCAATTAATATTATTATAGCATCTGGGCATTCTCAGAAAACACTGGATTCCCAGTGGAGTTGATTGATTTGAAGCCACTCAACCGCAACGTTTTAATACTTTTGATCCACAACATACAGCAAGCACAAGAATCTATGACTGGTTCCCAGAGTGGGCTCCGGGGCCCCCTGGGGTTCTTGGGGGGGGGGGGGGGGGGGGGGGTGGGTGTAGAGCCCAGGATCACATTAGATAATTGACACAGGGGTGAAAAATGGGTTACAAAATCGTGGGATAAAAAAAAAAACGTCACGGTTTCAATCATAACACTCTGCCCGCCTGTACACCAAGGACCAATTTCAGTGATTGGCGCAGGGTGCTACAGGTGGTCACGGCCGTGTCTGACTTCATTATCTCCTGGTGAAATGGGGAGCGTGTTCTATCAAAAGGTGATTGGCACATTATACCCGTGGTGGAAAGTAACTTCATGCGTTTACTTAAGTACTGTACTTAAGTAGAATTTTGAGGTACTTTTACTTTACTGGAGTGTTTAAAAATGTCAGTACTTTTCCTTCTACGCCATTACATTTTAGAGGGAAATATTATACTTTTGCTCCACTACATTTATTCGACAGCTTTATAGTTACTAGTTACTTTGTAGATTTTGATTATTGTTACAAAACATACATTAACCACTTCAGCCTTATATACATTTCGCGCATTTGAAAATAGACAATCTACAAGCTCACAACACGTCACAGATCTGCTGTTTAAAAAATAAAAAATAAAGATTTGTAAACATTTGAAAACTTGACATAGGCCATTCTGCACATTGACTACTTTCTACTTTTATTACTTACTTACTTTCACTTTTATATTGCAGTATTGACACTTACTTGAGTAAAACATTTGAGTACTTTTTTATTACATGCAGCAGCAGTTTTTATAACAGTATTAACCCACAACTGTGGCTCAAGAGGTAGAGCAGGTCGTCCAATGATCCATGGGTCGGCGGTTCGAATCCCGGCTCCTGGCTACATGTCGAAGTGTCCTTGGGCAAGACACTGAACCCCAAATTGCTCCCGATGTGCTGGTTGGTACCTTGCATGGCTTCCGCCGCAATCGGTGTATGAATGTGTGTGTGAATGGGTGAATGTAATGCACAATCTATGTAAAGTGCCTTGGATAAAGGCGCTATATAAATGCACCATTTACCATTAAGACCTATAGGGGCCAATTCTACAAATGCCTGTATCAAGCCGTAAATGCTGATATGAGGAGGAGGTAACTTTGTCACTTCTTGTATGCTTTAATATACAACTGTTCTTGCAAGTGATGGTGAATTCCAATGTTACACGGATAACTTGAACTGACTTCCTGTTGTATTGTTTTATGTGTAACATGTGTCTTTACTGTATCTTATGTGATTTATGTTGTCTGCCTGTTATGATGCTTTGCTGTGCAACAAATCGCCCCTCGGGGACAAACTAATAAATTAACCTGAGCCTTCGTTCTTGAACGTTTCCGTGTCCAAGGACCCCAACTGATATGTATTTGGCCGCAAGCCCATCTGAAAATGTTGTGTGCCAGGGAGAACAACCCTAACCTGACTCCGCCAGATGGGGCAGCAGAGAGTACACTGTGAGGGAGGAACACAGTGTACTCTCTGCTGCCCCATTGCTGTCAAAATCAACACTGCATAGACCAAAGGACATGCCAAGTAATCGATGGTTTCCTCTCCTGCACTATAAGGGAAAGAAAATCACTAAAGCATCATTGAGGTTAGAACAACCCCTTCCCCTGTGTGTAAACATTGTGATACATTTTTCAAACACTCACAAATTGCAGATGTACAAGCTCGCAGCGCGGCACGAAGTTACGTGCTGTGAGCTTGTATATCTGCTTTTTTTTTTTTTTGAGAAACAGTGTTCTAAATCCTACGTTTTCTGGGAAGAAAAAACAAATCACACCTGTGTGAAGTGAGCGGTGCAACTCCGCGTGGGGGTCCCGTGGGGGTCTCCGGAACATCCAGACCCCCAGGAACGCGCCCAGGGGTGGAACGTATAAGGGGACACATACACATAGGCCTATACATAGGGACTCCGTAATGGACACAGCTAAAAAGTATGTTGCCGCCACGTTTTCCTCTTTTCTGAGAGGAACGAGTGACCATTATCTCCGTGGCGATCAATCAACACGTGCCGTACAGGTATAGTGTCGTGCGTCACGAAGTGTGGGCATCATCAGGGAGGATCGAGAGATGTGAAAGTGGGCAATCCAGAGATGTGGGAGGATCACCATGTCGCCATGACTGTCTGATCGTCATTTGTTCGACGGTGTATGACTCATGTGTCCTTAGTGCTGCTAAGGGGTAACAGGGATGTTAGTGCCAATAATCTCCAACAGGGATGTGTCCTTAGTGCTAAGTGTCTTCAACAGGTGTCCTGCACCGGGCGGCTGGCGTAGCCATCTGGGCACCTTGGCTGGTAAACCAGTCTGGCAGTGTGCCGCGGGTTCGACTCCCAATCCCGACGGCCCTTACTGCATGTCACCCCCCTTGCATCTCTCTCCCCATTTCCTGTCAGCCTACTGTCACTCTGTCCCTCTATAAAAAATACAATTAAAAAGGCGAAAGCCAAAAAGAAAGTGTCCTCAGAGTACTACAGATTGGTGTGATAGGATTTTTTTTCATTTTTCGTTTTGTTTTACATTAACCACTTCAACACGAAAATAGCACTGAAATCTGCTGATTTCAGCAAGGAGGTTTGTTGTGGAATGAAAAAAGGAGCAAACCAAGTACAGAGTCAAGGTGGTATTGAGGGTTTAAGTGGTTGAATGTCTGAAATAAAAACCATAAACATTGATTTGCACAGCACTGATTAGAAGCTAGCTTATATGAAATCAATGAAAACGTTTAATCTGCAACACAATTTTATACAACATGTAGTGAGATCCCTGCTTCATATCTCTTTCTCTCTCTCTCTCTCTCTCTGCTAAGGGGTCCTTAAAGTGCGTTTTAACAGCGGGCAAGCATCGGGACACGTTATACTGATTGCACTTTTATTTGCATTTGTACCTAATTTGCACGGTTTGACAATGACACCTTTTTGGGCAGGATACGGTGCAGGGCAAAAACGTGTCTTTCTGTCTGTCTGTCTGTCTATCCCATTTTGATTTTATTATTATTTTATTCTGACGTCAATATCGGTAGAGGGTGCAAATCCACGGGTTCATGTACTTTTTATTTGCATTGTAATCCCATAGGGGGATTTTAGATTGCCTCATAAACATGCCAAAATAAACATGTCATCCAGGCCGCTTCACTCATGAATATGAAGAATCAACTGACTGAGACAAAACGCCGCTAGAAACAGACTGTATGTGCAGTAACTGACTGTCGCAAACGATACAGAGACACATCCCTGACAATAACGCAGTATGTTTACTTTTGGACCACAATGCTTATATGATTTTTTTTTAAGATGACCCCATGTTATTCTCCATAGAGAAATTACTTCCGTGAACCAGGGGAATCGAGGGGATGAGCGAGTGACGTCAGGACTTTGGCGCTCTATTGTCAATGGCATTTGTAATGTTTGTTTTGTTTACAAGACAAACATTAAAACTGTATATAGGAGGTGGGGCTAGCGCCCGTCAAAAAATGAAAATAGCAGATACACAACACGCTCACAGCGCATCACATCGTGGCACGTTGTGAGCTTGTTGTGGGCTATATTTCACTATATTAATCCATTGAGACCTGGAACACATCCATGTCACGTTAGCGTTTAACCACATTAACCATTAACCCATTTTGGGCGGGAACCCCTTTTGGTGTTTTAAACATTATGTTATAATTTAGCTATTGAAAAATAGCAGATCTACAAGCTCATAGCGCGCCACCGAGTGGCGCGCTATGAACTTGTAGGTCTATTTTTTTTTTTTTTTTACAATATTTCTTTTATTTGGAAAAAGCAGTACAAAAACATCATTTATATGCATACATAGGACACAAGTGCAGTTTCCAGGATTTTTTTTTTCACCCCTCTTCCCTCCCTCCCCCCTCCAAGTGACTCCATCTCCAGTGTCTCTGTGTCCTTGCTTTCTTCAGGACTACATATGGCGTCAGGTCAACACTTGACAGGGGCAAAGGGCAATATTGCTTCAGAGTGTACATTTCAGAAGGCGAAAAAGAAGAAAGAGCGGGCAGACAAAAAGAGTAAGACAGACAAAAGAAAAAGACAAAAAAAAAACAATCAAGAAACGAAAGTATTTACAACATTGCTGAGGGGGACAAAGGTCTACTATTTTTGAAAAATCGTTAAAATGTGCCTCAAATCTTTCCGAAAATTGTCATGATTTAGAAAACATTTTTTTTAAATTTCGACGTCAGGCCTGAATGGGTTAAATAGTGCCTGAAGTGGTTAATTCGTAATCTTCTAACTATAAATGCACCAAGTCTCTATGTACTGTACGTACGTCTGTAATCCACGTAACTCGAGAACAGTTCGCCCCAACGACTTCAAATTCGACACATGCTTTCCACCCCACCACAGCAGTGAACTGTGTCGAGTCGGTCGGACCCACGGTTTTCCAGAACCGCCCCAAAAAGGCCTCTGCCCGGGCTCTGGACAGGGCCCCGCCTGCCCATGGTCCATATGGAGCTGGCCTGTTCTGACATCACAACACTCCATATTTGGGCATGCCTGACGCATAACTCCTTATATAGAAATAAAGGGACACAGAGAGATGGGTGGAACGGGTACTCTGCATTTCCGGTTGTCCAGAACCAACACAAAAGCCTGATTTGGAATGCTTGACAAATAACTCCATATATGGGCATACAAGGGACACATACATAATAACCGGGTGGGGCATGCATTTCCGGTTGTCCAGAACCAACACAAAAGCCTGATTTGGAATGCTTGACAAATAACTCCATATATGGGCATACAAGGGACACATACATAATAACCGGGTGGGGCAAGCATTTCCGGTTGTCCAGAGCCAGCACAAAAGCCTCTGCCCGGGCTCTGGACCTGATCACCCCTATATCTCCATATATGGATCTGGCCTGTTCTGACATCACAACACGGGCACCGCCGACATAAATTGCTGCAAATGTTGCTTTCGGGTTCGGTTGAAAAGGTTTGGGGACAACAACGGTCTCTGGACACCCCCCAGTTCACCCACTACTATCAAACAAATTAATTGCATTTTTATAGCGCTTTTCCAAGTGCTTTACAATGGTTCATTCATTCATACATTGGGAGGTGAAGCAGCGAACAGTCGACGCCAGCGTACTCACTTCCCACATTCACACACCAATGGTGGCAAGCTCACACCGACCGACTCATTGGAGGCAATCTAGGGTTCAGTGTCTTGCCCAAGGACACTTTGACATGTAGACAGGAGGAGCCGGGATTCAAACCGCCGACCCACGGATCATTGGACGACCTGCTCTACCTCCTGAGCCACATCCGCCCAGGACAAAGGACTGTTTAGTGGGTGATGAATGACACTCGCGGAGATTATCTGAATAACAAATTGCACTAATCGCACACGGTAGACATTTACAATATGGATCATATTATGATTGAGTGTTTAATCACAGAGGCTGGTCTAATTGCACTGAAATGGACTTCAACATTGCCTGCGGTGTTTTACGGTAAATTAGGTATACAAATGATCTCTCTCACAATCAACCATTAAAACATGTAAATGTTTCGTGTTCAATGTCACTGTTAAAGGACCACTTCACCACGTTTCAAACTATCTTCATATAATTGGTCCTCACTAATAATCATGATACAATGGCACCATTTTCTTCTACTCAGTCTGAGAGCGGTGGTCAGTTCAGAATCCCGTCCACCAGTGTCATCATCGTTATAGGCAGAGTTTTTTTACACAAGATTTGTTTTACAAAAATGTTAAGATTTGAATTATCGTGAGAACGATGGCTTCCTTTTTCGCATTGCAACTTCTCACGGACTAGAAAGCCTTATATGCAGTTTCTATTAGCTTGGATTCCCCATTGATGATGTCACTGGTGGACGCGTTTGTGAACTGCCCAGAGCCCTCCTATAGGAGACACAGACTGAGTAGAAAATAATTGTGCCATTTTATCATGATTATTAGTAAGTAAGGACCTACAGTATTATATGAAGATAGGTTGAAAAGTGGTGAAGTCGTGCTGGAACAAGTGATATAAGCAAAGGTTCAAAATGGCACATTTAGAGCACATGCAGCATATCGTTACTGTAACGTATGCTAACAGTGTTTGCTGGGTAAAACCATAGATATTATAAGAAATAGATGCCTCACTGGCCGTTGCAGTTCATTGGAGCGACGTGTATCCCAATGAAGGTGGAAGTGCAGTGCTGAAGGCTTTTTTTTTGTTTTTTTAACAAATCTTTATAACAGTCATGACAATACATTACAATACAAAACAAGACAAACAACAAAGTTATTAACAATACAACATCAGAGCCAGGGGGGATTAGATTACTAACAGAAAACATTAAAGAGTGAACACAAAGCAACAGTTCTCCGCAGCTTTCTTATTTAGAAGTGCTGAAGGCATTTGCTGAAGGCATTTGCTGAAGGCGACTGCGTCGCTGCCCAAGTGACGTCACTCATGCGACTCCTCCATGTCTCTCGCTGTCACTCAAGTGACTACTGGTCAATCACAGCGCGTCTTTTCCGGGACTGTTACGCACGTGGAAGCTTGACAAGCTTCCGCTAATGCTTTGAAAGGAATGTCGGGAAAATTGTGCCTTCAATGGTGACACGCGCCTCAGAGCCGGAAAGGGCGTCTACGTATATATGTCTATGGGTAAAACAGTTTGAGGTGTCAGGCTCTGTCTGGACCCATGCAGCCTCTCACTGCAACCAAGAACACAAGCACATTAGCTTCCTTATATAGACAGCACCTGTCCTTCATTTAATTAATACAATGTGCTGCAGGTGCGCCTGTGAGCTGGCAGAGCCAGACCTGTCACCCCACTCACAGCACCTAGATCACGGATCACGCCCCCTGCCACAGAAGGTTAACAGTCATTATTTAATTTCACGCTTCCCCCACACCCATATCCCCCCCTCCCAACACAACAGTGGTCCCCCAGGTTGATTCTCAGTCTGGGTGGTGGTCCCTGGTTCATAATCAATTTAGAACCCCTGCACTATGAAGATATAGGTTGTAAAAAGGGGCGACGTATCAGGCTCATGAAGTGTACACATGTACAATCATTGTACAAACAAGTGTACATTCCACAAAGCACTTGATGAATAAACAAACAAACTGTACTTGTGTAGTACTGACTAGTACACAGGCGCTCTCACACACACTATAATATCGTCTCTGTCGGGTGGAAACCTGATATGTCCAAAACGGTTACTTTTCAGGATTCAAATTCAAAACGCGTTTAGAGCTTGGAGATCTGCTATACCTTTGATGCTTTTGTGTGACGCCGTAGTATATGTATGTCTATGGAGGCAGCGGTGGGCCTAAGGGTTAGAGGATAGCGCCCTTGTTGCCGAAAGGTTGCCGGTTTGATTCCCCGGACGGGCAGGAAAAATCTGGGGTCGGGAAGTGATTGGTCATCACTCACCCAACACCGCTGAAGTGCCCTTGAGCAAGGCACTGCTCCAGTGGAGCTGCTTAGTGGCCAACAGTATAAGACTGAGGGTTGTACTGGTCAGCTCCCAGGTTGTAATGTGTCCGTGTGTTTCTACGTGCAGGGTGTTGCTGAAAATGAGCACTTAATTAATTGTGCTCAGCTACTACCCTGGGTGGAAAAAAAAAATATATATATATATATATATATAGCATATAAGCCCCTATTGCATATATACATATGCCCCGAGGCCCAGCGCGCAGTGGTATAGTAGTATCGCAACGCGAGGCTACCGAGACATGGTCCAGTGACACACACAGAGGCGAGAGAGTTCACTAATTAAAAGTTTGTGCCATTAAAAGTTTATTTATTTTATATCCCTTGCCTCTCTAGGCAGTTGTATTCCACACTCAGCAAAAACAAGCACGGCGAGGGGGGGCCGTGGTGGCCAACAGTATATAAGACTGTGGTTGTACTGATCAGCTCCCAGGTTTTAATGTGTGTGTGTGTCTGTGTGTTTCTATGTGCAGGGCGTTGCTGAAAATGAGCACTTGTAATTATGATCAAGTCGGGCGTTGGAGATAGGAGGTTTCTGCCCTGACAGCAAGCGTCGCAGTCCCGCCTCCTACCATGGCCCAGGAAATGAATCCCAATGCATTTTTCCCATAGACATTTCAAAAAGTATTTATTTAAAGACGGTTACGCCACGGACAAAGCCAACTCGAGTCGTGACAACTCATGACAACACAAACAATATTTTGGACCAAACAAATAATTACAAAGAAGAAAAACAACAAAAAAAGTGTTGTAACCTGCCGTTTTTTTCTTCTTTCTAATTATTTGTTCGGCCCAAAAAATTGTGTTTGTTGTCATGATTTGTCACGACTCGAGTTGGCTTTGTCCGCGGCGTAAACGTCTTTAAATAAATACTTTCTGAAATGTCTATGAGGAAAATGAACGGAGAATCATTTCCTGGGCCCTGGTAGGGGGCGGGACTGCGACGCTCTATACACTCACATAATATTTGGTTTTGTGCGTTTCCAGTGTAGGATGTTAACAGTAACTGGAAAAACTGCATGGCTGGCAAAGAAATATAGTTATATATAGCTATAGTATATACTATACTATAGCAAAAACGTATTTTAGAATCATCATTCAATTTCAGTGTGGTCTTTTAGTGTTGAACTCCTACAGTACATGCACCACCAGGGCTTGGGGCGGGCTCCACACGTCACAAACTCTTCTCCCTTGAATTCTGGCTCCAAAACTATGGAATGCACTTCCCATTACAATCAGTGCAGCCTCACTGCTTTTTGTTCTTGCTTAAAAAAATCGCTCTGGATTAAGAGCGTCTGCTAAATTGTAATTGGGGGCAGTGAGTCATGGCCCGAGTCCAGTGACACACACACAGAGGCGTGGGAGTTAAAGACTTATCGAAGTTTCTTTTATTTCTTTTATTTTATCCCTTTTTGCCTCTCTAAGCAGTTGTATTTCCCCCTCTCATGGAAGTAAGTGACAATATATAAAGTTACAACACCAACTTTGATGAGGCTCTATTGCTTTGTTTAAAAAAGATAAGGTTTTTTTTATTTCCTGAAAAATGTATATTTTTAATTTCCTGAAAAATGAACATTTTGGAGTTATGAGGTTTCCTCCCAACAGCAGATATATGCTATGGATGCACACGTCATAGAGGAGGATTAGATGGGGTGGGCGGGGAATTCGGTGAGGAGGTTTGATACATGTTGCAGTGGTACTATGGGGGCCATGCAGGCCTGTGTAGTGTTTTCACAGGCACGACTGACTGCACCAAGGGGACCAATTAGGAAAGTGGTGAAGTGATGAAGCATCCATGCTTCATCACGTGCACTGTGTGTGTGCGTGTGTGTGTGCGTGTGTGTGTGCGCGTGTGTGTGTGTGTGTGTGTGTGTGTGTGTGTGTGTGTGTGTGTGTGTGTGTGTGTGTGTGTGTGTGTGTGTGTGTGTGTGTGTGTGTGTGTGTGTGTGTGTGTGTGTGTGTGTGTGTGTGTGCGTGTAAAGAGTTACAGTAGCGTTTATGCTCATTTTCACAACATGCGTGTCTCTTTCCTCGGCTGCATCTGAGAGGAAACTTAGCAGGCGTCTTCAACTGTTTTGTTTTTAAGGTCAATGACCCCTTAGCTGAGAGAGAGATGAAGAAAGGTTCCCCACTACATAATGTATAGAATTGTGTTTACTGTTTTTTGTGTATTTTCATGGATTTCATAGTGTAGATGGCTTCATAGAGCTTCACTATTGTCATTGTTCTGTAAATGCAATTTTTTTAACACATTGATTGATTGATTGATTGATTGATTGATTGATTGATTGATTTATTGATTGATTGATTGATTGAGATCCATTTGCACACTCAGATTTACAGACTTGTATCTTCATATAATAGGTCCTCACTAATAATCATGAAAAAATGGCGCAATTTTTTTCTACTCTGTCTGAGGGCTGTGGGCAGTTTAGAAACCGTCTTCCAGTGACCATCGATGGGGAATACAAGCTAATAGAAACTGCAGGCTTTCTAGTCCTGAAAAGTTGCAATGCAAAAATGGAAGCCATCGTTCTCACGATAATGAAAATCTAAAATCTTTTGTAAAAAAAATCTTGTTTAAAAAAAGATCTGCCTAATGATGATGTCACTGGAAGACGGTTTCTAAACTGCCCACAGCCCTCCTATGAAACACAGACTGAGTAGAAAAGAATCGTGCCATTTTATCATGATTATTAGTGAGGACCTATTACAGTATATGAAGATAGGTTGAAAAGTGGTGAAGTGGTCCTTTAAGCAGATACAGGCTATGAGAAAAACACATTCAAAGAGCCTATCAATGATCTGCAGCAGTACTCAGTCAGGCGTTACAGTATGTGTAAACTGAATGTTGGATGAATGACAGTCCTTGAGCAGCGTTGTGGGATTACAGTCACATACCGAGGAGGTGTTGTGTTGCTGTCATCCCAGGACTCAGCCTGGCAAGGATGCTGTCCTAGGGTTAGTTTTATCAGTTTGTTTTGAGAGCCTGAAGTTTAGCTTTTAGTGACATGTGTGGGTGATAAACCCTCATTAGTTTGGTTCTGTACTTGGTTATGTACATGCCATTTTCAGCTCACGTTCCACTCAGAATAAGGATGATGGGTTCATACAACTAATTTTATTTTCTGCCCCCAGTTGTAACTCTGAGGACCCCTAGGGGTTCCGGTCAGGAGTCAGGACCACCTGTTGAAGACTCATGCTTTATAATCACGCCGAAGCTAGTCTTGCTTACTGTAGCCAGGCGAAATTGGAAGTGCTGAAACAAAATCAATGAGCAGATATATAATATTGTAACTGCCTGGAACATTATAACATTGAAGCTGAAGCAATGATCTTCGTGGGGTTCTCTCTACTGACCTGAAAATGCATTTTGTGTTTTCTGTTAACACCTTGCTTGCCCGGACCTATTTAATCCATTTAATCCATGTGCCCATCATTTATAGCGCCCGGATAGCCACACCACTCTAGAGTCGATCGACAACAACGGGAGGTAAGAATAAATCTATCGCGACTAGCGACTGGACCGCGGAAGGACGTCAAACACAGGATCTTTTTTCAGAATTAGACGGGATGATTTAGATCGGGAGTTATGAACGTTTTACGATTTTCGTTTTCATCAGCTAAACAGGCAGGGAACATTTTCGATGACGTGTCACTGTTTGACACGTCATCGGATTGGGCAACAAGTGCTCCTAGGCTCTAGAGCGATGCGATCGGTCATTCATCTCCGTCCTATTTATCAATCTCCGGCTTGGGCACTTGACCATGACCTTGAACTTGACGGAGATCTCCGCCCGGGCCTCCATGGTGTTAATAGTGATGTGTTTTTGGAGCAGTTTGAGAACCCTATGTCGCCTGACAGCTAGTTACGGGTTTGATTCCGAAGTCTGATGACCTTTGCTGGGTTGTCACTCTCTGTCTCTGATTCCTGTCACTCTATCACTGTACTGAATGTATCTATACACCAGTCCCTGATGTAGCCCACGCTTTTTTGACTTGAGAGCTACTTTAAAAATGACCAGCTCAACAAGATCTACCCACCGAATACATACCATTGCTGAAAATAGTCTAAATAATGTCATGGAATAGGTAGTGTTTTTTGTATTTAATTTGTAATGCTACCGACGTTTGTGCACAGCAACACTCTTGAAACTATACGATTGCATTGTGGGTTTGAGCTGAAAGGCCCTTTTTATGTCAATCAATCAAGTAATTTTAATTCAAGTGGCAGATTTAAATTAAATATTCATTAGGGGCATGTCATATGATCTACCTGCACAGCCTTTGTGATCTACTGGTAGATCGCGATTTACCTTTTGGGCACCCCTGATCTACATAAAAGGTAGAAAATCCCCAAAACATCATTACAAAACTCTTCTTGGTCTGGAGCACTGTTATGTACTCGTTCATTAAAGCCAGACTGGCGAGTTAAGCATGTGCCAGGATTCAGGGATCTGAAAGGTTTGTGAAAAATGGCCCGTCATGGTAATTCGTAAGAAATACTTGAAGTTCAAGGTTTTTTGTCTGAACTCCTTTTTTTGAAGTGTCTCCTGTGATGTTGGCTTGGTTTTGGCAAGGATCGCACGTACTTGTCCTCTCCCGCACAAAGGACTCGTTTTGGCAAGGAAGGAGAACACTTGGTTGGTGAGTACCGGCCTCCTTGTGGTGTGTAGCTGTGTTTACGGTTGAGAGACAAGGAGGACATGTCTATGTTCTGGTTTCCGGACACATACTGTAGTGGGCTTTTGACAAATTAATTGAATTTGTTTGGTTTGCCTCTTAGCTTTGGTGTACGTTCTGTGGCGCTTGGCTTTTCTCTTCATATTCTCAGCATCAAGCCTGGCATAATGGTGAGGACGAAGTTTGTTTATCTTCTGTAATTCCCTTGGTTGCTTTTGGTTAATGTTTTTAGATATAGTCAGTGGCGTTTCCAGGAATCGTAGCAGAAAAAATCGTAGCACTAAAGGTTTTCAAAGAGATATACAGTACCTGCCAGACGAGTACTAGGATACAAAGGCTGAAAGGCACGCATTTACATTCCAATGGGTGATTGACCGCAACGGCCAATAAGCTGTCCACTAATAGTTCTCAGGTCCTGTTTTTTTGTACTCTCTTGTATGGATTTTGGCGGAATTTGGCCAGGCAGAAATTGGATTTGGACAGACGGACGCCTGTCCTCGCCTTATTGTAGATACGCCTCTGTGTATAGTGACTGAGACTGTGTGAGACCTCGTCTTATAGGATGGAGTAGTAGAGTATAGTTGTTAGTTTAAGTTCTTCCCTTATTTTAGTTAGCTGCAAGTAGCGATGAAGGGCACTTTGAACAGGCATAACTCAAGCGTCTGTCTGTCTGTCTGTCTGTCTGTCTGTCTGTCTGTCTGTCTGTCTGTCTGTCTGTCTGTCTGTCTGTCTGTCTGTCTGTCTGTCTGTCTGTCTGTCTGTCTGTCTGTCTGTCTATCCCACGATCACTGAAGAATAGTACACCCAAATGTCACGTGATCCAAACGTGATTAATTAACACTGACGTAATCTAATTCGGAGTGACGCCTCTTTGCACTCTTATTGGCTAGCGAATACAAGGTTCACTATATGCCACTTTTCCTGCTCGGCTCTCCCAGGCTTCTTTTTTTTTCTTTTTTGAGGGGCGCTAGCCCCTTCTATGAACAGCTTTTGTCCCCACACGTCTCAAGATTTGCCATTGACAATGAACGGAGAAAGTTCAAATGTCCGCTAAATATGACGTAAATTAAACATCAAAACATTAAACGCCATTGACATTGAAGGGAAAATTTACGTCATATGTAAACGAGCAAATCAGCTAACCAATCACAGGCAACAGGCATTCTGATTGGCCAGTATGAGATGATGGATTATGATGTACGATGATAAGAGCACCTTATTTTTAAACAAAGCGCCTTCGGTCCCAAGGGCAGGCTAATGAATTAATGACAGATAAATAATGAATTAAGATTCTCTCTCTCTCTCTCTCTCTCTCTCTCTCTGTCTCTCTGTCTCTCTGTCTCTCTGTTTCCACCCAGTGCTAATGCCTAAATTGTAATCCTGGGCACTACCCTTCCTTTGCCAACCTGGGGAGAGCCCCGGACGGAGCTTATGCTTCCTTCAATCCATGAGGAGTGAGTAGGCCGCTTCTTATCACCTGACAGGGGGGAGTTTCCCCGGTATGTGACGTGACGTTATTCCAAACAGTTCCTTTCCCCTCCATCAGGCGCCCCGGCTGACCAGGGGGAGGCAGTATAGAGACCAGGATTACTGCATGTTTTTGTCTCTTTATTGTTAATGGCGTTTACTGTTTGTATTGGCACCGTTTGTTTTATATCACCATTACATCACCTAATCAACATGAGTTAGACTTTAATATATTAGCGCCCCTCACTTCACACAGGTGTGATTTTTTTGTGAGGGTACCTATACACTAGGGGACACAGGGAAAACATGCAAACTCCACACATTAAGGCCCTTTCTCCAACCCCACCTATAAGGTATGGGCACTGATGACGCGGAGGAGAGAACACACTTCCAGCGCCCACAGCGTCACCGGCAGGAATGAAACCACTCAAAACTGTGAGCACTATTCATGCCAGAGAATATCATATCTGCGTCTGACCATGCTTTTATTCAATCTCGCCCGTTCTCCCACATGCCAGCCAGTGGGAGTAATAGACAGAGTTCAACTTTGTATAGGACTCAAAGATCCACTTCTCCTATGAGTCTGCACGTCATTGTGAGGCACGAGCTAAGCCGGTTAAAGCTTAGAACCAACAAGGCCGCAGGGAAATTGTCTGACGCCAACTCACATTCGATTACGTATCCGGCATTTGTAGATAAAATGACGCACGGAGTTCTAATATGGACAATAGCGCAAGATTCACCATCCTTGGGGAGGGTGAATGCTTCGGTTGGTCCATTGACCACACTGAATACTGGAAAAAAAATATTCTATGTGATTGCTTTTTTCAATTTGCAATTGCATTGCTTTATTACATTGGAGAGTGTAGAGAGCCAGGAAACTGTGAAGGTCTGACACAATCAACCAGTCGGGGAAACAGGCAGCAAGGTTCACGATTGAGACGCGCATGAGTCTCTTTTATTGGTTTTGTCACAAACTTAAATGCAGGCCAAGGGAAAATGGAAAATGTTCCTTCAGGTGGCGTGTCTGCAGGTGAGAGAGGTTGGTTAGTCTTTGTTCAACATAAACAGTCATGAGCCTCATTCACACGTATCAAACACCGATCAAGCAAATGTTTTGGTCGTTTTTTTAGGCCATCACAATGCTTTTCCAATGGGAGTCACATGGTTTGACCAAACATTTGTGTTTGATTGCCGATTGCTGGTGGTGTTCTGCCCCCCCCCAAAAAAATGTTTGGTCAAACCATGTGACTCCCATTGGAAAAGCATTGTGGTGGCCTAAAAAAACGAACAAAATGACCAAACGTTTGTTTGATTGGTGTTTGATACGTGTGAAAGAGTCTCCCTGGTGAGCCAACTGACGCCTGTCCGGGACCACTCTGGCGGTGAGAATAATGTTACTAATAACAGCCTGTCTTTTCTCCTAGGTTCGGTGGCGGACAGCGGTGGCGGTGACAAGTAAGCCTCCGGCGAGGCGCGAGGGTCCCGGCTGTCTCTCTCTTTCAGCGCAGCGGGGAGTCAGGGAAAACGGCAGTTCCTCGTCCGCGTTTCCTCAACCTGGCCTCTCCGTGGCCCGCTCCAGTGATATAAGCCTGACAAACAAGAGTAGTGGTGAGGATGTGTGTTTCTCAACGTGTGAGTATAAGGGTGCGTGCGTTGGGGAGAATAGGAGTCCTTATCACCCGATGCGATATGGCGATGCGTGCCTCTGTCAGACCGTGGTGAACCAGCTGTCGCCACACACAGAGTGAGTGAGCCTTTATTTTTTTTAATTATTTTTATCCCACGATTTTGTAACCCATTTTTCACCCCTGTGTCAATTATCTAATGTGATCCTGGGCTCTACACACCCTCCACCAACCTAGTCCCCATACTCTATATGGGGGACATGGGGAGAGCAACGGACTTGAACTCATGCTTCCTTCATGCCTGAGTGTCCAAGTTGCTCCTTTACACCTGACAGGGGGGAGTTTCCCTGGTTGGACGTAGCGCGTGGAAGGAACACGTTATTCCAACCAGTTCCTTTCCACTCCATCAGGCGCCCCGGCTGGCCAGGGGGAGGCAGTTTAGAGACCAGGATTACTGCATGTTTTTTGTGAGGGTACCTACCCTAGGGGACACGGGGAGAACATGCAAACTCTGAGTGAGCCTTTTTATACTACCTTGTCAATGAGGCGCGGCTGGCGCTGATTACAGACGGGCGCGGCGGCGGCGGCATCATCTCTGACTGGTGGAGTATGAAGTTCGGCACGTAAACTTCACCTATCACTTTTCCCGAGGGCGTGTCTCACGTTCAAGCGCGCTCTGTCAGCGTCGTTGGTTCCCAGGGCAACGCACTCGCTATGTTGGGGTTTTCCTACTGAGATCCCACACAACCTATAGGGAAGAGAAATAACAAGTGAGACGTGAGACACTGGGAGTGGGATTTGAACCCTGGTATACTTGCAACACACCAGGAGCATGTGGCAAGTTCCACCATGGCACCATCACTTTTAACCCATTCTGGGCGCAGTGGGCGGGAACCCCTTTTGGTGTTAGCATTATGTTATGCTTTAGCTATTGAAAAATAGCAGATCTACAAGCTCATAGCGCGCCACTCGGTGGCGCGCTATGAGCTTGTAGGTCTGCTATTTTTGAAAAATAGAAGAACGACTGACATAGAAACATAGCTTTTTCAGAAAACTGTCAGGATGTATAAAGACATTTTTAGAATCTGATCTCAGGTCAAAATGGGTTAATATAACCACTTAAGCTCTATACTTTGTTTTATCAGGAATAGCAAAAAAACTAAACTAATCAGATACTGTCATTATTTTGCAAAATGTAGATAAAAACAATACAATCACACCCGTGTGAAGTGAGGGGCGCTCGTATCATTATACATCATCATGCATCATCTCGTGAACAACTGCCGATAGCCGATTTGCTCATCTATATATGACGTAAATTGTCCCTTCATTGTCAATGGCATGTTTGTGTTTTTTTTCAAATTTACGTCATATTTGGCGGACATTTGACCTAATTTCTCCTTTCATTGTCAATGGCAAATATTGAGACGTGTGGGGACAAACGCTAATCAGCAGGGGGGCATACTTTTTTCCAAAGGGGCACTTCATTTTTCAACCAACCCCCCCCCCCCCCCCCCCCCCCCCCCCCCCCCTATGTATAACAAAATAGTTGCCTATTAACAAAGTGATGCTTGACAAATTATGCAGCAGCACCAACTACAAACAAATAAAGAGCATTATAATGTCTTCTGCATGCATATATTACCTTGTATTTCTATTAACTATTCAATTAATTTGAACATGTATATATTTACAATAATCATGGATAGTTTATAGATTTATCATTTGTAAAACATTACAATATTTGTAGGGTAGGGTACTACTGGCCAATCTGGACTGGAGGGGCACAAAATCCAATCTGTAGAGACGACCCCCGGGGAGCCCGGGTTCGAACTGGGAACCTTGTGGTTGCTATCCGGTCACTATACCCCTGAGTCACTGCCGCCCCCTATATCATCATGCATCATCCATTCGTTGTCAATGGAAATGTAATCTTTGTGTAGGACAAAAATAGACAATTTGCTCGTCCACACATGATGTAAATTCTCCATTCATTGTCAATAGGTTTGTTTGTGTCAGACGAAAATCTACAGCGGCTAGCGTCAAGATAATATATGCCAAACAAACTTCCTCCCCCTGGCCAGCCGGGGCGCCTGATGGAGGGGAAAGGAACTGGTTGGAATAACGTGTTCCTTCCATGCGCTACGTCCAACCAGGGAAACTCCCCCCTGTCATGTGTAAAGGAGCAACTTGGACACTCAGGCAGGAAGGAAGCATGAGTTCAAGTCCGTTGCTCTCCCCATGTCCCCCATATATGGGGACTAGGTTGGCGGAGGGTGTGTAGAGAGCCCAGGATCACATTAGATAATTGGCACAGGGGTGAAAAAAATGGGTTACAAAATCGAGGGATAAAAATGTAAAAGATAATATATGCCATTTTCATTTCCACCTTAGATATGAATTAGTAAGTGTGTTGACCTTTTTCCACCCAAAACGTTATCGTCTCTCTGGGGTATAGCCTACTGATAATTCCTGCACGTCTCATTAAACTCCACCCATCCATTATTGATCGTTATATTGAGTCTGACCTTAATCCCTTTTGGGTGGGAACCCCTTTTGGTGTTTGTTATGCTTTAGCTATTGAAAAATAGCAGATCTACAAGCTCATAGCGCGCCACCGAGTGGCGCACTACGAGCTTGTAGATCTGCTATTTTTGAAAAAAACTTGAAAATGTGCCTCAAATCTTTGAATGTATATTCTTTCAGAGTGAACGTTTTTAACTCTTTAAATCTTTGCTTCTGCATGAGAGGTTCCTGGAACAACATATTTTCAGATGGGGGGGTCGGTGGCCAATTACATATCATGTTTGGGGTCCTTGACATGAAATATTGAGCACCACTGATACAGAAACATGAGGGTTTTCAGAAAACTGTCACCATTTAGAAGACATTTCGACGTCAGGCCTAAATGGGTTAATCCCGGGCTCCCTAATGGGCCTACTTAGTGTATAAAAGTGTCCATGTGGAAGACACTGAACCCCTAATTACTCCTGATAAGCTGCAGCTTGGTGCCTTGCCTGGGTTCCTCCGCTGTCGGGTGCATGCAGGGCCGGTCCTGAGCAATCTGGCGCCCTAAGCAGGATTTTTGGAAGAATTGGGGAGGCACTGGGGGGACACTGGGGAGGTACTGTGGAGGCACTGGGGGGACACTGGGGAGGCACTGTGGGGACACTGGGGAGGCACTGGGCACTGGGGAGACACTGGGGAGGCACTGTGGAGGCACTGGGGGAGGGGAGGCACTGGGGAGTCACTATAGAGCGTCGCAGTCCCGCCTCCTACCCTGGACCAGGAAATGATTCTCCGTTAATTTTCCTCATAGACATTTCTTAAAGTATTTATTTAAAGACGGTTACGCCGCGGACAAAGCCAACTCGAGTCGTGACAACTCATGACAACACAAACAATATTTTGGACCAAACAAATAATTAGAAAGAAGAAAAACTACAAAAAAAAGTGTTGTAACCTGCCGTTTTTTTCTTCTAATTATTTGTTTGGTCCAAAATATTGTTTGTGTTGTCATGAGTTGTCACGACTCGAGTTGGCTTTGTCCGCGGCGTAACCGTCTTTAAATAAATACTTTAAGAAATGTCTATGAGGAAAATTAACGGAGAATCATTTTCCTGGTCCAGGGTAGGAGGCGGGACTATGACGCTCTATAGGGAGGCCCTGGGCAGACATTGGGGAGGTACTTGGGAGGCACTGGGGGAACACTGGGCAGACAGAGTTGGGACAGAGTAAAAGCGGCTGCTTAATCGGCCTGTAGGAAGGGCCTGGGTGCATGAATGAGTGTAATGCACATTGTAAAGCGCGTTGTATAGAGCGTCGCAGTCCCGCCCCTGACGAGCGGCCCAGAAGAGAATTTCCATTAATTGTTCCCATAGACGTTTCAGAAAGTATAGAGGGCATGCACATGCATAAAGTGAATGGCAGATCGAGTGGCAAATCGAGTGACAAAGTGAGTTTAATGTTGATTAAAGTGATTTAATGCAATCAAATATGACTTTTCTGTTTGGATGTATGGGCTGTCAAGTCCAGAAAGTTGTTTTTTGCCACTCAGTAGGCTTTTCCGCATAACTTCCTGGTATGATGATGATGTCACGCGCATACCCTCTATTGACGACGACGATAAACCAAATTATTACTCTCAGTTTGTCTAGCTTTAATTTCCGAGTACCATTAACTTGTGGTTATAGATTCACTATACTTTCAAAATGACGTAGCTTTCCTTGACATCAGGCACATCGCTAAAATTTCAGTCGCAGATCAGCATACAAAAAAAACAACAACAGACGAGTAGCTTGTCCATCACATGCCATCTCCATCCATTTGTAGCTGAGCTTTGAGGCTACCTGTATATGCAGTACGTTTTCCGACTAGATGAGGTAAATTGTGTTCAGCAGACACATGTTGGCTTAACCCATTTTGGGCGGGAACCCCTTTTGATGTTAGCATTATGTTCTGCTTTAGCTATTGAAAAATAGCAGATCTACAAGCTCATAGCGCGCCACAGAGTGGCGTGCTACGAGCTTGTAGGTCTGCTATTTTTGAAAAAACTTGAAAATGTGGCCCAAATGTTTGAATATATTCTTCCAGAGCGAACAGTTTTTAACTCAAATATTTGCTTCTGGGGGGAGGGCGGGGTCCCTGGAAAAACATATTTTCAGATGGGGGTCGGAGGCCAATTACACATATTTTTGGGGGTCCTTGACATGAAAATGTTTGAGAACCACTGACAGACATTTGTAGAATCGTTCCCAGGTCAAAATGGTTTAACACCATCTTATTCCCGTATAGATGGTGTTGCAGCTTTTGAAAATACGGTGACAATCATCAATCATGGATCATGAATAATCTCTTAAAAAAAAAGGTTATTCGTATTCGTAGCTATAGCTAGACCACCACGGTGAACAGAGTAGAGGTGCCCTCTGCAATCAGCCTATAGGCCTAGCCTACCGTATAGTCTGAAAGCAACATCAAGGTTATGAAAAAAGCAACATGCGTGTATAACGAATGCAATGTGTCGTGATTGTGTTCAACCCATAGAGTAATAAAAGGATAGAGAGACCAAACCACGCGTATATGGCAGTACGCGGGGTGCGTACTGCCCCCCCCCCATGAAAAACACTCCTTGGACTAAATTTGGCCATAGCCAAATGTCACTAAAATGTGCTGACCTCACCACATTTGTGCCGTTTTTAGCCCAAGGGGTGTTTTTCATGCAAAACTAATGCTTGGAATGGATTCAGAATCATGAAAACCCCCTAGTTTGACACGTCACATGCTACTTAAAGCATAATGAAATTTAGAAAATATTACCTTATAATAGGTTATCAATAGGGCCATCTTGGATTAAGGCAAATTTAGGGTACTAGCAGTGAGCAGATTAGGGTAGATTTTTTTATCCTAGCTAGTAGCTATTGTCCTGTCAGAATCAGTTGAAAAACAAAATAATCCAATTTTTTCCAACCTCTGGCATTTATTGGACTATTTATAGTAGGATGCGACCTATAGCTTGGACTGGTGGGTCGCCTTCACACCTAATACTTCGGTAGACTCGATGCGAATGGGCGGCAGTGTGAAGGTGGTTTTCCTTCACACTGCGCTGTCATCCGCAGCAATTGGAAACGCAACAGGGACATCAATGTGTTCAATTCATAAACTAGCCTACACAGTGAAATATATGGTGTTAAATATATGGTGTCGTGCCGTCGGGGACTGGACCTCTCTCTCCCTCTCCCTCTCCCTCTCCCTCTCTCTTCTCTCTCTCTCTCTCCCTGTACGCACGACTGTTCTTTTGGGCATGGAGGCACAGCGCTGAGCGCACTGAGCACAGACAGCACCGCAAAATGTCAAGATGAAGAATGTCCCTACTCCCCACACAGTGACAGCACTCTATGTTTACGCACAGACAGACAGACAGAATATTCTGTAGGCTACACTGCAGTGTTTTCATGTGTTTCCTTAAGCAATTGATTAATGTACTCGTCCTCATATTTCGATCAGGGCTTGCAGTCTCCTCATTCGACCACGTCTATCCACGGTAATGGGACATCTTTGCGCTGCGTAAAATGTCTTCTCCGTCTCCAACTGTGTACTCTTGTTTGCTTAATTTCCTTTATTTACTGCAGATTGCATTCACACCTGCACCGAATCGAAATCAAGTGTGATTGGAAGCGAAGCGAAACCCCCGTTTTTTGGCGGAGTATAATGCGGTTCTTTGATGCGCATTAGGATTCTAATTCACACCTGCCTACACTCATTTTGGATAAAAAAAAAAAAAAATCCAGTTTTTCTCCTCTTTCTCCTGAACCATGACTGTCTCTGTATCGAAAGGAAATAATAATAAGAACCCATATAGAGGCCTATGCCTATAAGCGTCTCTGTCAGGTGGAAACCTCATGTGTCCAAAACTGTTCATTACTTTTCATGATTCAAATTCAAAATAGTGAAAGTAGCAGAAAGTAGCAGATCATTTCTCGACGGTTTCTGGGGGTCTGGATGTGGACCCCCACACGGTAAAGTTGCACCACTCACTTCACACAGGTGTGATTTTTGTATTCAATCAATCAATCTAAGGCCGTTTTTCCAGCCACAAGTTGTTTTGGCTGTTTCAGCACCCTCTAGTGGACATTTGCAGACCAGAATGACATTACACAATCAGACAGCAGCCTTGTGACATTTGCACATAATTGTGCTTAATTGCAATGCAGCTCACCACTCAGCTAATAACCACCTTGCAATTTACAGTGATCTCACCTATTTAAGGCATTGATCGATGTGTCGATACATGTAATTAGACGTCACTTATCTTTATTGACGGGACTAAATGCTGCAACTCCTACTGCACTGGGAGTATGCTTCTTTGGATTCCAGGCGCACAAAATTAGGACCTTTAATCATTTGTTCTACAAATTGTGTATGCTATTATATACTTTCTGGAATATGTAAAGGAAACAAAAGTTGTTTGAAATTGTTAATTGCAATGGATCAACAAATACAAACATTCAGGTATTATTATATCATCAGGTAAAGATTACAAAAAAAGATATAGTTTCTGTTCATACATTTTAAGTAATGTCCCGAATAATGAACGTTGGTCGATCGTTTTCCCATAGCATCGTTTGATTGGCTTGGCAGCAGGTTTGTGTGCAAAATGGTCAGGTGTTGTTTTTGTTTTTTTATATATTGATGCCTTTCAAACTGATTACTGATGAGACTGCAATCAGAAGTGATTTCTCTATGGAGAATAACATTGGGTCTCTTAAAATCGTCTCATATAAGTGTAGCAGGATGGGCAAATTGTCTCCCACTCTGCCCATATATGGCCCATCCTCCTCCCACTCATCAGTGGGCTGATTGACTGCAGGCTCCCTTGTCAGGAGTCTTGTTTGTCTCTGCGGGTTCTCAGACCGCTTCCCTCAGCTGGCCCGTGGGGCTTCAGCTAGTTGCCACGCTCATGGCCGCGGGAAGATGTTTACAGTAAGAGGTGCTGAATGCTTAGTAGGGGGTGCGCGGCTGCGCGCATTAGCGCGTGCCGTAAAATGCGCGTGCACGCGCATTTTCACGCAGAAAAGTGGCTTTTACTTTCCCTCTCCACACGCATGAGCAAACTGACACAGCCGATACTGTGATACAGCATATTTATTAGTCCATTAACAGAAATCTGTTTTGATTCAAATCATTATTATTTTCCCCCTCCTGTCTGAGGGGGGGCTGTGCCTGGGCGGCGAGGGTGCTCCAGCCCCCCTCAGCCATGCGCTCAGGGGCGGCCTTAGGAATCTGGAGGCCTGTTTCAAGACCAAATATGAGGCCCCCATATATGACATAATTATTTTGTTGATACAGCCGTATTGATACAAATAGTTTGACTGTTCAATATCACACGCAGCCATTACTCTCGACAATTAGCAACAACAACACCTCTCCTCATCCTGTCGTCCCTTCACAAATTAAAGTGTCTCCCCTTTACCTCCCAATGCTGCACATTTTACCAAGGTTATTTACATAAAATAGGTGTAACTTAACATTGTGGGAGAGAGCAAGGCAGTGAGTGAGAGAGAGAGAGAGAGAGGGCCAAGAGTGGTGGGGGTTGACTGACGCCTGACGTTCAGTTGGAGCTTGGAGGCCCCCCTCAGGGTGGAGGCCCGTTTCAATTGAAACTGGTGAAACATAGCTAAGGCCTCCTATGGCCACGCTTGTCCACGGTGTATTGTATGCCTGTCCTCCTCAGTCCGCACTTATGGTGTCCTAGAATCAAGCTTGCCGGTTGGGACCATTATGCATCAGTGCAGACTGTTCTGCCTCTCCATGGAGAGGCAGAGCAGAGAGGGGATACATTTACTTAAAGGACCACTTCACCACAACCTAAGATTCATATAATTGGTCCTCATTAATGTTCATGATAAAATAGCACAATTTTTTTTCCTACTCAGTCCGTGTCTCATAGGAGGGCTGTGGCTGTTTTCTTTTTAAACAAGAAATGTTTAGATTGTTATTATCGCGAGAACGATGGCTTCCATTATCGCATTGCAACTTTTCAGGAATAGAAAGCCTGCAGCTTGGATTCCCCATCGACGATGTCACTGGTGGACGGGTTTCGGAACTGCCCACAGCCGTCCTATGAGACACAGACTGAGTAGAAAGAAATTGTGGTGTTTTATCATGAACATTAGTGAGGACCAATTATATGAAGATAGGTTGAAAAGTGGTCCAAAGTGGTGAAGTGGTCCAAAGTGGTGAAGTGGTCCTAAGTGGTCCTAAAGTGAAAGATTAGTGTTATTTTTTTCCATTTGCTGCTTTCTTTCGTTCTAGTGTTTTTTTTACAAACTTTTATAGCGATTTCTATTTGTATTATTTACTATAGTACTACGTACTAGACCTCAGAAAAGGATCTATTGAATGTGAAGGGGGAGGTGACAAACTGACATATTGAGCCTATGACACACAGTATGGCATCCCCTATAGTGCCTAGTACCTCTACCTTCACATTCAGTAGATCCCATGATCTTGTGTGGCCAGATGTAATTTCCTGGGGTCTAGTAGGACTATATAGCCTAAATAATAAGAAATCACAGTAAAAAATGTAAAAAAAAAAAAAAAAAAAAAAAAAAAAGCCCCATGTTCGAATGCCCACACACTCCTGACGAAAGAAAGCAGCAAATGAAAAAAATAATAACTTTCATCTTTTACTTTCTCTAATAACATGAACCTTGGTTGAAAACATTAATAAAGTTGTCCTTTAGTATTTCCAATTTCCAATACTTGTACCTCTACACCACTACATCTCGCATGTAGATTTTGTACTTCTTACTAGTTAGGATACTAGGGCTTTGTAGATTTTGATTATTATTACAAAACATGCATTATACACTATACATTTTTCAACCATTTGAAAATAGCCGATCTACAAACTCACAATGTGTCTTGATGCGATGCATTGTGAGCTTGTAGATCAGCTATTTTCTAAATATGTTTAATACATTGAACTTGAAATGCCTTATGACTGAATATTTCTATATTGCAGTATTGATGTACTTTTACTTAAATATGCAGTGAACAGGGCAGATGGACTTGACAGCTGCCTGGTGTTTGCTATCAAAATAGAAACAAATCTGCTGTGCATGTGATGGAGACCATAATCCTTCATCGTGGGGTTGATCGGCTCAGCTGAGCTGACTGACAATAAATCAAAATGGCACCTTCATTGAATAGCATCTCTGTCATAATAAAGAGGGTGTCTTCGTGTGTGTGTGTGTGTGTGTGTGTGTGTGTGTGTGTGTGTGTGTGTGTGTGTGTGTGTGTGTGTGTGTGTGTGTGTGTGTGAGCACGCGTCTCTTCACTCAAAGATTCCATTTAAATATCCAACAGCTGGCACCACATGCAGTGTTGACAATAAATCAATGGCTATTACTGTAGCATTACTGTATATTTTTACAACAAATACATATGTATAGGCCTGCCTCTCTCTCTCTCCCCCCCCCCCCCCCCCCCCCCCCTCTCTCTCTCTCTCTCTCTCTCTCTCTCTCTCTCTCTGGCATGATTGGCATCCCTCTAGTATAAATATATTAGTATAGTATATATATATATATATATTGTAACGCTAATTTCTAGACCGTTTTGGACGCGGGAAGGCTCGCCGGTACCGGGCCGCCCCCCTGGGCGCGTTCCTGGAGGGTCTGGATGTTCCGGGGACCCCCACACGGTAACTCTGTCAATTCTCGACAGTTTCTGACTCGGCTCGCCGGTACCGGGCCGCTCCCCTGGGCGCGTTCCTGGGAGTCTGGATGTTGCGCGGACCCCCTGGGGACCCCCACACGGTACAGTTGCACCGCTCACTTCACACAGGTGTGATTTTTATAATTATGTGAAGATGGTCATCAAGCTGAGATGATTATGTGTATTGGAGTGACAGAGGAGGCCAGTTAGTTAGATGACATACCAATGGAGAGGCAGGGGTCAGATTTGCATAATTTAAGAGATGATGGTGGCAGTCTATTATACTCAATTTGGTGCGAAACTGTGACTAGGTAATTTATGATTTCTGTCCTTATGTTATTATGCATTTGGTATTATGTATTTTATGATTTGCATATATTGTTTGTTTTGTTTTTATGTCCTGTTATTGTACTGTTAACCCATTTGGGACTGTGGATGCTTTTATGAATGTCTTATTCTTATAGATCTTGATCTAAGCTTTCTGAGAACCTTCAAGTGTTTCATTAAAAATCCCACCCGTGACCTGGGCCATGGCTCAGTGGTCCAGGCACCTTGGCTGGTAATCCAGTCTGGCAGTGTGCCGCGGGTTCGACTCCCGATCCCGACAGCCTTTACTGCATGTCTTCCCCCCATCTCTCTCCCCATTTCCTGTCAGCCTACTGTCTGTCCCTCCATAAAAAATAATATATAAAAAATAAAGGCGAAAGCCACAAAAAGAAAACATTTAAAAAAACTAAAAAAATCCCACCCGTGTGAAGTGAGGGGCGCTCTTATCATTACAACATGTTGATGTACAAACATGGAGACAAAACAAACATTAAATTCTCGTTATTGTCAATGGCGTTTTTAAAACAAAAAACAAACATTAAACCTGTATATAGGAGGGGCTAGCGCCCCTCAAAAAGGAAGAAAAAAAAAGTTTTACAGAAGGGGGTTCCCGCACAGAATGGGTTAAGTGTTTTATGTTGTGTCCATGTGCTATATGTTCATGTCCTTTTCTGTTTAATAAAAATATTAAAACACAAGCTTCGGGATGATGCATTATATTGACTTTAGCATGTCATTTTGAGAACTCTATTGTGTAGCAATTATGTATAGGCCTAAAATCTTCAACATTTCAATCAATGTTTTTCATTATACATGTAATGCGTTGGAGATTAATCTTAATCCACTGTAGAAAACGAAACATATAAGCCTAGGTCTATAAAACCTATTTTTAATTGGGCTTAATTGGGCTTATAAATGTCATATGCTTGGAACATGAGTGATCAATGAGGCAGAGCTGCTGTATTGATAACACTGATTGATTTCAGTTCAGAAACCCATCCACCAGTGACCATGACATCATCGATCAAATCAAATCAAACTCTATTTATAGAGCATATTTAAAACAATCGAAATTGGCCAAAGTGCTGTACAGGGTGAGATAAAAAAACATCAACAATTAATGCCACAATAACAGGAGTGCAATAAACAAAACACAAACATTAGGTCCGATTACAATCCAGAGAATAGAAGTGTGTTTTAAGAAGTGTCTTTAAAAGACTCAACAGAGTTTGCATTTTTTATATTAAAGGGCAGACTATTCCAGAGCCTAGGAGCAGCAGCAGCAAAGGCACGGTCGCCACTACTCCTTAGGCCTCACTCAGACCTTTACTGCATTGCTGTATGCTTGTTGGATGAATGTTGTGTAGTGTCATGGCCGCCCCAATGCATTTCCAATGGAAGTCACATGGTTTGTAGTCCACATTTTGGACTACAAGCTGTTGTATGGCTTTCGGCTGTGTTTCGACTGCGCCCCTCCCCCTCATACAACACAAATGTTGTGTCAAACCATGTGACTCCCATTGGAAATGCATTGGGGCGTCCATGACACTACACAACATTCATCCAACAAGCATACAGCAATGCAGTAAAGGTCTGAGTGAGGCCTACGGTTCGTCTCGTGAGCCTCCAGGAGCAGCTTGTCTGTTGACCTCAGTGCCCTTTGTGGAGTGTATTAGTGTAAGGGACCAAAAGTTATATTAATATGAAGGGCCCCTGCAGGCCGTGCAGGCATAGGCGGATTTACCATTGGGCTAGGGTGGACTGCAGCCCAGGGCCCCCGACTGGGGGGGCCCTCCAATTTATTTTCTTTTTTTTTTATATATAATTTGAAATTGTAAAGTATGTGTGTGAATGGGTGAATGTAATACACAATCTCTGTAAAGCGCCTTGGATAAAGGCGCTATATAAATGCACCATTTACCATTATGGTTAAAACATTGAGAGCTTCTGCTCTGCTGTCTGCACTACAGACAGTGACGCTGTGTTGTGAGGTAGCTGTGGAAACCCCTGCCAATGTCGACTTGTTGACTGTCTGCCTGCCTGCCTTTCTCTTTTTGGGGGGGCTGGGTACCCCAAAAAATGACAGCGAAATTAAAACAAAATACGGCAATTTTTTTACGGCCGCGCGACAAAAGCCGCGCGACAAAAGCCGCGCGACAAAAGCCGCGCGACCGAAATGCACCGCACAGCCCAGGGGGGCCCTGCAAATTTTGTCTAGCCCGGGGGCCCTTGGGAGGGTAAATCCGGCCCTGCGTGCAGGGATTTTTAAGTAAATAAAATAATCTTAAAATCTATTCTAAAAGTAACAGGGAGCCAGTGCAGTTCAGCTAAAACTGGGGTTATGTGTTCTCATTTTTTTTGTGCCGGTGAGGAGGTGAGTAGCTGCATTTTGCTAGCCTGGCTAATAAACCAGACTAATATCACACAACACTGTCGCGGTATATCAGTCTGGGCTGGCTCCACTTGGATTTCATTTCCCGGGGAACATTTTCTCTTTGACGCAATTGGTCAGAGCTACTGTCAGTCAAAAGTCTCAAGCATTGAACGTCACTGTACCAAAGCCCGCCTATATTGCATACCGTGTCCCGATTGGTCCGACCTGTTCTCTGCTGTAGGAAAGAGGCGTGCTACTGAGCCTCGCCAGACCGTAATCCGCTGGTAGGCAACTTTTTTTTGCCAACGGCTGATTCGGTCTGGTTTGTTAACCAGGCTAGCATTTTGCACCAACTGCAGGCGCTTGAGTGATGCCTGGTCAATGCCGGAAAGGAGGGAGTTACAATAGTCCAGTCTGGATGATATAAAAGCGTGTAGCGGTGTAGCCTATTGCCATCTCCAGCTGTTTAAGTGGAAGATATGGTTTGACCTTGGCCAACAGTCGTAATTGAAAAAAGCTGCTTTTCACTACGGAACTAATGTATTTATTGAGTGTGAAGGTACTGTCGAAGCCAAGATGAAGCCAAGGTTTTTGATGGAGGAGCAAATGTTTGAGCTAAGGGTGATGGGGAATCCAAGCTAATAGAAACTACAGGCTTTCTATTCCTGAAAAGTTGCAATGTGAAAATGGAAGCCATCGTTCTCACGATAATACAAATCGATTTAAAAAGAAGAACAAAATGTGCCTAACGATGATGTCACTGGTGGACGGGTTTCTGAACTGCCCACAGCCCTCCTATGAGACACAGATCGAGTAGAAAAAGATTGTGTTATTTTATCAACATTAGTGAGGACCAATTATATGAAGCGATGATGAAAAGTGTTGAAGTGGTCCTTTAATTTTCAATACTTTTACTTCTACTCCACTAGGCCTACATCTCAAATGCAAATATTGTACTTTTACTCAACTACAATTATTTGACAACTTTTAGTTAGGCCTACTTACTTTATAGGCTACTTTTACTTTTTGTACTTTATTTTGATACCAACACTTTTGGTATCGGACATTTACTTGTATTTCTATGCAGCAATAATAAAACGTCAGTATCTTTTCCATCACTGGATGCAGCAAACACACTGTGTAGCCTATGTCTTGTCATGCATGCGGTGCCTGCAGAACCTTTACTCTGAAGAACGTTTTTTATTTTTCCAAACGGAAGTCCCACTGTCCTAAATTGACCTTCCCCTCCTTTTATATACTCTATGCCTTCCCCCCGGCCATTCCACAACGCATACACACCACACTTGATGAGTCCCGTGGAACCGTTATGTTATTAACACTGTATACCACAGTATAATACTGCACACGCCACGGAATAGCGCGAATCTCCGACCACTGAGCGTGGATTGGAGTAACTGACTGTCTGCACCGCAAACGTCTGTCACTGACTTGTGACTGAAGTGAGTGAGCCTCAGATTTAAGCATGCGTTTGTGTTTACTATTCTAGTTTGCACGTGTCGTAGTGTTCGTACGTGTGCCACTGGATTGTTGACAAAATAAATAACTACAGCAAATTCCAATTCCATAATGGCGCGTGTACTTTAAGTTGCACCGCAGCAGTAACCTAAAGACTGTCTATCAGATGCATGTTTTGATCCAGTCTGCCTTTAGGCTATGAAAGTAAAAGTCATATCCATGATAGTCTTGATCCAATTAAGCTTGGTTATCTCCGCAGTATGATTCCAGCCTTCCGCTCTGTTCTATCCTGGGGAAACAAGTTATACAAAGAAAGAATATCTGCACAGTTGCTGTAAACTTAAAGGCAGGCATACTTTGCACTGTGTAGTGTGTACAACTCTATCTATCTATCTATCTATCTATCTATCTATCTATCTATCTATCTATCTATCTAACCCATTATTTCCCTCTATATCAGCCACATGGAGTAGTGTGGACTGTGTGGTGGTGTTAACCTATGCAACACTAGCCTTTTTAATATACCGGTAATGGGTAACTTCTAACTTATCTGTAGAGTTGCAACACTAGCCATTGACAGCCCATATACATCCAAATGTCGTTAATACAATTGTATTAACAACATTAAACTCACCAACATTGCAGCTGTGCGGAAAGCTTGAGTCTGTACAGCTGCAATGTTTTTGAGTTTAATGTCGTTTAATTAGGGTGACCTGCAGATCCAAACTGTTCATTTGAGGGACAGACATATCGCTCGTGTGGGACAAATGGGACAAATGGGACGGGGTTAGCAACTTACTTAAGTTGCTATTAAATGGGGGGATATTTCTCATTATTATTGTAATAATAATGATTGAAAACACAACTTGCAGTAAAAGAGACAATGAGAGCTTTACAACAGAAAGCCAACTATTACTAACTACTAACTAACTACTAGGGGCATTTGAGCCTGCCAGTCACAATGTGGCACAGGGTCTCAATTTGGGGGACACCTGGAAAGTCTTGGAAATGAGGGACTGTCCCACACAGAGGGGGACATCTGGTCACCCACCTACGTTTAATACAATCAGAAAGGACTTTTTCTTTTTGGATGTATATGGGCTGTCAATGGCTGGTGTTGCAACTCTAGGGTGACGGTGGCTCAGGGGTAGAGTGGCTGGATGGTAACCGCAAGGTTGTCTGTTCGAACCCGGGCTCCCCCAGAGTTAGTGTCGAAGTGTCCTTGAGCAAGACACTGAACCCCTAATTGCTCCTGATGTGCTGGTTGGTGCCTTGCATGGTTTCCGCAGCCATCAGTGTATGAATGTGTGTGTGACTGGGTGAATGTAATGCACAATCTCTGTAAAGCACCTTGGATAAAGGCGCTATATAAATGCACCATTTACCATTTACCATTTGACCCATTATTAAAAAAAATCTAGCATTGTAAATTGTGGCTTAGTGTTAACCTGGCAGGCAGGTTGTTGTTTTCACTGTTGGTTTTGGTAGCCCGAAAACATAAACCAACGGTGAAACCACCGAAACATTGAGAGGGAAATGTGACAGACAGACTAGAGGGAAATGTGTAGAGCTGATATCATTGCTACCTTTGTGCAACACTGTACTGTAGTAGGGTTTTCATCTACGGAACAAAATATCGTTGCAGTCGGGTAGACACGACTTTCTCCATATTTTAACTTTTATGTGTTTTTCTGTAAATGAACGCTCATCATTCAGCATACAATAAGGTCAGACTAAAGAGGTCCTTTGTCCACCAGTCGACCTTGAGGCTTAATCAGGAGTTGTAGTAGCCATGGGGTAATCTAAGCGGTGGATATTGCTCCTGTCTTCATGTCTTTATGTATGTAAATTGTCTTGTTCTTTGTGTTATGTCAAATGTGTGTACGTATATGTGTTCTGCATACTTGGCTGCTGTGTCGCAAGACAAATTTCAGTGTGAACTGACAATAAAGTACTATATCATATATATATATCATATCATACTACAGTGTCACACAAAAGTATCAAAAGTAGCAGTTCTGTAAGCTTGATCCGCTATTTTTTTAAATTTGAATCCTGATAAGTAACAGTTTTGGACACACAAGGTTTCCACCCCGACAGACAGATGATATTATGTTTTCTATTTTTCCCCCATCAGGTCCAAAAATGTCCGTGAAGCAGCCCAAGCCCAACCTCAGCCACGGCCAGGTCTCGGAGGTGGTGGAGAGGCTCTTTGGGCTGACCCTGTCCCGGGTCCGCCCGCTGCCCAGCTACGACGACCAGAACTTCTACGTGGCGCCCGCCGAGGGCGGCGAGTACGTCCTGAAGGTCATGAACTCGGAGGACAGCAGGAACGCTGCGCTGCTGGACGTGCAGACCCACGCCATGGCCTTCCTCCACCGGAGGGGGCTCCCTGCGCAGACGGCACTGCCCACCACCACGGGGCAGCTGATGAGTCTGGAGGACATAGGTGAGGAGGAGGAGGACCTGACTGTTTTGTTCTTTTCTTTCTTTTCTTTTTGAGTGGTGCAACCACTCCCTTACAATTTACAATTTAGGCATTTAGCAGACGCTCTTAATCCAGAGCGATTTACATTAGGCAAGAACAAAAGTATGGGAATACATCACATATATAAAATGCATTTATCAAGAAACATGCGTAAGCTAAGAACGTAACTAGAACATATCTATATAATGAGTTTGACACTATACATATTAACTATACATATATACTATACTATGCTATACATATGTACTATGATGTTCTATGACTACATACAATGCAATTATTGTGCTATTATGCTATAAGTCTGTTTCAAATGCTATCTAAGTCTAAAAAGTGCTATCTAAGGGGGTAGGATAAGTGCTATGGGCCATGATGGAGTCTGAAAAGGTGGGTCTTCAGACTACGGCGCTGTGTGGGTGGGTGTCTGGGTGTCTGGGTATTAGCACGAAAACAGCATGATTGGTTTTCACCACCTGTGCGCAACCTAACCCACACACAAACACACACGCACGTATTAACTGTATAATATGATGCTTTCGGGGGTGCCAGTACATTACAGTGACGGTACAGTACAGTAGAGGGTACAGTAGAGGGACCGCCACACGGTAACTGTCATTTCTCTACCGTTTCGGACACCGGGTAGCTCCCCCCTCCCCTCTTATTTTTAACCCATTTAGGCCTGACGTTGAAATTTAAAAAATGTCTTGAAAATTTCTGAAAAACCTTATGTTTCTGTATCAGTGGTGCTCAATATTTCATGTCAAGGACCCCAAAAACTATATGTAATATGCCTCCGCCGCCCATCTGAAAATATGTTGTTCCAGGGACCTCCCCAGAAGCAAATATTTTAGTTAAAAATGTTCGCTCTGTCTGAAATATATATTCAATGATTTGCGCCACATTTGAACGACTTTTCAAAAATAGCAGACCTACAAGCTCGTAGCGCGCCACTCAGTGGCGCGCTATGAGCTTGTAGATCTGCTATTTTTCAATAGCTAAATTATAACATAATGTTTAAAACACCAAAAGGGGTTCCCGCCCAAAATGGGTTAATTGGCTTTACTGAACGTACAAGTAGGCTACAAGCATTTCCCACAATGACTGCTATGTTATGTCATTTATCGGATATCTATTCAACGTTGACGAAACGAACACTGCGCGAAAAGAGTTAACGGGCAACTATGGGCACTGTATTTTGCCCGTAAACCTCAAGTTTAGCAGCATATACAGTTAATATATGGTAATATACAGGTGTGGTGATGGTACAATTCGGGAGTTTACCGGAGTTTGTTGGGAAGTTTTAACAGGAGTTTCCTGTAATATACACATCCGTATTCCATGCTTTTTGGGCAGTGGACTGGAAAGAGCTCATCTTTGTACTACAGGAGGCCTCCTAGAGATCACTCTCCCATCCCGATCGGGGGTGCTGCTGCAGTAGAGGTGGTCAGAGTTCAAATTCCTGGGGGTACACATCACTTGGGCAGTGCACACAGAGCGGGTGGTGAAAAAAAGCACAACAACGCCTCTTTCCCCCCCCCCCGAAAAGCGAAGAAAGCTGGCATGGGTCCCAAAGTTTGAAGTTAACCCATTCTGGGTTAACTTCTAGTTCTAGTTTTAACTAAGCATTATTTAGCTATTGAGCTACGAGCGCTACGAGCTTGTAGGTCTTCTATTTTTGAAAAATCGTGAAAATGTGGCACAAATCTTTGAATATATATTCTTTCAGAAAACGTCAGGCCTTTAACTTGAAGATGAATAAATAAAATAAACTCCTGGAGAAGTTTCTAGGTCAAACACTTGGAAGATACATGTCGGCACTATGTGTCAGTTGAAGTTTCACTTAACGAGGAAGTAATTGTGTGCAGTGTGTGTGTTCTCATTGTGTGCAATTTTTGTCAGATTGTACGTTTGGGGTTTTGCAGCTGCTACTGCGGTTATCCAAAAACCACAAGAGGCTTCACTATCTCTCTCGAGGCGTACATTGTCAAACAAACCTAATCCACGATACCAAACAGTGTGCTTATGGTACAGCTCCACAGGATTAGCTGTTGAGCTGCATGCTTATGCCTGTGTGGTTCCCTCTTATTCCAGCCAGCAATGATTCAAAATGTCAATTTGATTTGAGATAATAGTATGGGCACTTCAGGTTGAGACACTACCCAAATAAAATACTGCAGCACTCGACTGGTCTGCACGTATTTATTATTATTTGCAGGGGTGACTCTGACTCAGTGTTTATTTTGTCGACTAAAACTTACTGCTAAAATAACAAATGGGTGCAGGCCAGTCGATTCATGTCCCAGTATTTTATCTCTCCTGAAGTGCCCATGGATTATCTCTCTCTGATTCAAATTGTCCCTGTAGAGTACCGACGAGCCCTTTATTACCAAAGTCAAGATTGCGGGACTTCTCTCGTGCGTGCGTGCGTGCGTGCGTGCGTGCTTGCGTGCGTGCGAGTGTGTGTGACTGTGTGTGTTTACTATTATACAGCTATAATGTGTGTGTGTGTGTGTGTGTGTGTGTGTGTGTGTGTGTGTGTGTGTGTGTGTGTGTGTGTGTGTGTGTGTGTGTGTGTGTGTGTGTGTGTGTGTGTGTGTGTGTGTGTGTGTGTGTGTGTGTGTGTGTGTGTGTACGTGACAATGAACAGGTTGGACCTTGAGCCTTATAAACCGTTCTAAGACTCGCAATCAGACACTAGTTGTTTGCATTGCAAAACAAGTATTAGACAGTCATGTGTGCCATATTGTCCAGTGTCCTTTACTCCCACTCCAAAAGAACTGGACACTTATCAGTTTGAGATCTCTCTCGCTGATTGGGTTGAGGTATTGGTGGACTGTGTGGCATTATATATTTCCGTGTGAAGGATTTGGTAATAAAACATTTCAAAGGGACCATTTTTACCACATGAACCCTAGTGCCTGGTATTCAAAATCAATCGAAGATTCTGCTAAAATAGCATATTTACAAGCTTGCAACGCCTCGCAGAGCTCTAGTTCAAGTTTCGAATTTAGGGTTAAGCAATGGAGCAAAGACGGCAACGAAAAGCTTATTTTACAGATATGAGTCAAATGTGTCAACAAATCTACATAAACACCAAAATGAGCAGATCATTTTATTTTCTGAAGATTGTGTAGTATCTTAACCCATTTAGACCGTAGGTCGTGTGGAAACGTCATAACTAATCCAACCGACGGATCGCATTTTCATTGATATCAAATAGGAAAATATTCCGATTTTTTTTTTTTGGGGGGGGTTGGCCTCTCCTTCTGTTCTGAACCATACTCCTTGCTCTTTGCACATGGTGCGTTGGTGTTCACTTCCCTGCTTACGGCTCAGAAAGAATGCCTCGTATCTCCTAATCTAGGGAGCTCTCCGTGGTTTTGACCAGATGGATATACTAAGCTCTTCATTTCTGACTTCAACATGCCTCTCGTTCAAAAATATGAACGCGAGGGATTATCCAGCGACTTCATCGCAATGATAGCGAGGTAAGCAAGCAGGGGCGGTGGTGGCTCAGGGGTAGAGTGGCTGGATGGTATAACCGCAAGGTTGCCAGTTCGAACCGGGGCTCCCCCAGAATTAGTGTCGAAGTGTCCTTGAGCAAGACACTGAACCCCTAATTGCTCCCGATGTGCTGGTTGGTGCCTTGCATGGTTTCCGCCACCATCGGTGTATGAATGTGTGTGTGAATTGGCTAATGTAATGCACAATCTATGTTATTTTGAAAGAAACCCCGGCGCTGATTGTTAACACATTTACTGCGTTATATAAATCATAATAATAACTCCCGTTCCCTGCCGGTGTTAACACTAAACCTTTGAAGAATCACGGCGTCGTAATTGTACCTCCAGTCCATTTAACCCATTCTGGGCACTAAGCATTATGTTACACTTTAGCTATTGAAAAATAGCAGATCTACAAGCTCATAGCGCGCCACCGAGTGGCGCGCTACGAGCTTGTAGGTCTGCTATTTTTGAAAAATCGTAAAAAATGCGGCACAAATATTTGAATATATATTCTTTCAGAGCGAACGTTTTATTTATTTATTTCGACGTCAGGTCAAAATGGGTTAACTCTTTGAGAGTTTCAAGGATTTCTATATAGTTTTTAGACTTCTCTATGGCAGAATGGCGTTTTTGAATGATTTATTGAAAATTCTCTGTTGTGAATGTGTGACAACGAAAGACCTTCAGAGAAAGCTTGGCTTGTCTGCTTCCAGGAAAAAAATGAACTGAGTTGATAAAATGTTTAGTTTTTGTGTTGGAAGCCATTTAAAAGAGCCTGCATTTACACTGGGTAGTGTTTCTAGGACAACAAAAAAAGTTATGCCCGGTTGAAGTTTTATTTTCTAAATAACTTTTTTTCTGCTGGGCGTACATAGCCATGCAATATCTCATTTTAAAGGGTGAGTTGTCTAGTTCAATTAAAATAAAATAAAAAGTTTCTCACATGTACCACTGTAGATATTTTGCCATCTATAAATAGCATGGTCAGTCATGATCAATCTGACCTATCCAGCTAAAAGTCCCCCTAGCTCTGAAATGGAACATCATATAAACTCAATTCTTTTTTGGGGTAAAATTAGACATTCTAACGCACATTTTGATATATACCATGTTTACATAGTCTTACCAGTACCTTGTCTATTCATGCATGTATCTCAAAAACCTGTTGTGAAGAAACAGTTTTGATAAAAAAACACATCCAAGGACATTGTTTTGATATGACTTTGTGCCCATGATATGTATCAAAATATAGACTTGAATGTATACTGTATTATAACAAAAAATTGGGTTCTTACCATCTACCGTTACAGAGTAAATCACAGTTGAAACTCGCTTAGTCAAACCATAAACCTCAGAATAGTGAACAAAATAGCCATGACAGGTCTAACTCATTGTAAAAGCGTCTTTTATTTTTTATGACTACTAACATAATACAATTATAATAAATATTACAGAAAATAAATAGGCCTACATACAAAACAGTTGTCCCCAAACTCCCCAGTGTCCCCAAACCACTGCATTCCAGTTGTTCTTGACGGTGTGTGTGTGTGTAGGCTAAATTTAAAAAAAACAACAACTGAAATGAATGAATGCATCCGGTTCAGTGTCGGAGAACTCCATCGCAGTCTTGACTCTTCGTCTTCATCATCATCATCATCATCATCCTCCTCCTCCTCCTCATCTGATGCCAGTTCTAAATATATAAAAATAAACATTTAGCTGTAGTCAGCCCGGCCAATAGCCAGTTGGGGGGGGGGGGACGTAGGCTATCTGACATCATCGTCATCATCATCATCACACGGAGACACACTAAACAATGTACAATCATGATTGTATACAATATACAATGAATGCGATTATCATGCAAGCTCAGACGTCAATGAAACGTCATACAGATCTTATATAATACGCTACTGTTAGCTTCACTCCCCGTCCCCCCTCCGATCCTTGTAGCAAGGTCGTCATAACCACGCGTTGCTTCAGTAAACGATGCATGTTTGTTCTCCGTCTTTGTAGACAGTAAATAAAAGGAGCGAACATTACTCTAAAGATCAGATCGCCTATAAGGCACGCTACAATATAAAATACTTGTACTGCCATGCGTGCATGCCTGCTACGATACATTTGTACTGCACCAACCAACCGATCGACACCAACCCCCCCTCCAGCCATTAGCCAGCACCAATGCACCAACCCCCCCATTAGCCAGCACCTTTGGTGCTGGCTAATGGCTGGGGGCCATCGTGGTGAGTCATTCTGGCGTCATGATCTGACTAGTAGTAGTAATTATCCAAGCATCTATTTGTAGCGATCATCTTATGATTTCTGATCACTATAGAAGGGCATTTTCTACAATAAGATTACCTCAAAACATTCCGGGTTGATCGTCTTCTTCAATGGTTTCCCGGTATAGCTCATCGGACGACGATGGGGAGACAATGAAAAAAGGAGGGAGGGAGCAGCGAGTCTCGCTGTAAGCACTGGACCAGGGCTACTCCGCCTGGAGAAGGCGACTGGGACGCGTATGGATCAATACTACTACCACAAAACTCGCTCAAATAAATAGTACTGCTTTCAACTTTTTCTGCTAGAAAATCGCTCGGGCGAGACGGCAAAACAGGCAAAACAATAAACTATGAAGACTCCCTCTGCCCCCACTGTTTACAGGGGGTGGGACCAGCTTCCAATGGCAACACGTACACGTGTGTCACGTGACACGGGTTTTCTGGGTAATGTAGTTGGAATATAAGCTCAGGAATTTAAACAGCGCTTCGGAGCATATTAATATGTTTAGATTAATCAAAAACTCTGAAGACGCCAATTGGCGTCATTGATCATTTACGGAATTCTGATGAAGACGCCAATTGGCGTCTTTCACCTTCTAAGGGTTAATGACAATCCCGCTGAAAATAGTCCCATCGTTTGTTACCGAGTCGGAAAATAATCCACTGCCGCGACGCGAGTCAACGACACAGAACAGAGCCAGAAGGATCCGACCATGAGACCCAGTTGACTTGCATTGGCCTCCGTTTCCCAGAAGCCCTTGCGACCCAGTGATGACCTCTTCACGAGGTCCGAGGGAAACCTCTCTCATGTCTTAAAAGTTATCAAAAAACTAAACATATACAAGTGAAGACAAAAGGTTGGGTTTAGCGTGTGCGGCAGGGAAAGACAACTCTCTGTTTTACCTTGTGTGCTGATGTATGCTTTTATTCCTCAGGAAATCAATATTCAAGCTAATTTCCTAATTTGATAAAAGAAAGGCTAATTGTGTGAATTGAAGGTAGGCATTTTAGTTAATTGTTAATGAATATTAATGCAATGCAATGCAAATGCTGTTTATATAGGAAGAAAGTACACTCAGTGGATCTAGGTTTGGCTATATCCTTTAACGACTTTAAACCTGGCATCCATATTTAGCAGATTGAGAGCACTTTATTTTTCCATTCAATTCAAAACTGGAACTCTCTTCACACTGACAACACACTGTTAAACAGGGAGTATACATAATATACTTGCCAGGGTTCCCCAATAGGCGGCCCGCGGGCCATTTGCGGCCCGCGGAGCGCCCCCTGGCGGCCCGCGGAAGAATTTAAAAACAAAACAAAAAACAAAACCTTTTTTTTTTTTTTTTGGGGGGGGGGGGGGGGGGGGTCCCAGATATAAATGGCATTAAATGGGGGTCAGTAGCCTATGCATGTCAAACTGGGCATCCTTTTCAAATGGGGTCCTGCCCTGAAAATTAATTTTCAGGGCAAGACCTCGACCTCACGCGTGCGGACTCGGCCCCCAGCCTGGTACCCTAGTCAAAATATGGCCCTCGAGGAAAATTAATTGGGGAACCCTGCACTAGGGTTTCTCAAACTGGGTGCCTTGACGCAAGTCAGAATAGAGAGTATGCACCTTAGAGTATATATGAATAGAGACGGCACCCGGAGGAAACCCTGAGGCGAAATGGACATAGTGGCCGGATTTGTCATTGCAGCGCTGGTCCGTTGACTATCATTGCGCACGTTCATGTTATTGGGCCCATGACACGTGAACGCTGTTTCATACGTGAGCGCGCGCAATGATAGTCAACGGCAGCGCGTTCATGTTATTGGGGCAAATCCATCCCAGAAAGGAGTGAAATCGCCTCATGCGTTTTTTAGCAACTTAATGCTAGTGGATGGGAGGAGAACTCTGGTGCCGTCTCTATTCATATACTCTAAGGCAGGGGTGGGCAACTTTGACGATGGAGAGGGCCAATATATTTCCACACTCACTCCAGAGAGGCCACAGTGCATATTACTGTCGTAGCAAAAATAGCCGATCTACAAGCTGAAAACGCGTCGCAATGCGACGCGTTTTCAGCTTGTAGATCGGCTATTTTTGCTATATTTGAATTGAAAACCAGAATATTTTTTAGCTATTTTTTTTAATTGGAATCCTGAACAGTAACCTTTTTATTGCATTTCAAATGCATTTAGTTATAGTTATGTTAACTTTATGAACTGTTAACATAACTACATTGGACACAAAAAGACAATAACATTTTAATACTAGTCATGAAGTAATTAAAGCGGGTTTAGAATTGTAACTGTAATCAATACTATATCAGTATTCTGATATTCACATGCGGGCCACATTAAGTGAAGGTGGGGGCCGCATGTGGCCCCCGGGCCGCCAGTTGCCCATGCATGCTCTAAGGTATGCACATGCATGATTTTCAGGACTTTCAGGACATGCCCCCCTCATCTAGACTGAGTGGCAACACTTTGAGCAGCATGGAGTGTTGGAGTTTGGAAGCGCTCGTTGGAAATCACTCAACCGTCCTGCGTACCACCTGTTTCTAAATGTCACATAATGCAGGAGGCAGCAAAATGTTGTGTTATTGAAAACAAGCACTTCCAAACTCTGACGCATTTCTTGACAGAAAGTAGCTCATAACGTTTCTATGGTGGATTTTTATGAAACAAAAGCTTTGCAGATAGAAAGAGGATAATTCAAGCTTTTCATACAGCTGCAATGTTGATGAGTTTAACATTGTTTAATGCAATCAGACAGGACTTTTCTGTTTGGATGAATGGGCTGTCAAGGCCAGAAAGTAGTTTTTTGCCACTCAGTGGGCGTTCCCGCATAACTTCCAGGTACGATGATGTCACGCGCATACCCTCTATACTTGGAATTTGTCAATGGCCGCGGTTACATGCAGGCTGATCATTCCGAATAAATACTTCCGAATAAAATACATCCGAAGTAAAAAAAATTGCTGCGAGTTTACATGGGAAATGGTCATTCCGAATGAGCGTTTACAAGGAGATGTGATATAAGACATGATACATGTTAATTCCCGTGAAACTACGCCATCTGTTGGACACATAAAATATAGGCAGTTCATTCATTATGTGACTGTCTCAACAATAGGCTACAAACATTACAGACGAAAGACGATACTTTGAAATCCCATAATTTCATTCTTTAGTAGCTTTGAGGCTGCTGGTTGGATAGGGGCGGGCATATATGTTTACCGTCTTTTATTCCCCACCCGTGGCGGCTCCCCTTCTCCGCTGGGAAGGTGATCATCTCGTTTTTTTTTGTACTTTATTATCTACAGCACGGCCAGGGCACGCAACACACTGATTATTATTGTATCAAGGGTCGCTCGTTATTTTTGAGAGAGAGAGAGAGAGAGAGACTGTTGAACACACACACACACACACACACACACACACACACACACACACACACACACACACACACATCGTGTCCCATCTGTGGTCTTGTACATCGCATAAAGCATATAATGCATAGCTTATCTGCACAATACACCATCACCGCATCATTATGGCATAAAGTAGGCTACCAATTGGGTGTTTAATACTAGAATGATTGCAGCTGCTCATCAATGCAATTAAACTGCAAAACCGTTATGTTTCATGACGTTTTGGTTGCAACTTGGAATAGGCAAGTTATAGCCTATAAAAGTTTAAAGGGATAGGATGGACATTATAGCGATAATAGCGTATTCTTGGGAGTGTGTGTGTGTGTGTGTGTGTGTGTGTGTGTGTGTGTGTGTGAGAGAGAGAGAGAGAGAGAGATTACTGAACAGCGGACTGACGGCATTTCGTCCTCTCCGTCGTTCTGTGAGTCCCCCGATGCACTTAGCCTACAGTAGCATGACGCATCCAGATACATATAGGCTGGCTATATAACCTATAGGCCTATCAAACATGTTTGAAAATTATCAGAGTGATCATCAACTCGGGACGGTTGGATCTTTGAACACTGAAATACTTACTGAAATATTTTCATATTCACGTACCGTTAATATGACCAAAAGTAACAATGTCATTCAGGGCTGCCATGCATGAAAATGTTGTTTACAGTACAGGGGTGACCTGAGACAAACAAGTTTTGGAACCACTGCAATACTGCATTTCAATAGCAGCAGTACCAGCAACAATGTTCATGGGCTGTGGGACATAGCAGTTCATTGGAGCGACGTGTATCCCAATGATATGGGGCGACTGTGGCTCAGGAGGTAGAGCAGGTCGTCCAATGATCCATGGGTTGGCGGTTCGAATCCCGGCTCCTCCTGGCTACATGTCGAAGTGTCCTTGGGCAAGACACTGAACCCCAAATTGCTCCCGATGTGCTGGGTGGTGCCTTGCATGGCTTCCGCCGCAATCGGTGTATGAATGTGTTTGTGTGAAAACTGTGAATGGGTGAATGTAATGCACAATCTATGTAAAGCGCCTTGGATAAAGGCGCTATATAAATGCACCATTTACCATTTACCAATGAAGGCAGAAGTGCAGTGCTGAAGGCCAATTACAGATGGATTTGGGGGTCCTTGACATAAATTTTTTTGAGAACGACTGACATAGAAACATAGGGTTTTTCAGAAAACTGCCAGGATTTAGAAGGCATATTTGTAGAATCGTCCTCAGGTCTAAATGGGTTAACCCATTCTTGGCGGGAACCCCTTTTGGTGTTAGCATTATGCGCACCGAGTGGCGCGCTACGAGCTTGTAGGTCTGCTATTTTTGAAAAATCGAAGAACGACTGACATAGAAACATAGCTTTTTCAGAAAACTGTCAGGATGTAGAAGACATTTTTAGAATCTGATCTCAGGTCTAAAATGGGTTAAAACGTCATTTTCACCGAGGTCTTTTGTCCTCTCTCTCCTGACAGATTGTGGGTTCGGCCCTCAGAAGTATCTCGTGCGCCTGCTGACGTATCTGCCCGGCAACACCATTGCCACGGTTCCGGTCTCGCCACAGTTACTCTATGAAGTCGGGAAGGTGGCTGCCAGGATGGACACAATCCTTCTGGAGGTAACGTAATGGCTCTTCTGACTGAAAGCTTTTGTCCATTTTCACTTACCAGTATTATCTTGCCATTTCAATGTTTTACACAGCATGGGTCTTCAACAGAGGTTCTGGGACCTGTAGGGGGGGGGGGGGGGTCTGTATGATAGGATACCCAGCATCCCTACTCGGGGCCAGGGGTCATTCACTGAAATGAGCAGATGTACAAGAGCTTGCAGACCTGCTATTTTCGGTGAAGAGGTTTGGTTTTTTAGACTCTAGAGGGAAAAGAATAGCAGATAAGTACAGAGCTATCTATGAAATCTATGTCAAACGTTTTATCTGCAACACAGCTTTGTACAATAATGGTAGTGGGGGGTCCCTAGTTTCATCTCTCTCTCTCTCTCAGCTAAGGCAGTGGTGGCAGTATACTGGCAGTGGAATGTAGTGGAAATCTAACGGTTCCATTTGGTTCCATTTGTATTGATTGATTGATTGAAGCATTTATACAATATGCAGAAATACATCTCAAGCGCAACTCAATACAAAAACTGTGGACGACACCATAAAGCATTACACTGTACACTCTCAGAGTGATTTTACAATTATAAATTGTAGTCCCAGAAATAGAAATCCCATTAAATGGGGGTTCCGAGGCCTAATGAATGTCAAATTGGGGGTCCTTGAAATGAAAATGGCTGAGAATCACTGCTAGAGCTGTACAAAAAAGTTTCTCTTATGGGGGTCTCTGACACATCTTTTCAAATGGGAGTCTGTGGGTGTCGATTTGGGGGTCCTTGACATGAACAAGTTTGAGAACCACTGTTGTACGGAACCTTCACATGGGTTCACGAATCACCAGAGCTTACCCCATTCTGGACGGGAACCCCTTTTGGTGTTTTAACTAAGCATTATGTTATACTTTAGCTATTGAAAAATAGCAGATCTACAAGCTCGTAGCGCGGCACCGAGTGACGCGCTACGAGCTTGTAGGTCTGCTATTTTTGAAAAATCGTGAAAATGTGGCACAAATATTTGAATATAATATTATTTCTGAAGACTTTTTATTTTATAAAAAAGTCTAAAAGTCCTAATAATTTGACTTGAACCAGATGGAGCATCCCCATCTCGCCGTGCTACAGAGAGACAAGTTCATCTGGAGCCTGTCCAGCATTCCTCTCCTGGAGCCCTACCTCTGTCACATGGACACGGATCCCATCCACGCCGTGGTGAAGGCCGTCATGGAGCAGTACAACACCTGTGTGCTCCCCAAACGCTCCTCTTTTCGCCAGTGTGAGTATTAACAATCATGTAACGTGCTGTTCCTATTCAGTATTTAAGTCCGACGTCCTTTTGTAGTGCTACGTTACGTCCGGGTCCAAGTGGCACCAGCTCCCGTCCGCATCTCATTGTAAATAGAATATCTAAACGCGTGAATCTTTTTACAATTAAAAAGTTATTTTTCAGAAAGGAAGCCATTGAGGGTTAAAATGGGTCTTAATGCTTCCAACTCGAGTAGAATTATTAATGTTTTGTACAATTTGTCCATGACAAAAAATATATATGATGTGGAGACAATAAAGACTATTATTATTATTGAAGGTGGTAACAGTCCATTTGCGCAGTAAAATATTTCGGGGGCATATTTAGAATGTTTGCAGGCTGTATGTTGAATCTAGTTTGCATTAATGAGGATTTATTTGACACAATGAAATAAAATGGCGATAGTATTCCGTGTGGGGTAGACGGCCTGTCACAGCCAGATTTGGGAGAGCAGCGCAGCTTTGTTGTTGCGAGGAAAGCGGTAAAATTAGACTTTCGTGGTTGTTTTCGTCTCAGATTTAGTCCGACGGAGCGTCACAGTATAACTCTATGGGGACACAAAAGCGACACAAAAGTAGGACCCGGAAGTATCTCAGGAGGGGGCGCTCACGTCACAGCTAAAATACTGAATAGGCTATGGGATCCTTGGGGATTTCGATTCCAGTGCCTTAGCGATTCCCACGGTCGGATTTCCCTTAGCGGTTCGTCCATTGAACGATTCCTATATTTATAAATAAAAAAATATCGAACTTGCAGTGGGGGCAGAAAATCTTAACTGCCTAATCTCAAAAGGACACATACACGTCACGCACGCCACACACGCACGCACACACACGCACGCACGCACGCACGCACACACACACACACACACACACACACACACACACACACACACACACACACACACACACACACACACACACACACACTTACAATACTATGGTATTGGTTTCTTCCAAAAGTTACAGGGTGAAATTCGATTGGCCACAGCAGGTGCACATGCACACTGCACTCTGTTACACATAAATGCTGCTGGTGGACATAATTTGGCTACAGCAGCTTAACGGTGTGTGGCTGAAGTTGTTAGTACTATAGTAGTAGTAGTAGTAGTAGTAGTAGTAGTAGTAGTAGTAGTAGAGCATCAATCAATGTTAAAATGAAATGCAATTGGTTTATCAACACATAATTGCATTTGAGTAATGGGCATAGTTTGCATTGTCAAATACAGCATGGGTATACAGTGGTTCTCAAAGTGGGGTCCTTGGAGGGGTTTTCCAGGGCGTCCACAGCAAAATGTGTTTCCTTTGACTAATAGCTCACAAGCTTGTAGAACAGAGCTTTTTTTTTTCTTCACGGAAATATTCTCTTCTGGGAGTCCCTGGCACAAAACATTTTCAAATGGGGGGGTCCGCGGCCAAATTCATATGAATTTGGGGGTCCTTTGCATGGAAAAAGTTTGCGAACCACTTGCAGTGTCCCTCGGAGAACACCAGTCATGTCCTCAGTCAGGAGGTTGTGAAAGAGGGCAGGTTATCTTAGGGGAGATTTATAGTCTTTTCAAGGACCGGCTGAGCAGCTTTGGAAACTAGATTATTCTGCTCGGTCTGAGCTTTTTACTGGCAACGGAGCAGACGGACACATTCAGTCTCTCACCAGGACAACCCCCGGACTAAATGACATATAACTCATTTTCCTACTTATGTTCAAGGTCAAGTTCATTAGTATGTCCCCAAGCTGGGCAATTCATTTTACAGCATATGATAAAAACAGACGTGGACATTGTACATTGTCACAAGATCCAGATAATATCAGTTTAAACAAAGCGTGACTACATCCATCCTCACCACCCACCCCTGAAACTAAACAGCAGCTACCTTCCTCCTGCTTCCATTGCTGATGGCACGCATGGAAGTGGGTATGAATGAGAAGTTGTACGTGTTGTTTTTTTTGTTTGCAGGGCCCTCTAACCGAGAATTGATATTCCCAGTTTGGGGGGGTGGGGGGGGGGGGGGGTGAGAGCTGTCTATTCTAATAGATTACACTTTCCTGAGCACCTGCTTGCCATATAGATAATTAGATATGACTCAGACAGCTGAATTCTTCCCCCACAGCCTTGCTAGCCCCCGCTAACGACCTCGTTAAGTGCATATTTCTGTCTGGCGTCATGGTTTCCGTACCAACAAATGGCAGCAAAGGAAATAACAGACTATGAAAGCCTTCTAGAACAAAGTCATCGATGACTTATCCACGGGAAATGTGTCTAGCTTCCTTAAAGGTATATTCAGTGATTTCACTTAATTAAAATATCACTTATTTTTTGTTTTGTTGTGATAATCCTCCCTACAATAGAGGGAATGCGCGTGACATCATCGTACATGGAAGTTATGCGGGAACGCCCACTGAGGGCTACTTTCTGGCCTTGACAGCCCATTCATCCAAACACAAAAGTCCTGTCTGATTGCATTGAACAATGTTAAACTCATTGCAGCTGTACGAAAAGCTTGAATTATCCTCTTTCTATCTGCAAAGTTTTTGTTTCATAAAGATCCACCATAGAAACGTTATGAGCTAACTTTCTGTCAAGAAATTTGATTATTTTTCTAAGTGTCAGAGTTTGGAAGTGCTTGTTTTCCATTTTGCTGCCTCCTGCATTATGTGACATTTAGAAACAGGTGGTACGCAGGACAGTTGAGTGATTTCCAACGAGCGCTTCCAAACTCCAACACTCCATGCTGCTCAATGTTTTGCCACTCAGTCAAGATGATGGGGGCGTGTCCTATCATGCCTGTGCATACTCTCGATAGAGTGTGCTGACCATATAAGGAGTTCCTCCCTGTCCCCAGTTAACCCCTGGGGTAAAAAAAAATACGTAGGTTTTGTTTTTGGCTAGGTGGCCCAGCCGTCATCCAATCAGGATAGAGAGGGGCCTTCCGCCAATTATGATCGAGCGGGGTCGGGCCTTGGTGTGCGTGCCGTTGGCCTGTTGCGTGTCCCCCCACCCGGTAACACTTGTTACCGGGTGGGTTTTTTTTTTCCAAATCACTGAATGCTCCTTTAACTTCCAGGCATCAATCACGGGGACTTCAATGACCTCAACATCCTGGTGCAACCCAGCGGCGGCGACTACGCCATCTCAGGCATCCTGGACTTCGGAGACATGAGCCGCGGCTACTTCGTCTACGAGCTGGCCATCGCCATCATGTACATGATGATCGAGAACCCCACACCCGTGGAGGTGGGCGGACCCGTGCTGGCGGGCTGGGAGAGCGTCCTCCCCCTCAACGCGGCCGAGCGGGACTCCCTCTACACCCTGGTGCTGTCCCGGTTCGTCCAGTCCCTGGTCCTGGCGCGCTACTCGGTGTCCCTGCAGCCGCAGAACGAGGAGTACCTGATGACCACGGCCAAGACGGGCATCCGCATCCTCCGGCAGCTGTGGGAGCTCGGCAAGGACGAGGTGGAGAGGCTGTGGTTCCAGAGTGCCGCTCCGTGCGCTGAAAGGGAGTAACGACGACACGGGTGTGCCCCTTTTTATTGGGCAGGTGGATTCCAATACGTCAGGGTTCCCCAATTAATTTTCCTCAAGGGCCATATTTTGACTAGGGAACCAGGCTGGGGACCGAGTCCGCACGCGCGAAAAATAGTTTTCTTTATTTTTTCATTAATTCATTAAAAATTGTTCTCAACCAGTGGTCCGGGGACCACCAGTGGTCCTTGAGGGGGTGCCCAGTTTGACATGCATAGGCTACTGATTTAATGCCATTTATATCTGGGACACCCCCCCAAAACAAAACAAAAAACTTTTTTTTTTTCTTTTTTTTTTTTAAATTCTTCCAGGGGCCACAAGGGGGCGCTCCGCGGGCCGCCTATTGGGGAACCCTACGTAATAGCAGTTTGTAAATGAGTGATGAGATAACAGTGATGTAAATAGGTTTTCAATGGAATGAGTCAGGGGATGGTCTTTTAGATGAGTCCCAGGGAGTCCCACTTCAACGACGTTAGGAGTAATATTTTGCCTTTTTTTTTTTTACAAATTGCAGCATTTAACTCCCATGTCATTTTATATGGTTATAATGGTTATATTCATGTAGAACACAGAAGAAGAAATGATTATTATAACTAAAGCTAGCAATATAAACTAGAATAAAAAAGTAGTGCATCCCGTGGATGTAGAGGTCGTTGTTTTATAAACTGTGTTTTGGGATGCAAAATGCACCCTATTTTAATCTCTGGTAATAGCAGTTTGTAAATGAATGATGAGATAAGATGGTTTCATCACTCTGCTTACTGTACACACTACGGACAAGATAGTGCCAAATGACGTTAGTACTGTATTTCAACAATGCTACGTTCTTGGGAGTGTGGCTTATAAACGTTTAAAAATGCTAAACGTTAACAAAAAGAGTACACGGTTAGAATAATCTCTAGACATTTCAAATGGAGGGGGGAAAAGTTAACTCAAGCAATAGAGCACCGAAGTCTTGACGATATTTTATATTCCATCCTAATTGGCTAACATTGGCTTTCAAAGTTGGAAGGATTGGCCCATTTTGAACAAAAATCACTTTAAAAAAGTGCTGCAATACTTGGCAAGAAAGCTTGACCAGGTTGATTGAATGATCGTCAATCTCTATCGTGTTCACAAACTTCACAAAGCCAGAATTTGCGATACGGAGCCGAAAGGCTGCAGAAATTGTGCAAGAAATTGTCAAGCTGTAGTGTGAATACATTACTTGCACGCTCTGCTTGCGCAAGTAATAATACATACATATAATACTTTTCTAGATACTCAAAGTCACTTTACAGAAACACAGTTAAAACAAATTTATTGAGAATTGTTTTTATTTATTTGTGTATTCATAATTTTTTATCCCACGATTTTACAACCCATTTTTACACCCAGTGTCAATTATCTAATGTAATCCTGGGTTACACTACACTTCCTCTGCCAACCTGGAGGGGCAGCGGACTGACCTCATGCTTCCTTCTATGCATGAGGAGTTCAATCTGCTTCTTTTCACCTGACAGGGGAGAGTTTCACCGGCCGGACGTGGGGCGTGGAAGGAACACGTTATTCCAACCAGTTCCTTTCCCCTCCATCAGGCGCCCCGGCTGGCCAGGGGGAGGTAGTTTAGAGACCAGGATTACTGCCTGTTTTTTGTGAGGGTACCTACCCTATAGGGGACACGGGGAGAACATGCAAACTCCACACAGAAAGGCCCTTTCGCCAACCCATGGAAACGATTTTGACGATTATCACACACACACACACACACACACACACACACACACACACACACACACACACACACACACACACACACACACACACACAGTAAGAACAATCTGATTTCCATGTCGGGACACTTGCTATGACCAAATGGCCCTTTTTTTTTTTAGCTTAGATTGACTGGCCTAAAAGCAGTGTTAATTCTCTTTAGCACCATCAGTGAGGGGCACTTTCTTCCTTTTCTTTGCCTTTCTTGTCTCCCGGAGCAGTAACCTGCCAGTGCAGGTTGTAATAATTCCTCGTCGTAATGTGAGCTACTCCATTCTTACTGGGGGTGTCTGTCTGCACCTCCGAGGGTTGATGTTTGCCCAAGCCCATCGTGGCAGGGGGCGGGATCTATAGGTGCTGTTAGTCTGTGAGTGGGGTGACCGGTCTGGCACAGGCGCACCTGCAGCACATTGTGGTAATGAAGTGAAGGACAGGTGCTGTGCATAAAGAGACCTAACGTACTGAAATGAAGGACAGGTGCTGTGTATAAAGAGACCTAGGGCGTGTTCAGAAATAGCGCACTGTGCAATGCAAACTAATAGGCCCCTAAGGCCCCTAGTGTTCTCGGTTGCAGTGAGAGGCTGGGTCCAGACAGAGCCCGGCACACACAAGTCCACATTTATGTCTATTTGATATTATTGCATTTACGTTAAAGGTCACTCTGTGACCCATTACTTTACTGTTTCGGCTCCAGAAGATGTTGTTTGATGGCATTTGCTCTGACTGAGTAGGAATAATACGTTCAACTGAAGAAAGCTGCCTTGTGTGTGACCTTCCTGTTCTCTGGGTGGTGTGCGTGTGTGTGTGTGTGTGTGTGTGTGTGTGTGTGTGTGCGTGCGTGCGTGCGCCTTTTGCCCGTGGGTCCACTCAGTGTTCCATGGGGTACAGGTGTGTGTGTGTGTGTGTGTGTGTGCTTACCACACCGGGAGAGAGTTGTTGCTTTGTGCTACTCACACACTTTCCTATTGGTTTCTTCAAAAAGTTGCGTGATTAAATCAAATGGCCACAGCAGGTACGGTACATACATGCTCACATACTGTAGCACAATTTTGCACATGAATGCAGCTGGTGGAGATTTACCTAACAGTGTGTGGCTGACATTGTTGGTAGACTTTTCTTTCAAATGTGAAAATTAAATGCAGTTAGTTATACACACTTAATTGCATTTGAATAATAGGCTTGAGTAATGAGGGTATCGACTTTGTGTGTTTTCTTTTGTTGTTTGCAGTTTTACTTTCTTGTTCCTTTTCACTTAGGACTTTTTTCTGCATTTTGTTTCCCCGTGTGTATATATAAGGCTCAAGGTCCAACCTGTTCATTGTCACGTAGTTAGTTAGTTTATTTGTCTCGGTCATTTATCACATCTGTTGTACATACAATATACAAAGGTTTGTGTTTTACAATTGACCGAAAAGGAAAGGGCTGAAGCCGAAGCTTATTATGCCCACCTTATTGACAATTTACTGTAATTATTACATAAAAAGGAAAACAAAAGCCAAAACAGGGAAAACAAGATTCAAGGTTGTTGCACTTCATACAAAAACAAAATAGAGTGAAAAGAAAAACAATGCTGGACAGAAACAGCATTTCCAGATTTCTTGATACAAAGCTGATTAATGAGAAAATGATGACAGTTTTCTAGTATTAATTAACATTACCCCCAAATAATATTAATAATGCTCTCAATAATACCAATAATATTAATATTATAATATTATAATATATACGTACATACACAAAGCACACATTATAGCTGTATAATAGTAAACAAACACACACACACACACACACACACACACACACACACACACACACACACACACACACACACACACAGTTCTGTGTGTGTTTCCAAACTAATTGCCTGACTGGCCTGTCTCACGTATTTATGGACCATGGACCTGTTGTGTCACAGCCCCTGTAGTTGGCCTACTAGGGCCAGTGTAGCCTCGGTCCCAGGCTTACTTTTCTGCGAAAAGAAGAGCCTGGTCACAACGTAAGGCAGAGAAGCTAGCGGGTGGATGTATCCTCCGGAACATCAGTCAGATGTATTTCCCCCGGATACGATATTTTCCCGACCAATCACAACACTTGTTTCATTCGCGGAGAATGTAAACTGATTTGTAAAGCATCAACGTCATTTCCTTGGGCAATACTTCCGCTAAAATCCCGCAACTTCCGCTGATAGTCTTTTCAGCGTAGGTCTTGCCCAGGGTGGGGCCAGTGTGGTTTTAGGTAGGCCTAGTCTTTTGCTTCCCACAGGTCCTGAGGAATTGCCAATCAGTGCATTGGGAGCACCTGGCCAGTGTTCCCAGTGTGCTCTCTAAAGGGCTGGGAGTTGACCGGCCTCACTCTCTCTCTCCTTCCATGAGAGCAGCAGCATTTGTTTGCACCATTCAACACCCCACACTACACCCCACCCCACACATCCACTCACTTACACTACTGATCTACTGATTAACACACCCCACCTTAGTACGGTAGTATTGTTTGAATCTTATGTTTGTTTATATGGTAAATAAATATTGTTTTGTGCATGGCCTTGTGTTATGGCCTAAGAGCCAGGTCATAACAGTTGTGCTTACTTCATTCATGCCCTGATGAAACATGTTGGCTTTTTAACTTTAATAAACTACACTGATTTTACATCCGCCCTCTCCTCCCTTTTTTAACCTCTTCTTTCTTGTTCTGCCGTCCAGTTGATCCTTGAAGCACCAACCGTATTTTTTTAACTCCACTGAGCACCTGGTTGATCTCCTTTGTTTTTCTTAGACATGGATAGTTTGCATTTGGCGAACACCAGCTAATGTTGGTATTTGGCGCGAAGCACTCGTTTCTACACTATTCCGGGCAGCGTGCCCCCCCGCTCCTCCGCCTCCCGCCCCTCCTTGTCTCTAATTCTAATATCTATTTTTGAGGGGTGCGCGCGTGTGCGTGCGTGCATGGACTGAGCAGAAGAGCGGGGAGGCGGAATATAGTGTAGTAACGAGTGCTTCGCATACTTGGCAGTGTCCCAAGCCATGTCCTCAGTCAGGAGGCAGTGTCCCAAGCCATGTCCTCAGTCAGGAGGCAGTGTACCAAGCCATGTCCTCAGTCAGGAGGCAGTGTCCCAAGCCATGTCCTCAGTCAGGAGGCAGTGTCCCAAGCCATGTCCTCAGTCAGGAGGCAGTGTCCCGAGCCATGTCCACAGTCAGGAGGCAGTGTCCCAAGCCATGTCCTCAGTCAGGAGGCTGTGTCCCAAGCCATGTCAGAAGGCAGTGTCCCGAGCCATGTCCTCAGTCAGGAGGCAGTGTCCCGAGCCATGTCCTCAGTCAGGAGGCAGTGTCCCGAGCCATGTCCTCAGTCAGGAGGCAGTGTCCCAAGCCATGTCCTCAGTCAGGAGGCAGTGTCCCAAGCCATGTCCTCAGTCAGGAGACAGTGTCCCCAGCCATGTCCTCAGTCAGGAGGCAGTGTCCCAAGCCATGTCCTTTGTCAGGAGGCAGTGTCCCAAGCCATGTCCTCAGTCAGGAGGCAGTGTCCCGAGCCATGTCCTCAGTCAGGAGGCAGTGTCCCGAGCCATGTCCTCAGTCAGGAGGCAGTGTCCCGAGCCATGTCCTCAGTCAGGAGGCAGTGTCCCAAGCCATGTCCTCAGTCAGGAGGCAGTGTCCCAAGCCATGTCCTCAGTCAGGAGGCAGTGTCCCAAGCCATGTCCTCAGTCAGGAGGTTGTGAGAGGTTACCATAACCTACCAGGGGTCCTTGAGGGAGCTCCAGGGGCACCCCAGCTAAATGATGGTTAGGAAATAGGAACCAAATGGACCCTTATGGTTCTGAGACACATTTGTACATTTGTAAGTGTACACTCGGAGTTAAATTAACAGTGATTTTACAATATAAATCTGGGTCCCAGATATCAAAGTCCCAATTAAATGGGGATCCGTAGCCCAGAGCCTTAGATATAGACAGAGTTACGCAAACTGCGTTCACTTCATGGGGCCAGTCCAATGGCGGCTCTCCTACATACTGTAGACTTCTATTGAGAATGGGGACAACCAACTGGGTCAAGTCCTGGACCGGAAGTAGGCAGAAATGTATTGGACTCAGGCAACAGCCCAGCTTTAATGATCTTAAATCCCTTATTTTAGATTGTTTTGTAGTAATAGAGACATTAAACATTAAAGAGACTTTAGTTGATACTGTACAAACAGTTGTCGTGTTGCACACATGCTTAAAATAGCTCTTATTTGCGCCGCCCCTCTTTGAAAACTATGTATTTCCAACTCCAGCTTGTCTCAGTTCAGGCTGCAGGAACAGTGCTCGAGCGCTCGGTTTCCGCCCCGTAACAAAGGGGGGTCCGCGGGCTAATTAGTGTCAATCTGGGGGTCCTTGACATGAAAAAGTTTGGGAACCACTGATCTAAGATGACTTGTGAGATGTATAGTCATTTCAACGAGGCTGAGCAGCTTGGAAACTAGATTACTTCTCAGTCTGAGGTTTTTACTGGCAATTGTCTGGAGCACGGACTGTCTGTGTGCGCGCGCGCGTGCGTGCGTGTGTTCGCCCGCCTGCCTGTGTTGATACAAATTAATTCAGTGCAGTGAGTTTGAAAGAATTAATAATTGCGAAACAGCCAAAAATAATAGACCACTTTGACGCTTGAAATGTTCCTGCTTTCATTGTGGACAAAGTGGCCTAACTTGTCACGCATCAGTGAAGCTCGCGTCAATAAGGATTGCTACTGTGACTCCACTTGCAACTTTTAAACCCTTGTATATGTGCTATTCTTGGATAGCCAAAGTATACAATAATGGTTCAAATGTGTTTAAAATCTAAAATGACACGCACGCTTTCCTGGATTGAATGGGTTAAAGGCCTTCTGGATGTAATGTCTTCAGCTCTTCATATAAAATAATAATACTCAATTTACATTCAGCTTGAAGTAATAACATCCCAGAAGGCCTTAATGAGGAGCTGTCATCTTTGTAATTAAAATGTATGTTTGGTATCCAACGAGCATCCATGTCCTTCTTTCAACTACAGCGGAGAAGGAAGGCACCGTGCATGTCAAGGACCCCCAGAATTATCTCTGTTGGGCCACGCCGGACCCCCATCTCAAATATTTTAGTTAAAAATGTTCGCTCTGAAATATATATTCAATGATTTGCGCCACATTTTAACGATTTTTCAAAAATAGCAGACCTACAAGCTCGTAGGTGAGCTTGTAGATCTGCTATTTTTCAATATCTAAAGTATAACATAATGCTTAAAACAAGCCCAAAATGGGTTAATTCATCCATGTGTGACTTTCAGTTTTAAGCCTCAGGGTTTCACTGTGGCTATACTGTATGTCGCTGTCGCCATTTACTTCAGTCAGAATTCAGGGTTGCATTTTAATATGAAAGTGAACCGATTTGATCAATTGTTCTACATGTGCTGCTGTCGTTTCAGGGACACATTATTATTCATACTTATTTACATGCATGTAAGTAAGGTCATGCATACATACATTGATAGTATGTGTGGAGAGTAAAGTTGAGAGGGGAACGTTATCTACATAGAGAGAAGGTATACTGATATGATTTGATGCAAATAAACATTTAGTGAAGTGTTTTATTTTACTAGATTTTAATGACGCCACATAAAAAAATGCCAACATATTTTGATTGTCCACGTATATAACCTTTCTTACCCTCTTTTTTAAATGATTTTCTTTCACATTGTTTTAACCCACTTTGGCCTGACGTCGAAATTAAAAAAAAATGTCTTTTTCTGAAAAACCTCATGTTTCTATATCAGTGGTTCTCAATATTTCATGTCAAGGACCCCAGACATTATATGTAATTGGCCGCCGACCCCCATCTTAAAATATGTTGTTCCAGGGACCCCCCAGAAGCAAAGCTTGTGGATCTGCTATTTTTCAATAGCTAAAGTATAACATAATGCTTAAAACACCGAAAGAGATTCCTGCCCAAAATGGGTTAATGATTATTAGACTCCAAGCTAAATCCCACCTCTCTCCCAGACTCCCTCCGCAGTTTGAATCAATGTAGAATTATGTGCACCTGAATGGGTGAAGAGCCAAACCGCTGCCCACTAGTAGTTCTCGGATTTGGTGGGTTTATTTTTCTCTCTCTTTTTTTCCCAGTCAGTGTTTTCCAAAGGGAGTTAGGGAGGCATCTGCCTGCCATGCCTCTATTGTAAATATGCGCCTGCTATATAGGATACCAGCTGGTAAATGATGAAACAAAGAAACAAGTAAATAAATTACAGCACACATTCTGGGTTAATAGTTAAATGTATCATTTTAAGAGTATTTCTTAGCTGTATATCCCTCTCCAGTACAAGGTGTACTGAAAAAACAAATCAAGTTAATCAATCACAGCTGCTGCTAGACTAGTCTTGTATTTCCCCGCATACAGTATAAGCACAAACACAGATGGCATGCATAAACTCTTATGGCTTCCATTAGTGGAAAGGTTTCATTACATTGGTCAACAATAGCATTTATGGGGGACACGGTGGCACAGTCGGACCTTCTAGCCTCACAGCTAGAAGGTCCTGGGTTCGATTCCCGCTGGGGACCTGCTCTCTCCTCCGCGTCATCAGTGCCCATACCTGAGGCGGGGTTGGCGAAAGGGCCCCTCTGTGTGTAGTTTGCATGTTCTCCCCGTGTCTCCTAGGGTAGGTACCCTCACATGTTCTCCCCGTGTCTCCTAGGGTAGGTACCCTCACATGTTCTCCCCGTGTCCCCTAGGGTAGGTACCCTCACATGTTCTCCCCGTGTCTCCTAGGGTAGGTACCCTCACATGTTCTCCCCGTGTCTCCTAGGGTAGGTACCCTCACATGTTCTCCCCGTGTCTCCTAGGGTAGGTACCCTCACATGTTCTCCCCGTGTCTCCTGGGGTAGGTACCCTCACATGTTCTCCCCGTGTCTCCTAGGGTATAGGTACCCTCACATGTTCTCCCCGTGTCTCCTGGGGTAGGTATACCCTCACATGTTCTCCCCGTGTCTCCTAGGGTAGGTACCCTCACATGTTCTCCCCGTGTCTCCTAGGGTAGGTACCCTCACATGTTCTCCCCGTGTCTCCTAGGGTAGGTACCCTCACATGTTCTCCCCGTGTCTCCTAGGGTAGGTACCCTCACAAAAAACATGCAGTAATCCTGGTCTCTAAACTGCCAGCCGGGGCGCCTGATGGAGGGGAAAGGAACTGGTCGGAACGTGTTCCTTACTTCCTTCCACGTGCTTCCGTCCGGCCGGGGAAACTCTCCCCTGTCAGGTGAAAAGTAGCAGCTTGGACTCCTCGTGCATAGAAGGAAGCGTGAGGTCAGCCCCCCCAGGTTGGCAGAGGAAGTATACCGCCCAGGATTACGTTAGATAATTGACACATGGGTGAAAGAAATGGGGTGCAAAATCGTGGGATAAAAATGTATAGAACAATAGCATTTATAATTATGACACTAAATCTAAAAGTTTGTTATACTGTCAAATTATCAATGTAACTTTTCCCAGTCACTAGAAGTTCAGGTGTTGACCAAATCGTGTCACGAGCCCCCAATCTAATACCGTGAAAAAGACCAGTGCCATCAGCCATTGGAATAGCTGCACCTACAATCAAAGCTTGGCTTCGCACAACCTTTCGAGCAACAATGTAATGGATTCTGGCTGGTGCCTAGCACCTGAAATCAGCTAATGGGGATACTTTTAAATGAATACATTGGAGCGACATAATTATACACAGCACCAGATGCAAATTGGGTGCCCACACTATTTAGACTCGAGAGCTACTTTCAAAATGACCAGCTCAACCAGATCTACCCACCAAAATTATATTATCTCATTGCCATGACTACAACTAAAATAAAAAAATCACACCTGTGTGAAAGAGTGAGGGGCGCTCTTATCATCACATGTTATCATACTTCATGTCATTCTGGCCAATCACAATTTGCGTCCTCACTTTTGTCTTCAATGTTTGTGTTTACAGTTTACACAAAGTTCCCTCAAACTGTCTATGGGAATTCACTTTGTCTTCAATGTTTGTGTCTCAAAACTGGACATTGGAGGCGCTAGCGCCCCTCAAACATTGGTGGTACACCACAAAGGGTGTTTGTTTTTTTTACTTCCGCTATTATGCTGAGTTGTTGATGGGATGATGAACCATATCTCCTCTGCCGGCTGGAAACCTCATCATGCATGTCCAACAGTGTTATATACCTTTCAGGATTCAAATTCAGTGGATGTGCTACTTTTGATGCTTTTGTGCGACGATATGTAGCAAAGACAACATTTGTAAAGATTTTATCTCATTTTAGAGGGGTGTAGTAAATGGAGTGTTGATAATAAGTGGATATATATACCAGGCAGAACATATAAACAGAGGTGGTCCAGGCAATGTCCTTTCTTTCCAATTTAGAGTTTATTACAGGACATCCATAATCATTCCAAATCATGACTAAACAGTCAAAACATATATCGAATCATGACTTACCAGCAAGATGTTCTACTGGAAAAAGCAAAGCACAACTGACACGAGGTGCTTTTTATACGGGGTGTCTATTCACATGCACTAAATGCATGTGACCATGTGTGTGTGTGTGTGTGTGTGTGTGTGTGTGTGTGTCCATTATCAATACGTAACCAAGGCTGTGTAACTAAGGAAGGTCTCAAGATAATAGAATATATTATAGTCACATCCATTGATAAACTTTCCGACATAGCCTGGGAACCCTATGACCTATTTGACCTCAGGCCGGCAGAACTGTGGGTGCACCTCAGTATTAAAAGTCCAGCCTATCTGTTTCCTTCAATAGCATGCCATGCACCATAAGCATTACCTTGGGTGTATGTACTTAACATTATGCTTATACTTGTACTTAACATTATGCTGTGGGTGTAATACATTTGTGTGCAGTAAGAATGTATATTTGTGCCATGGTATAAAGACATGTTGTCTATACATCAAATCAGAGTAAGCCTATTTGTCTCAACAAAGGGAAGGAGAGAAGGGGTAACACAGTTCTATGGGATATAGACTATATCATATAAGTGTATTATGTGTATATGGGTTATCAATATACTACAGAACCCCTCTCGAAGGTTTAACAAGAACCTTCGTAAACGTATATTTATAACAAAACTATACCGAAACGTAACTCCAAAACAAAAACAGCAATAACCACTCAATCTCAAAGTAACTTACCCCCAACACAATGGTATCCCCTGACCCCTCTTGAGAGACAAAAGCATGACACAAATAATAAAACAACCAAATAAACATCAAACAATACTAAACACATAATACATGTGTCATTGTCAACCACACGTTCAAAAATAATAAACCATAAACAATTGACAGAATGCACATCACCAAATATTACATGCATTGAAACACACAAAATAAAAACGAAAACATCTAAGTTGAAATGCAAAATCTTCAATGACAGCGGTTTTCTGCCCGTATCCTCCCCCCTACTCACATAAGTATGTATGCTGTGGCATTAACATCCTTATTTGAGTCTATAGTCAGACATATGATTCCTGCAACCCCTGTGGAGGTCGCAGTTGGTCGCCCCGGTTACACTGACGCCAAAAATGAGTGAAGTCGCCACAGACATAACAAGCCCTTGGTGCCCTCTGCCTGGACATATATCCAGGCCCTTGACGTTCAGGTGGTCTAACTCTAGGTAGAGGTATGTATGGCAAAGGTGTGGCTTGGCTGACACGTGGTAGCTGCAGCTGACTCTGATATAGCCCCCATCTGTCCAGTCAATCGGACACGCCTCAACATCCTCAACGTCTCCTGTTCTTCTTCTTTCAGTGTATTGATTTCCTTACGGTATCTTTTGACATAATGTTCGACATGGTCTATATATATTGCTTCATTCATGCTGGCAAGACCCACAACCTCCAGTAACTCCTTCTATACTGCCACAGGCAGGCCGCATTCAACCTTGCCTCTGAAAACCACCTGCTCAAATTTATTTAGGTCTGGATCGTTCCCTGTGACTGATCTCCATCTTTGATACACCCGGTCTACATAAATTCTTGGGTGTTCAGCTCGACTCATATCCTCAATAAAAATACTGCTGGGGTCTACATTAGTCGGGTAGAGGACCCTCAAAACACGCCAGAGGCGGCTCCTGTATGCATCAAAAAGGTCATCATTAAGGTCATCATTAACAGTTATATCGATGTATCTCTGAAGTCCTGCCCAATTCAAAACATTGTCCATCGCATAAACGCCAACTTGCCAGACAATCAATTTCTTAAAATCACCCATCGTCAATTGAATGCCCTCCAAGAGTACATTGAACGTAGTGATCCATGAATGGGCTCCGTCGCAGAGTGGCGGCAGGTTGTTTACAATGTATTTTATGTCTATGTATGAAAATGGACGATAGACCAGGTTGTGACCCTCAATTATCACTGCCATTTGTGTAGCAGTGATAGTGTCGTCCCTCATGTTGCAAACACGTTCCCGCTCATCCATATCATGGTGCCGGGTGACAGCAAGATGTCCTGGCTGTCGCTCAAATGACCACTGGTCACTGTCGTCGTCAGAGCTCACCTCAGAATTCACTGAGTCCCCGCTGTAGTCGTCTGATCCCGAATTGATAGCACAATTTTGTTGGCCAGCGGTGTCACCAGGCCGGCTGTCCTTGCAGGCCTGGTCGGCGGTTCGTTGCCCCTGCTCCGCCTCAACTAGTACTGACTCAAGGGGTGATGGTGCCCTGGCCATTGTCCTGGCCCGAATATCCGAAATCTATTCTATTTCCCAGAAGTTGTTCGTATAACAAGAAATGGGACAATTCACTGATATCAAATCAACAAGCTCCTTATAGGGCACAAAAATGGTGGTTTTCTTAGACTGCCGAGGGGCCATAGCTTTAACCCTTTAGTTTCACCCACTAGAGGTGGGGCCAACTCCGTCCCTCTCAGCACTCACACAATTAGCTACCAGCTGATCTGTGACCACAGGGTCGCGTTCCCAATGGTCCCTGTGCATTATGTGTTTTAGGGAGCGCACGTTTCAGCCGTCGCGTCCACGCCCTCCCACGAAACTCACAGCACACTAAGGCCAGTACTTGTTTTTATCCACACCAAAATACACTACTTCTTGTGATTACTTAAGACATCAGACTCCAAAGTCAATCATTACTTATGTGTTCATTTCTTTATCTATTGATTATTCAAAATACGGACCTCATATGAGTCCTGTATAGCTTTCCCTCTTTGTTATCCGCACATTTATCAGTGCATTGAATTACTGTCACTCTGTATATTAGTTCCTCATCTCTGTCTTTATCCTCAAAACCATAACATGCATAAATGGCTTACTATATGTAACTTAATCTGTTCTCATATTTGACTCTATTTTCATTTATCAACTTATTTCTCACTTAAAATAATGGTCTCTATCAGCAATTGGACATATTCTCTCCCAATGTAAAAGTCCCCCCTTGTAACTTTGTGAAGTACATTACTACATTCAGTCATTGCCTCATTCATACACGTTCATCACTCTCCAAAGCACATTCATTCCTCAGGGTTCACACTCATCATCCCATCACATTACATGGAGATCTTATGTATGTATGTACCTATTTTCCTTTCCCACCGTCAAACTAACCGTCCTGTCCCAGTCATGTCCATGCAATGTTTTCCAGAGCTCCGATAATCAGTCAGTCATGCATGCCGATCGAGGAATATGCTCTGTCATTTACATTAATCTACTTCATAAAGTTCGAGCACGTGCTGAATTGATCTGTGCCGTTATTTTAGTTACAACGAACCGAACAACACAGGTCACCACAACACACCCATATGCAATCAACCAGCAAATATACTTTTGCTTCTATCATTACACACGCATGCCATTAACTCACGGTCTCAGTCTAAAGTCAAGTCGTCATGTCATGTTTCTATTCGATATCGACATACCTATTAGTTCTATTATGAGTACATTCCTCACTGTATTTTCTGTGTCTATTAGACTTTAAATGTGTAATGCAATATTGTTGTACTCATTCATCAGCCATTTACTCTGTCCTTTCAGTCCATACGGCTTCTATCACACTTTTCATTCATACAACACACTTTTCCAAACATGTGACTTATCATTGGAAAATATCCCCTGGCTTGCTACCTGCCCGCAAACTTATACTGTCACTAAACTCCTCCTAGTTCAGGTTTTCGTGGCTAGGTGAAACAGTATTATATCAATAATAATATCTGCTTCCTCCTGACAAATGAATGTACCATAGCCAGTCCCACCACTCAAAATAAGAAAAGGTTCAAAGTCAGAGTTGTATCATGACCTTGCTTTGCCTAGCATATATTTCCCAATGATCTGCCTGCATGCCTGCACAAACACACTCAAATAATTGATTTACAAATACTACTATGTGGTTCATTAAAACTTCAAATGGTTTGAGCCATAACTGATCTTTGCAACACCATGGCAGTCCCCAGATCACCGGAGGTCATCTGCAATGGGTCTGCATGCTTTCCCCCTCAATCCAGACAAGGCCTCTGTGTCTTTTGTCTGAGTTCCTGGCCTTTGTTCTGTAGTCTGGGATGGGGTTTGGCTCTGTGTCGTCACTGGACACTCCACATGCGTTTTGGACATAAGAACACAAAAATGATGTTATTAGTATCAATTCTCCAATTCTTTAAACATAACACTCAATTACATGGGCCTTCACTCACACTCACACAATAGGAACCAGGGTCCAATGATGCTCTTTTGTTTTCATTTTCACTTTAGTTCCAAAATTCAATTGCTCAAATAGACCATTTCTTCCAAACAAGAATGCAAAGGAGATTCCTAATTACTCCCTGTTTCATTATGATATTCCTTTATGTATATAGAGATTTAAAGGTTTCAATTTCACTGTCCATCAATGTCTCCTTTGGATTATTCATTGTTTATTACCTATTATTATTATCATCATTATTAGCCTATTATTATTATTATTATTATCATTCGTATTATTACCCTTATTACTATTTTCTTAAATGTTCCAAACCAAATCAATATACCTTCCCCCCTTTAAAACATGGAACATGTTTTAACCATAGCCAAATGTACAAAGGCCATTGTGACATCATCAACCATGGATTGGAACACTCAACAAAACCGTGAAAAACTGTGAAAGCCAAGCCATGCCATGCCATAGCCGGGAAGGCCAAGACCGGCCCCCCATCCCCACCCCACCCCCCTCAATGCTGAGGAGAGCGAGCAGGGAGGAGCACGCATGCAGCAACAAGTAATCGAGTAAATCTACTCCCCACTGCCGCGCGCGTGTGGACCATACACTCCTCTCCTATACCCCCCTCGGCGCTAACCCGAGGAGCAGGCCGTGTAAAGCCCTGCCATCCCATTGGCCGGAAGGACAGACGCCGAGAAGCGCACAGAGAGAGAGAGAGAGACCAACAACCTTCACTCCCCATATAATAACCACATTTAATACAATAGTCCCAATTCAATATAACAACCATCAACAATATGATCAACAGTCGCATCACCACCATCTCATCCATATAACACATAATTCACTCCCAACTTCACCAACTCCTCATGCAGCACACTCAAACAGAGACAACACACCCGGGCGCACACACAGACAAATAGACAGATTACACCATCCAACAGACGGACCACACAATTTATCCCATCCAATACAAATATTTTATCCTAAACAACACAAACATATGGTATCATTATACCCAAGGCCCTCGAACGTTACTGGCCTTGCACCGCTGGAGATATTTTCCACACGAGTGAGAATTACAGCCTTCTTTTAACCTTATCGTTACTTAATTGCCGTCAAATATATTATTAACAGACCTGCGTATCGAACCGCACAACTTCCACCGCCTCACCTCTTAAGCGTCTTAATACAACAGTAAACCAGGCAGACCAAGGCAATTACGGTTGCTACACCCAGCCTTAAAGTCGCGGGACCGGAATAAGGGCCCTGACCGAGGACTGACGCGATCCCCGCACGTCCGTTAAGAGGCACAAGGCCTTCATATTTAGTTTTGACATTTGAAAATACAGTAATCCCACCGCGCGCCGCCCCAAAGGTAATGAGTAGCGACCTATTACACAATATACAGGACGGATCTCCCCAATTATTATCTCCCATAATCGGCACTATCAGGACGCACTCCGCGTCCCCATTATCACCCAAAACGCAATAACAGGCTTGCGGACGTCATGCACTCAAACCATCGTCTGCTCATATGCAAATTCACTGTACAGTACATATGAAGCGGCCAAAAATACATAAAAACTTATTAAACAACTGGCCTTAAATGCACCATCCACCCATTACTTATACATGATGCGGCCATATAAAGAATTCAAGTATACTGTACAATAAAGTTGTTAAGCCTGACGCATTCAGTCCGTTCCAGCTGATCTTTTTTCGGATTAAAAGGGTGCGAATTAACTAGACTAGACTGTACCAAAATAGGTTTACAGCAAACATTTCCATTACGACTTATGAAATTAATATGACTTTAGCTCTCGCCATAAAACTCCGCGTCCGGCTTACATCACCAAGCCCAGCGAACTCCTGGCTGCGCTTTTGCGCACGGCCCCCCTTTCAATCACATTATACACGTCTTTACATTTTTTATTTTGATTTTATTTGTTTTTATTTTATTTTTATTTATTCATTTCACATTGTGTTTACTTATCTTTATTTCTAGCAATCGTAATTCCTAGAAATAAAGGAACATGGACACTCTCTGTCTGCAACAAAGGCCATATATCCACATAATACAACATCCCAGCGCCGAATCAATATAGGTTCTTTCCGTTAACCTGTTCGCGGAAGCGCAGTAAGCAGAAAAAACTTAACTTACCCACGTTCCCTCGAGAAATGTTATAACAGGTTGTAATCGTCCGCAGCTAAGCTCGCCAAATTTGTAGTAAATGGAGTGTTGATAATAAGTGGATATATATACCAGGCAGAACATATAAACAGAGGTGGTCCAGGCAATGTCCTTTCTTTCCAATTTAGAGTTTATTACAGGACATCCATAATCATTCCAAATCATGACTAAACAGTCAAAACATATATCGAATCATGACTTACCAGCAAGATGTTCTACTGGAAAAAGCAAAGCACAACTGACACGAGGTGCTTTTTATACGGGGTGTCTATTCACATGCACTAAATGCATGTGACCATGTGTGTGTGTGTGTGTGTGTGTGTGTGTGTGTGTGTGTGTGTGTGTCCATTATCAATACGTAACCAAGGCTGTGTAACTAAGGAAGGTCTCAAGATAATAGAATATATTATAGTCACATCCATTGATAAACTTTCCGACATAGCCTGGGAACCCTATGACCTATTTGACCTCAGGCCGGCAGAACTGTGGGTGCACCTCAGTATTAAAAGTCCAGCCTATCTGTTTCCTTCAATAGCATGCCATGCACCATAAGCATTACCTTGGGTGTATGTACTTAACATTATGCTTATACTTGTACTTAACATTATGCTGTGGGTGTAATACATTTGTGTGCAGTAAGAATGTATATTTGTGCCATGGTATAAAGACATGTTGTCTATACATCAAATCAGAGTAAGCCTATTTGTCTCAACAAAGGGAAGGAGAGAAGGGGTAACACAGTTCTATGGGATATAGACTATATCATATAAGTGTATTATGTGTATATGGGTTATCAATATACTACAGGGGGACCCGTAACATACAGACAAGATACATAAGACGTACAGCACACAGATAAAGACAATATATACAAATACAGCTTGCTCAAACTCTCCCACCCACCCCACCAACCACCACATCATCAGCTGTTAACCAATAGAGCGTTGCAGTCCCGCCCCCTCGAGAGACCCGGAAAAGAAATCCCCGTTCATTTTCCTCATAGACTTTTCAGAAAGTATTTATTTAAAGACCTTTACGCCGCGGACAAAGCCAACTCTTGTCGTGACAAATCATGACAATAAACACAATGTTTTGGGCCAAACAAAGAATTAGGAAGTAGAAAAAAACGGCAGGTTACAACACTTTTTTTGTTGTTTTTCTTCTTTGTAATTATTTGTTTGGTCCAAAATATTGTGTTTGTTGTCATGATTTGCCACGACTCGAGTTGACTTCGTACGACGCTTAAAAGGTCTTTAAATAAATACTTTTTGAAATGTCTATGGGAAAAATGCATTGGGATTCATTTCCTGGGCCTGGCGTCGTCATGAAAGGGGGCGGGACTGCGACGCTAGTCTATAGAGAAATGAAAGTGCAAATGATATTGGTGAATGTGCTATAACTGGTACTTTAAAAACATAAACAAAAAAGATAGTTTCAAATGTATATGTAGTGCTTCAAAACATGAAAGGAGATAATACTCTGAATATTAAAGCAAGATGGGAAACAGAGGGCAACCTTACTATATCAGCAGAAGAATGGGAAAGAATATGTAAACATCAGTGGAAAATGAGTAGTTCCCCCACATGGAGAGAATTCAGCTGGAAAAATGTGAGTCGTTTCTTTTGCACTCCAGCCCAGAAAAGACATTACACGTATCAGTCGGACTGTTGGAGACTCTGTGGGGAAACATTTTCATGTTTTCTGGAGTTGTACTTATGTATCAATAGAGAAGAGAGGCAGATATCTCCCCTTGTGTGTATTGTACGTATATTGTCTTGTTTTGTTTTGTTTTCGGTTGTATGTATTGTTGTTTACATGTATGTTTCGTTTACATGTATGTTTGATTAAAATTCAATAAAACGTATATTGAAAAAAAATAAAAGCATAAACAAGGTGAGTCAAGATGTAAACGAAGGGAAGTCCTAAAGCAACTGAAGGATGAAATCGATCTAAGAGATCGAGGAAGATTATTCCAATCACATGGGGCTTTATAACAGAAAGACCTCCGTCCAACCTCCTTGAAGATTTTTGGTATTTTAACCCATTTTGGGCGGGAACCCCTTTTGGTGTTAGCATTATGTCATGCTTTAGCTATTGAAAAATAGCAGATCTACAAGCTCATAGCGTGCCACCGAGTGGCGCGCTACGAGCTTGTAGGTCTGCTATTTTTGAAAAATCGAAGACTGACATAGAAACAGCTTTTTCAGAAAACTGTAGAAGACATTTTTGGATCTGATCTCAGGTCAAAATGGGTGAGTAAGGGCATTGCAGATGTCTAAATGACTTGTGTGCCGTGAAAGACAGCACAAGGAGCTGACAATCCATTCCTCAAATAGTGGTAGTCGGCAATAAAAATGTCCCATGGGGTATCAGCATACATCTTTGATGTTCTCCTGTGATCATTCCGTTGTGAGAGGCGAGGTGTCAGCTGTTTGCCAGCTTTGTTAAGAGGGTGTATAGGAACGGCATTCTGTGTGTGATATATTTTAGATTCATTACACATCAACTGACATATTTCAAGCCTTTTATTGTTTTAATATTGATAATTATGGCATACAGCTCACGAAAACCCCAAATTCCTATCTCAAAAAATTAGAATAGGCCTATTTCATCCAACAAATAAAAAAAACAGCATTTATAAAAAAATGTCAACCTTCAGAAAATAATTTAATTTATGCACTCAATACTTGGTCAGGAATCAATTTGCACAAATGAATTACTACATCAATGTGGCGTAGCATGGAGGCAATCAGCCTGTAGCACTGCTGAGGTGTTATGGAAGCTCAGGATGCTTTGTTAGTGGCCTTTCGCTCGTTCGCATTGATGGGTCTCCAGGGCTGGTGTCTCTCATCCTCCTCTTCACAATACCCCACAGATTCTCTATGGGGTTCAGGTCAGGCGAGTTGGCAGGCCAATCAAGCACAGTATAATGCCATGGTCAATATACACCTAGCCTCGGACGTTTTTTAATTTCCAGGGAGAAAAAAAGTCTGGGGCCGAGTCCACTTCAATTCGGCATACAGTAGCACAAACGTCGCTCACTCTCTGCTGATTTCTGATTGTCTGCACCTTTGTTGAATTGACGCAAACACGCACACACGTACACACACACACACACACACACTCCTCTTTCTCTGTTGCTCTAATTAATTAGTCTCATGTCCAGCAGCTGTGCCTAGTTTCTCCCGGCGGATGCTGCCGGGAGCTGCCTATGCCATAAAAAGCTAGCCTGGCTAATAAGCCAGACTCAAATCACACTGTCTTGTGGTATTTGAGTCTGGAGATGCTGTGTATGGATCTTGTTTCCCGGGGGGCGGGTTCAAACATTTTCTCTTTGACGCAATTGGTCAGAGCTACTGTCAGTCAAAGGTCTCAAGCATTGAACGTCACTGTACCAAAGCCCGCCCATATTGCATACCATGTCCCGATTGGCCACACCAGTTCTCTGGTGTAGGAAATGGGCGTACAATTGAGCCTCTCCAGACCGTAATCCGCCGGCAGGCAAATCTTTTTTGTGCCAACGGCTGATTCGGTCTGGCTTATTAGCCAGGCTAATAAAAAGCATAGGTGAGTTCCAGTCTAGTATACACCACTGAAAAGGATCTGAAGGTTCGGAGAGCACTTGCCTGGAAAGACTTGCACGGGATGAGGAGAGTGTGGGAATCAGATATGGGAGAAGACCTTAAGGCAGGGTTCCCCAATTAATTTTCCTCAAGGGCCATATTTTGACTAGGGAACCAGGCTGGGGGCCGAGTCCGCACGCCGTGAAAAATTGGGTTTTTCATTTTTTCATTAATTAATTAAAAATTGTTCTCAACCAGTGGTCCGGGGACCACCAGTGGTCCAAAACAAAACAAAAAACTTTTTGTATTTTTGTATTCTTCCAGGGGCCACAAGGGGGCGCTCCGCGGGCCGCTAATGGCCCGCGGGCCGCTAATGGCCCGCGGGCCGCGTATTGGGGAACCCTGCCTTAAGGCCTGACGTAAAAATGTAAAAAAAAAAGTCTTCTGAAAGAATATATATTCAAAGATTTGTTCCGCATTTTCACGATTTCTCAAAAATAGCAGACCTACAAGCTCATAGCGCGCCACTCGGTGGCGCGCTATGAGCTTGTAGATCTGCTATTTTTCAATAGTTCAAGTATAACATATTGCTTATAGTTAAAACACCAAAAGGGGTTCCCGCCCAAAATGTGTTAAGAGGCGGCTGTTCCTATACTGTACCTACTGTGGAGTCAGTACTAATCGACATTTATTAGGCCGCTGACCCCCATTTGAAAACATGCCAGTGATCCCGATAAGAGAGGGTTTTTACGGCTTTAGCAGTGATTCTGAAACATATTAATTTAATGGACCCCAGGCTACGGATGCCATTTAATGGCAGTTCTACCTCTGGGACCCCAATTTATATTGTATAATCACTGTTAATTTAACTCTGAGAGTGTGCAAATGGAACAAAATGGACCCGTCAGGGTCCATTTGGTTCCATAGGTGTACACTCTCTGAGTTAAAGACCCATACGGGTTGTATAAGCACTGTTAATTTAACTCTGTACACTCTCTGAGTTACAGACCCATGAGGGTCCATTTGGTTCCTAACTATCTCTAATTTATTTATAGGGACCCTCTGGAACTCACTCACTTTGAGAACCTATATGGCATAAGGAGTTATTTGTTCAAATAGTAGGAAAATCAAGGGATAAATCTACCCTTGTGTGTGACATCAAACTCTTCCTTACTTTTTGAGATAAAGCTATGCCCCCTGTTGGAGATGTGAAAATATTTGGTCTGAACGTATGTTTGATTGAACTTAAAGCATGACTTAATCCATTTTCAACCTATCTTCAAATAATTGGTCCTCACACTAATGCTCATCATAATATGGTACCAGTTTTGTCCAGTCTGTGTCTCAGAGGAGGGCTGTGCATGCCATGCATGGACAGTTCAGATGTTCCTGCCTACCGGTGACTACAATCATCCATTGGGAATCCATGCTAATAGAAACCGCAGGTTTTCTATTCCTGGGAAGTTAGCATGCTATAATGGAAGCCATTGTTCTCGTGTAAAAAAACAAAAGCATTACGATGATATCACTGGTACAGTAGATCCCTATATATAAAAGTACAGTGTCGTACATGCAAGTAGTGTCTGAAGAAACTGGCCAATAAAGTTTCAGAAATCTTATCAATCTTAATTTGATATTCACACATTTTCTCAGTTGGTCTCCATATGGTCTCTGCTCTCAAAACAGATGTCATCTCAATGTCATCTAAACACTGGGCAAGTTTTCCTAAACCAATAGTACATTCCCATTGTTTTCACACAAACTGTAAAACTTCATTTTGCCAAACCTACAACATGAAGTTCAAATGTCATGTTGTATTTGCTGTGTGCCCAATTTCCAGCATATTGACGTCAGGTTGTGCCAGTAAGTGCTGGAGTGTATTTACTAAATTGTTCACTCGATAATCATCAGTCACCTGAAGTACTTTTGTTTCTTGGCCATATAGAGTCCATTTACTCTGAATTAGCATTTAAGTCGCTCTGGATAAGAGTGTCTGCTAAACAACATCCATTTTGTTTTTGTGCAAGCTATTGGAGACTGAGGAATGGAGCATGATAATGAATGAGCGTGTTTCCCAGATCTGTAAAAGTGATAGGAGGGGAGGTGGAGGCACTGGTGGGAAAACTAAGTACATTTACTCAAGTAGTGTACAATACTGTTTTTTTTTTAACTTTACTAGAGTACATTCAAATTTCAATACTTTGACTTCTGCTCCACTACGGCCTCACTCACACGGTCGCAACAGATTGCTGTATGCTTGTTGTATACAAAGGGTGTGACACAGCTTGCCCCAATGCATTTCCAATGGGAGTCACATGGTTTGACACAACATTTGTGTTGTATGAGGGGGAGGGGCGCAGTCGAAACACAGCCGAAAGCCATACAACAGCTTGTAGTCCAAAATGTGGACTACAAACCATGTGACTTCCATTGGAAATGCATTGGGGCGGCCATGACACTCACAACATTCATACAACAAGCATGCATCAATGTTAAAGGTCTGAGTGAGGCCTACGGCTGAGCTCACACGGTCGCAACACTGATTTTTGTTGTGAGTGTCATGGCCGCCCCCAATGCATTTCCAATGGAGGTCACATGGTCTGTTGTATGGCTTTCAGCTGTGTTTCGACTGCGCCCCTCCCCCTCATACAACACAATGTTGTGTCAAACCATGTGACCTCCATTGGAAATGCATTGGGGCGGCCATGACACTACACAACATTCATCCAACAAGCGCATTACAGGTGTGAGCTCAGCCTACATCTCCGAGACAAATATTGTACTTTTACTCGACTACAACAAATGGAGTTACTAGCTAGAGGAAGGAAGGCACTGGAGCAACTCAGACAGTTTAAGCCCTTTTTAATTCACAGGGTGCAAGTAAAAATTTACAACGTTTCGATGTATCGGTCACACATCTTCGTCATGACCTGACGAAGATGTGACCGATACATCGAAATGGGGCTTAAACTGTCAGAGTTGCTCCAGTGCCTTCCTTCCTCTTGCTAACTGTGCTGCCTCTGAGATGCACCAGATTAGCCTACTGCAGGGGTTCTCAACCCGTGTGTCGCGACCCCTCGGGGGGTCGCCAAATTATTTTAGGGGGTCCCCAAATTATTACAAAAACAAATATATATATATATATATTTTAAAATTTTATTTTCACTTTTTTTCAAAAATAGCAGACCTACAAGCTCGTAGCGCGCCACTCGGTGGCGCGCTATGAGCTTGTAGATCTGCTATTTTTCAATAGCTAAATTATAACAATGCTTAAAACACCAAAAGGGGTTCCCGCCCAAAATGGGTTAAAGTTATTGTAGCAGTCAATTTATATTGGGGGTCGGGAGGGGGCGGGGCGGGGGTCCCGAGACATTGCCAAAGCATTTCCGGGGGTCCCCGGCCAAAAACGTTGAGAACCCCTGGCCTACTGTACCACAGGCTTGAGGTGCGGTGGAACTCCCTTCTGTTTAGTTAACTATCTACTTTGTAGACTTTCATTACTACCCGTTCGAATATATGAACACTAATGTATGTACAGTGTGAGTAATGCAATTGAATAGATCATAATATTGATGTATGTATTTTGAGGTGTAATGGTCTCGAACCTCTTGAGCCCCATTGAGCAGCTCAGAACCTCTGAACAGCGCTCAGCGGGTCAATGGAGACCCAATTGGTCTCCGGTTCCAACTCCGATGTTGCGGATTTTCCCCCTGGACCCCCCTGGGGCTTAAGAGGATTTTCCCCCTGGACCCCCCTGGGGTTTAAGAGGTTAAGTATATTCCAGGAAAGGTGCAAATCTTTGTGATTTGTGGCATTTTTGGTAAAATAGGCCCCTACTAACTTTGGAAGGCGATTACGGCTGAACAATACGGACTATGAAAATTCTGCCTGTGGTGTTTTAATCGGATAGGTCCAGAGATCATGTGTACTGATTTTGTGAGATTTGAACAAAACCGGTAGGTGGAAGAGCAAAAAGTGTCTTGAAGAAAATTGAAAATGGTGGAGAATCTTTCTAGACGCAAATGTATTTGCAATTAATGAATATCCTCTCCAAGTTTTGTAAATATAGCACTTATATGGCCTCCAAGTAAAACATACTTGAATGGAAGTATTCGATCTTGCCCATTATAAGTGAATGGAGAAATGTAATAACTAAAGCGTTACATTGAAAAAAGGGCTTTGAGAGGCTCTGCATTAATGGAAAAGGGGCTTTGAGAGGCCCTGCATAATCTCTCACGTATGACTGAACTTCTCACCCTAGTTTACCTGGTAAATGGTGCATATAGCGCCTTTATCCAAGGCGCTTTACATAGATCGTGCATTACATTCACATTCACACCGATGGCAGAGGAAACCATGCAATGCGGGAGCAATTACAGGTTCAGAGTCTTGCTCAAGGACACTTCGACACTAACTCTGGGGGAGCCCGGGATCGAACCGGTAACCTCATGGTTCCCATGCAGCTCTTCTACCAGCCACTCTACCCCTGAGCCAATGCCGCTCCATCATCACAAAGATTACTATATGAACAATTACATTTGAATGCAATTAAATGCAAGAATAGAATACAATTACATGAATAATCTAATACAATATGAATGCAATAAACTCAAAATAAAAAATAAATACAAGAAATACAATAAGATTGATACACCTGAATCCGGAAATAAGTTAATTAAAGCATGCAGTTATACAACCAGGAGCAGAAATATTAAAAGCTGCTTCACTAAGATGATAAAGGGTGGTACTGTATAGAGCGTCGCAGTCCCGCCCCCTACCATGGACCAGGAAATGAAACCCAATGCATTTTTCCCATAGACATTTCTTAAAGTATTTATTTAAAGACGGTTACGCCGCGGACAAAGCCAACTCGAGTCGTGACAAATCATGACAACAAACACAATTTTTTGGGCCGAACAAATAATAAGAAAGAAGAAAAAAACGGCAGGTTACAACACTTTTTTTGTTGTTTTTCTTCTTTGTAATTATTTGTTTGGTCCAAAATATTGTTTGTGTTGTCATGAGTTGTCACGACTCGAGTTGGCTTTGTCCGCGGCGTAACCGTCTTTAAATAAATACTTTAAGAAATGTCTATGGGAAAAATGCATTGGGTTTCATTTCCTGGTCCATGGTAGGGGGCGGGACTGCGACGCTCTATAGGGAACAGTTGGGGAGCTCGGCTCACTGACAGACTGAGCATGCTGACTTAGCTCTGCTCTGAGGCGTGAGGGACCCAGGTCTGACTTAGCTCTGCTCTGAGGCGTGAGGGACCCAGGTCTGACTTAGCTCTGCTCTGAGGCGTGAGGGACCCAGGTCGCCCACGCGGGTCAGATGAAAGGGAAAAGAGTTCCATTTCCACACTGAGGAAATAGCATCAATAATAAAAGATTACCTGTGTCACTGTGAAATGAAATGAAATGAAATGAAATCTATATTTACCCAGGGTATCTGGGCTAAGCTCAAGAACTTGTTTCCAGCCAGGCCCTGCTCATAGAACACATTTCATCGTAGTGGTTGATGCCTTGTTCAAGGGCATTTCAGCGGTGGTAATTTTAACGTGTCGGACGGCTGATTCGAACTGGGAACCTTCCGGTATCTAGACCGCGCCGCTATCCGTTCGGCCACCGCTGCCGCTGTGTGTGTGTGTGGGGGTAATCTTTTGTTATTGTTGCTGTTCCCTGTTTTTTGAGTGGTGTAAACCACTCCTACAACTGGCTTTGTTAGTTTACGTGTCTGTCCGTACCAAAACAAATCACACCCATGTGAACTGAGTGGTGTAAGGTCTTATATAGACTGATCAGCTGTGGTCTGACGTAATGTCTGACGTAATGAAATCACACCCGTGTGAACTGGGTGACCATAGCAACCATGCTCATTTTTTGGTACGAACAGACACGTAAACTGACAAAGCTGAAATCACACCCGGGTGAACTGGGTGACCATAGCAACCATGCTCATTTTTTGGTACGAACAGACAGACACGTAAACTAACAAAGCCAGTTGTAGGAGTGGTTTACGCAACTCAAAAATGAGCGTGGTTGCTATGGTCACCCAGTTCACCCGGGTGTGATTTCAGCTTTGTCAGTTTACGTGTCTGTTTGTACCAAAAAATTAGCATGGTTGCTATGGTCACCCAGTTCACACGGGTGTGATTTAGTTACGTCAGACATTACGTCAGACCACAGCTGATCAGTCTATATAAGACCTTACACCACTCAGTTCACACGGGTGTGATTTTTTTGCCTACGCACCATGCTTTTAATACTTGTCGGGCAGAAACCTCTTATCTCCATCTTTTTTTTCTTTCTTTTTTTAACGCTTTGAAAAGCATCAAAAGCAGCAGATCTACAAGCTCAAAATGCGTCATAAAGAGACGTATTTTGAGCTTTGTCGATCTGCGAATGTTTTGAAATCAAATCTTTACTTCTGGGTCCCTGGAACAGTTCCAGGGACCCAGAAGCAAAGATTTGAGTAGAACTACATTAGATTTACTTAAACTTAAGTCTAAATGGGTTAATTTGCTCATTTTGAATTTGAATCCTGAAAAGTACGGCAGTTCTGGACGTAATAATGAGGTTTCTGTTACGTATGGGGTTCACGTCATATGGTTACGACAGTAACGTAAAGCGCCTGCTGCCGTAAGGCTGTGTTGTGTTATGATTGCTGCTGCTGCTAACGCCGGTTTGTAAGTGTGCTGCCGGCGCACAACCAAGTTACAGTAAAGTCTTCAGCTCATGTCCATAGTAGTTGTGCATTATTCTCCAATACAACAGTTTCCTCCCGACAGAGACGATATGCTGTACTGCAGGTTTGCGGCGGTTTTCTTCTGATCAGGAGGGAGCATTGCAGTATACTGGCCTATCAGGAGGGAGCGTTGCAGTATACTGGCCTTCAAAGATAAACCAATGTTTATCACACCTCTCTCTCTCTCTCTCTCTTCCAGGATCAGTTTTTATTTTCTGTATCAAATTGTGTCAAATCACTTGAGAGAAAGATGGAGCTGCATGTTCTATAAATCACAAGCATACACTATAACACTATAAGAAGAACGTATAGCTTCTATAACCATCTCCCTAAGGATCATGGCTCATGGCCAGAGAAAACATTCTCTGTGATGTGGCTGCAGTGCTCCGGCCTGACACAAATGAAAGAGGGAGGATGATGAATAGTGAATGTGGTGAACTCACAATCAATATCTCCATACTGTATCGGACTAATGTGACGGATACTGAATGACATACCAGAATTGATGCACTTCTCACGTGTAAAGATTTGAAATATTACATACAGTAGGCCTACATTGTGCTGAACAGAGTATAGTCTTGCCTGATAGAGGAAAGCATTGTTCATGAACCAATTAGGAGGACGATTACTTGTTTTTAATGACTTACTAAAAGAAGGGATGGCTGAACATTGTGATGAACCTCTGTGGATATAGCTTGATATATTATTTGTGTGTTGAGGTTTGATTACAATTTACATTTTCATAAAGGTGCTATCTGCAATGAAAACGATGCTTCATTTAGCAGCTGTTTTGCAAAAAAATAAAATAAAAATAAAATACTAGTGTGATCAGATGGCTGTGTTAACAGTTCTGCTGCATGCTTTCCACGCATCATCATCATCATCATCATCATCATCATCATCATCATCATCAACATCATCATCATCATCATCATCATCATCAACATCATCATCATCATCATCATCATCATCATCATCATCATCATCATCATCATCATCATCATCATCATTTTTCGACCGTGGTCGAGATCACGGATTTCACAATGCCACGCCAGACTTTCCGGTCCTTCATTGCCATCCCCAGTTCCTGCTTACTGATGCATGTGTCCCTAGTGATGATGACATCAGGGAACGACAGTGTTCTACCTCTGGTCTGCTTTGAGGCAGGACTCCAGAGAAGAAGGGAAGAGATAACCTCATTGTCAGCTCTGTAGCAGTGGCCGGCAAACTGTGTTCTTCTGGATCGGACTAGTGAAGAAACACGGTGAAGGTGGCTCTTCCAAGACAGTATTTGCACTCTCATTAGAATGCGGGTGTAAGTGCCATCCAACCGTTTCTCTAGTTTCTTTGAAAGTGTCCATGTCTCGGAGCCATAGAGTAGAATCGGCTCAACGGTCGTCCTAAATACTTTTACTTTTAACATCTTACTAAACTAGGATGACCAGATCTTATGCATGTCATTGCAGGCTGACCAGGCTTTCCACACTATTTAATCCATGTTTCTGCCCTGCGTAATACGCTAAACCCCGCTATTTGTTTTATGTGTTTAATTCGCCGTTTATTAATAATTAAAAAAGAAATAGCGGATTTGTCGCGGACCTGGTGACGAGGCCGTCGCGTTATGATGACGAAACCGGAAATCGGCCCGATGGGCTGCAAGGGCTTCTGGGGAAAATGAGTTCAATGCAAGTGAACAGTAGTTTCAACTGCAGTCCAGCAGCTCTCACTGCATGCCTGTTGTTGTTCCGGATCGCGACGGTGGCATATTTTTCGCTTTTCCGTTCGAAAAGCCTCAGTATATTGGATATATTAATTTAAAGCCCTCAACGTGTTAACTAATGGTTTGAAGAGATTTGCCCAACCATGAATGTTGTTTTTTATTTATTATTATTGATGTTTCCCCCCAATTCTCCCCCCCCCCCCCAATTTAGTCGTTATGCCAATTCATTCCTCCCACACGAGGAGCCCCCAGTGGGAGGACATCCTACTCTTCCCGTCCAATATTCCCTGCTGACAGGGTGCCGAAACCAGTACGTACGTACAGTGCCAGGGACCCCCAGAAGAGAAGATTTGTGTTAAAAAAATCTGTCAAGATTTTTCTAAAATGTAAAGAAATAGCAGATCTGCTGTGTTTGAATAGCCAACATTATAAACAGATAAAGTGGTTAAAATTAGTGTGACGCTATATATTAACTCATTTTGCTGGGGACGCCCTGGTACCGCCCGACATCCTTCCACCGAACACGGGCCAATTGTGTCCGTATAGAGATGCTCAACATAACCATAAACCATGCACCGTGGTGGGTTCGAAGGCACTTTACCACTGCACCAACCAAGCGCCAAGTACAGAATACAGGGGTCAATATCAGGGGTCCTCAACTAGAACTAATAATTTTTGAAAAAGACTAAGGTTCGGTCCCATGCCACGCAGCGCGGGCCACGCAGCGGGGAGTGGAGAGCGGGGCTCTATATTTTTTAGTACAGTCACACCAAGGCAAGCTTATACAAATCGGATCCCCTCCCAACCAACCAATACTGGGGTGCAGAGTATGGAAATGAAATGTTTCACAAATATTCCCCTCCAAACATTCACAGCAAATGAGAGGTATTGTGTTGAGGCAGGATTTCTTTTTTTTTTTTTTTTTGCCCAGGGTCCACAGAGAGGTGGTCCGCGGTCCGGTCGTGGACCGCGGCCCGCCTATTGAGGACCCCTGCTGTATACAGTATATTCATTTTATCTTGCAACGACATTAATGGTTTTCCATTTAACTTCTCTCTGAGGTTTGCAGGCTGAATGTAAATGGTACAATGAAGCCTGTTCTTTTATTGACGACGTATACGCAAATCCATTCCTCAACTGGGAGTCGGCAAGAAAATGTCCCTCTTGGCCTCAGCATAGTCAATTCCTTGTTCTTTATTAGTTAGTGCTGTTGATTACATTGTGAGGTGAGGTGTCAGCTTTTTCCCCAGAGGGAGTACTATTAATAGCATTCCATAGGAGCCTATGCTATAGTATGTGAAAGGATGTACATTTTGCTTTAATAGCATTCCATAGGAGCCTATGCTATAGTATGTGAAAGGATGTACATTTTGCTTTAATAGCATTCCATAGGAGCCTATGCTACAGTATGTGAAAGGATGTACATTTTGCTTTAATAGCATTCCATAGGAGCCTATGCTACAGTATGTGAAAGGATGTACATTTAGCTTTAATAGCATTCCATAGGAGCCTATGCTACAGTATGTGAAAGGATGTACATTTTGCTTTAATAGCATTCCATAGGAGCCTATGCTACAGTATGTGAAAGGATGTACATTTTGCTTTAATAGCATTCCATAGGAGCCTATGCTACAGTATGTGAAAGGATGTACATTTAGCTTTAATAGCATTCCATAGGAGCCTATGCTACAGTATGTGAAAGGATGTACATTTTGCTTTAATAGCATTCCATAGGAGCCTATGCTACAGTATGTGAAAGGATGTACATTTTGCTTTAATAGCATTCCATAGGAGCCTATGCTACAGTATGTGAAAGGATGTACATTTTGCTTTAATAGCATTCCATAGGAGGCTATGCTACAGTATGTGAAAGGATGTACATTTTGCTTTAATAGCATTCCATAGGAGCCTATGCTACAGTATGTGAAAGGATGTACATTTTTCTTTAATAGCATTCCATAGGAGCCTATGCTACAGTATGTGAAAGGATGTACATTTTGCTTTAATAGCATTCCATAGGAGCCTATGCTACAGTATGTGAAAGGATGTACATTTTGCTTTAATAGCATTCCATAGGAGCCTATGCTACAGTATGTGAAAGGATGTACATTTTGCTTTAATAGCATTCCATAGGAGCCTATGCTACAGTATGTGAAAGGATGTACATTTTGCTTTAATAGCATTCCATAGGAGCCTATGCTACAGTATGTGAAAGGATGTACATTTTGCTTTAATAGCATTCCATAGGAGCCTATGCTACAGTATGTGAAAGGATGTACATTTTGCTTTAATAGCATTCCATAGGAGCCTATGCTACAGTATGTGAAAGGATGTACATTTAGCTTTAATAGCATTCCATAGGAGCCTATGCTACAGTATGTGAAAGGATGTACATTTTGCTTTAATAGCATTCCATAGGAGCCTATGCTACAGTATGTGAAAGGATGTACATTTTGCTTTAATAGCATTCCATAGGAGCCTATGCTACAGTATGTGAAAGGATGTACATTTTGCTTTAATAGCATTCCATAGGAGCCTATGCTACAGTATGTGAAAGGATGTACATTTTGCTTTAATAGCATTCCATAGGAGCCTATGCTATAGTATGTGAAAGGATGTACATTTTGCTTTAATAGCATTCCATAGGAGCCTATGCTACAGTATGTGAAAGGATGTACATTTTGCTTTAATAGCATTCCATAGGAGCCTATGCTACAGTATGTGAAAGGATGTACATTTTGCTTTAATAGCATTCCATAGGAGCCTATGCTACAGTATGTGAAAGGATGTACATTTTTCTTTAATAGCATTCCATAGGAGCCTATGCAGTATGTGAAAGGATGTACATTTTTCTTTAATAGCATTCCATAGGAGCCTATGCTACAGTATGTGAAAGGATGTACATTTTGCTTTAATAGCATTCCATAGGAGCCTATGCTACAGTATGTGAAAGGATGTACATTTTGCTTTAATAGCATTCCATAGGAGCCTATGCTACAGTATGTGAAAGGATGTACATTTTGCTTTAATAGCATTCCATAGGAGCCTATGCTACAGTATGTGAAAGGATGTACATTTTGCTTTAATAGCATTCCATAGGAGCCTATGCTACAGTATGTGAAAGGATGTACATTTTGCTTTAATAGCATTCCATAGGAGCCTATGCTACAGTATGTGAAAGGATGTACATTTTGCTTTAATAGCATTCCATAGGAGCCTATGCTACAGTATGTGAAAGGATGTACATTTTGCTTTAATAGCATTCCATAGGAGCCTATGCTACAGTATGTGAAAGGATGTACATTTTGCTTTAATAGCATTCCATAGGAGCCTATGCTACAGTATGTGAAAGGATGTACATTTTGCTTTAATAGCATTCCATAGGAGCCTATGCTACAGTATGTGAAAGGATGTACATTTTGCTTTAATAGCATTCCATAGGAGCCTATGCTACAGTATGTGAAAGGATGTACATTTTTCTTTAATAGCATTCCATAGGAGCCTATGCTACAGTATGTGAAAGGATGTACATTTTGCTTTAATAGCATTCCATAGGAGCCTATGCTACAGTATGTGAAAGGATGTACATTTTGCTTTAATAGCATTCCATAGGAGCCTATGCTACAGTATGTGAAAGGATGTACATTTTGCTTTAATAGCATTCCATAGGAGCCTATGCTACAGTATGTGAAAGGATGTACATTTTTCTTTAATAGCATTCCATAGGAGCCTATGCTACAGTATGTGAAAGGATGTACATTTTTCTTTAATAGCATTCCATAGGAGCCTATGCTACAGTATGTGAAAGGATGTACATTTTGCTTTAATAGCATTCCATAGGAGCCTATGCTACAGTATGTGAAAGGATGTACATTTTGCTTTAAATTAGGAGGAAAGGTCTTGGGAACAAAGAGCCATTTAGAAAATGACATGACATTCTTCAGATATGAAACATACAGTAACTACACAAGTAAGACGCGCGGACGCGGGAAGCGAACGCAGCTCGTAAATTGCAATAACAACAATTAGAATAAACTACGTAGTTTTTTAAGATTTTTTTTAAGTTACGTTTTTTTTTTAAGTTTTTTTTAGTGTGTGTATGTGTGCGTGCGTGTGTGTGTTTTTTAAGTTTTTTTCTTTTTACATTTTTTTTAAGTTTTTTTTTTTTAAGTTAAGTTTTGTGTGTGTGTGTGTGTTTTTTTTGTGTTGTATGTGTTTTTTGTGTGTGATACAGCTGCGCCCTCTGGTGGCGGGCGGGTGGTGTTACAGCGTGACACACAGACAGACACACACACACACAGACATGTTCTGCTTGGTCTCATAGTTAGTGCTCACTGCGTTCGCAACAACAGTATACTACACCCGTACTTTGTTCTGACTTCTACTGTTATGCCGTCTCTCTTTTACTCTCCTCTACTCCAGTGCACCTCAAGCTTTTTAGTGCCACGATTTTTTCCACCCTAAAACATGATCATCAGGTATTATTATAATATAAGGAGGAAGAACTTGTTCCAAAAAGTGTACAGTATTTGTTCAAATCATGCTTTTATGTGGACACACCCACCAGTTCATTTGAACTGGGAACTTCCCCACAGTGTAAAGCACTTTGAATTTTAAAGATGGAGTGCCACGATTTTTTTCCACCCTAAAACATGATCATCAGGTATTATTATAATATAAGGAGGAAGAATTTGTTCCAAAAAGTGTACAGTATTTGTTCAAATCATGCTTTTATGTGGACACGCCCACCAGTTCATTAAGTATGCCTGGTTTGCCTGGTGGGTGGTGATGGGTGATGATCCACCTGAACTGAAGCCGCATGCACCCACAGCTGTAGTTGTATGATAAAGGGGGAGGGGTTAGGGGAGGGGCTGATAATGTGATGTCCCTATATTACTGTTTATTTCATTGGCCCGTTTGACTGTCAAGGGTTCAGCCTCCAGGAAGAAACCATAAATACAAAGTTTATACACCATTGCACATAAAAACGACTCCTAATGAAGTGCTGTCACTTCATAGACACATGGAAAACTGGAAAAATACAAATATTGTGGCACTCCATCTTTAAGAGTTGAGGCATCACATTTCGATTGACTCGGTTCCACAGAGTTGTGAGACGTTGTAAAACATTTGTATACGGTATTAAAAAAAAAAGTCTTAAAAGTCCTTAATTTTACCCTTTACTGTCATCTGGGGAGCCCCCAAAATCATGATGTGTACAAGGTGAGAACCACTGCTATATTCCCCTGTTCCTGTCAGGCCAGTGCAGGAATCGTTACGTCAAATGGGAGTCGTTTCATAATCCAGGTCAAAGATCACTCACACTGACGTTAATGATCTACTTTATGACAGGTGACCATTCATTTTAATCAGCTGAATCGGCAGCTAGCTAGTGTTCAATACGACCAAGACTAATGGCAGCTGACGAGGAATTTCCCATCTGACCAAAAGGTCATTTACATACATTGATAGTTAGTCTATACACCCTGACTTTGAAGCTTTCATCCCTGCTGTGAGAACACAGTGTGTCTGACACTTTGGCTCTGGTGACTTGGAACCCCCTTCTCACCTGTTCCCCCCCCACCCCCCTTCCTTGTAAGCAAATGGTTCTTCCATCTCTGTGAGCTTGTTATTCTGTCTGTGTTCCCGTCTCCGGGGGGCCTGTCTGAGACCCATCTCTCGGGGTCCACCTTGTGGGCGGGACTAACGCTATATGAACTGTGCCTCCTGTATTCTGACATTAAGCTTTTGGATACGTGCCTGTGTGGTTGGGGGAACCAGCATCTGTGGTCACGTTAATAAACATCATCTATTAAGACAGTCTTTCGCTCATCTTTGTATTTCTCACGCGTTAGTTCAGTGCAAAAACTGCCACATCAATTTGGTGTCTAGAAGTGGGATCCAGCGATGTCTGAGCTCCGGGAGATCAAGCCACGATTGTCCATCACATCAACGCTCAAAAAGGACAGAGATCAACAGGAAATCCGCGGCTGCGATCTACGGAGTTCAGCGCCTGGATTTAAAAAAACCCGTGGCTAGTTGGCTACACTGAAACGGTGAGAAATTTCCAATTTCCAAACATATTCCTGACAATTGAAGTGCTACATTTTTAAAGGGTTTAATTAAGTATGCTAAATTCTAAGACCATATTTTGCCAGCCTATCTATTGTGTAAATCTAGCCTAGTGGACAGAAAACGACCTTGCATTAAATAACACAACGACACCTTGTTACACTGTGGAAACAGCAAAAGATATCTTGTTGCACAAGCAGCATAAAGACATTTTGCTGTCCTCACAGAATAGCACAAAGATAGTTGCATGTTTTGAAAAACAACGACACCTTGTTAATCTGTGGAAACAACAAAGATACCTTGTTGTATAAAACAACATAAAGACATTTGTTGTCCTCACAAAATAGCATAAAGATAGTTGCATGAAGTCAAGTTTGTAACACAACGACACCTTGTTACTCTGTGGGAAAACATAAGATACCTTGTTGTATAAAACAACATAAAGACATTTTGTCCTCACATAGTAGCATAACGATACCGTGTTACATTGCAGTCAAAATTGTAACAAAAAGACACCGTGTTACTTAAGACTAGACAGTCCACATTGCTGTGTACTGAGAGAAAAGTGTGCCGGTCCCAGAGAACAGGGACAGGTGACAGATTAACATGGTGGGAAAATACTAGTAAATAGTCTAGGAGCATTTTACTGTCTCAGTGATTGTGATAAACTATTGAAAAAGTACATAGCAGTAATTAAATATGGGTAATAAAAAAAGTGCAGTCGCACTCCCAGAGGACAGAGAAAGGTGGTCTTCTCTAATGCGCGATATGGTTGCGAAATATGGCCTAGGAGCGTTAGACTGTCTTGATGAGTGGAAACAAATGGGGTTTCCGGAGCAAGGCTCTTTAAGTGTGGGAAAATTGCTTGAATTAGATAAACTACTAAAAAAAGCTGAGAAGAAAATGAGACAGAAAAAGACAGTAAAAACATCCAAACTTGACAAATGTGACCTGAACAAAAAAGTATTTTCAATGTGGATGGAGGAAGCACAGTACAGACAACGGGAGAATCATATGAAAGAACTGCCAGACATAGATTCTTTAATGGAGGAGGAGAGCCAACCACAGGCTCCTCCTCCATATATCGCTTCAGGGCCCAAATATTCGCAGAATTCTATTTTTTATCCTTCTCTGCAGGCGCCATCACAAATCGGCCTCGACTGCCCTCCTATGCCAGCCAGTCAACCCCCGACGTCTACCAGCCGAAACGTCACTGCTCTCCTCACACCTTCTGATCTCACCACAAGCCCGCAACCCCCACAGAGCAGTCAACCCCCCTGTCTACAGACTGCTCTCCTCACACCTTCTGATCTCACTGCAAGCTCGCACCCCACCCCCCCCCAGAACATTCAACCCTCCTCTCTGGGAAACCCACAGCCCCCCTCCGCTCCGACGCCATCCCTGGTGTCTGCTATGCTCACCCTATTGGAAGAAGTTCAACGCAAAGAAGGCAACATGAACTCCACTCAAGCCAATGACACCAATAATAACCAACGTCCATCCTACACTGACATTTCTAACCCAGAGCTGGGCAACGGTAACAATACAAACACAGCACAGCCAACAACTCCAGTTCCCGCATCGACAAGACAGAAGACCTTGCCCCCACCAGTATATCGGTCCACCCCTATTCACAACGGGGAGACAGCGGCTCGTCACAAGAATATCGCCATCACCCAGGACAACACACTGTCATATGGGCAGGGAAGAAGAAGGCCTGGGGCAGTAACACGTGCACAGGGGGCGCCACGGTTTTATCATCTGCCAGGCAACACGCCCACCTCAAATGAACTTTATTCTGACCCATGGATGGATGAAGAGGAAGACAACATAATACAGGCAGCTGACATGCAATGTCCAATGGTAGAAGTAGCCAACCCGTACGGCGACGTAATGATGGTACAACGCTTATGGTCCCCAGACGACATATCCCAATATGCCGCTACACTAAAGAAGCCCAATGAAGTGGGAGGACGCCGCTGGACTCAAGAACTACAGGCTTTTTGTCGTACATACAGACCTACCATGAAAGAGGTACTTGACATCTGTGCCAAGAACATGGAACCTTCCGAAATGCAAGCAGTCCTAGATGTTGCCCAAACATATCAAGATGAGAGGCCCGTCCATGTACAATTTGAGAACAATTACAGATACATCACTGCTGTGGATACAGTTTGTGAGAAGATTATGACACTCTTCCCAACGATATTAAATCTGACTGAAGTGCACAACTGTAAGCAGGGCAGAGATGAAACGGTCAGTCAGTTCCACCACCGCCTGGAGGAAGCCATACTCACCCACGGAGGGGGAAAAGATCCGAACGACCCATTTGCCAAAGCCTTCCTGGTCAGTCAGCTAATAAGCAACATGCATGACAAACTCTCTAAGCGTGTGAAACAATCTCTCATTGGCTACAGAACAGCTGATCCGGCCGACATCCTCAGGCACGCAACTCATGCAGAGGAAGTCGAAAACGACATGAACGAAAAAGAGAAGAAACAGGATCAAGAAAAGACCGAAGCCCTCCAACTTGCCATGATTAGTGCTGTCACTACGCTGTCAACAGACAAAGAAGAACGACAGCAGGAGACACCATATGACGACAGTAGAGGCTATTATGACGATCAAGCCTACCATTCATCAGAGCCAGGCTATTATGACGATCAAGCCTACCATTCATCAGAGCCAGGCTATTATGACGATCAAGCCTACCATTCATCAGAGGGAGCCAGCAGAGACCGAAGGGACGAAGAGGATTATGGGCACCGGCTGGCAGGGACTGGTGGACAGGATAACTGGGGCCGATGAGGGACAGCGCTTCCAGACTAGAATACAATCGCCAGTCCAGGTTATGCACCCATTGCACACACACACACACACACACACACACACACACACACACACCCCCCCTGGAGGACTGTCCTACACACACACACACACACACACACACACACACACACACACACACACACACACACACACACACACACATACACCTCCCCCTATCAGACGGCCCAATTAAAAAAAGAAGAGAAAAAAAAAAAAAGAAAAAAAAAAAAAAAGTGGGGAGAATCACTTGACGGTGGACTCTTAACGCGTGTTGGACAGTTTGCGTCATGGGAAAATCGTTTCTCATCTGGAAAGAAAATATTGTTTGAAATATATGATTTTGTTTTCTGTTTATCTGTTATGTTATATTTTGCTGTGCTAATACAGGTCAAATGAATTCAACAGGGTACTGTATTAGTATCATTTTTAGGGTTTGTGGTTTATTTGGTTATATGATTTTGTTTTCTGTTTTATCTGTTGCATTGTCCCTTTAATGAGAAAGTGTGTAAGTCATTTAATCCATGGCCAGTTGGTACAGTACCAACTGATCCAAATTATTGAACCCGGAAATCCAGCCTACGATCCCTTTGATGTGTAGATCATGATGGGTATTGCTGTATGCTTAGGGCTTTGTGTCATTCTTTTGCTTAAACCATTTCACTTACTATGTATTTTCTTCAAATGTGATATTATGATGTATTATTTTGATATTGATGGAAAATTCACAATTATTGTTAAATTAAGTTGTTGTTTAATTAACAAAAGGAGGGATTTGACGAGGAATTTCCCATCTGACCAAAAGGTCATTTACATACATTGATAGTTAGTCTATACACCCTGACTTTGAAGCTTTCATCCCTGCTGTGAGAACACAGTGTGTCTGACACTTTGGCTCTGGTGACTTGGAACCCCCTTCTCACCTGTTCCCCCCCCACCCCCCTTCCTTGTAAGCAAATGGTTCTTCCATCTCTGTGAGCTTGTTATTCTGTCTGTGTTCCCGTCTCCGGGGGGCCTGTCTGAGACCCATCTCTCGGGGTCCACCTTGTGGGCGGGACTAACGCTATATGAACTGTGCCTCCTGTATTCTGACATTAAGCTTTTGGATACGTGCCTGTGTGGTTGGGGGAACCAGCATCTGTGGTCACGTTAATAAACATCATCTATTAAGACAGTCTTTCGCTCATCTTTGTATTTCTCACGCGTTAGTTCAGTGCAAAAACTGCCACATCACAGCTCACATGCCCTGTGTGAAGAAAACAATTTAATAAATGATTTGACGAGGTCTTTGAAAGTTCAAACAGAGCTTTAATATACTGTCTCCACAGTATTTCAATTATAACACCACATCTCAGAGGCAGATTTTTTTTTTACACTTTTACTCTACTATTTGAAAACTTTTTTGAGTATTGTTACAAAACATACATTAAGCACTTCAGCTCATATATAATTTACATTTTGGCCATTGTAAAATAACCAATCTGCAAGCTCACAATGCATTGTGATCTTTTTAAGGAAATTCTTATACATTTGAAAATGGGACATTCTGAATAATGAGTACTTACTGAATACATTTACATACATACATACTAAGTACATTTTGATATGAATACTTTAGTACATTTTGAATTCTGGACTACTTGTAACAGAGTATTTCTAAATTGTGGTATTGACACTTTTACTTTAGTATTTTTCTATACCACTTCATGGAGGTATTTCTGTTTCTTTGTAAAAGCAGTGGTGGACAGTGTGAATGAGTATTTACTTGAATATGTTTGCCCACTATACTGTGTAAGGGTACACTATACAATAAGCAGGGACATTCCTCCACATGCTGAAACGCAATATACTGTAAACACTTTGGAGTCCATGTGTTTGTGAATGTACAATAACTATATTTGCCGCTGGTAATCTTTATTCTTTTTATGCTATTTCCTCAATGTGAAAAATTGAATTCTATACTCCCTTATCTGACCTTGGGTCGACTTAATTGGGTCCCTCATGCTCAAACAGAGCTTTGTAAGTCAGCATTCTCAGTCTGTCAGCGCTCCAACAACCTCCTGGAAGTCTCAAAACTCTAAAAATCTGTTCCCTATATGCATTTACCATTGTAGAGCAGCGGTTTGGAGAAGAAATACCATATTAACACCTCACTGTATTTTTTTTTATGAATAAAATGTAATTTTGTCCAATCTAGACGCATCTTAATCGCGCTTAGTTTTTGCACCACAGAACATTCTCATTAGACAAATTTCAGGCGTAACAATCATACCGGTGCACCGACCAATAGACAACAAACTCCAGTAAATAGGAGAAGAAGCCAATCAGACCGCCTAGCTTGGCCCAGTGGATTCACTCGTATGACAAAAATAGCTATTTTTTCTGCTTTTGTGTGACACTGTAGTACTTTGTTCATAGGACTTTCTTTGCATCTACAGTGTTGATTTTCAGGAACATTTTGATTTAGTTTTAGTCATAGTCTTTTGATTCAAATTCAATTTGTTCGTGTCATATTTAAGTCACCTGAAATGTTTTAGTGTTGTTCTAGTGTCTAGTTTTAGTCGACTAAATATCATACGATTTTAGTCGACTAAATCTACAGTTAATTTTGTCGACGAAAATACATTTTGGCACGCCTTGATTGCGCCGTAATAGCAGCTTTTACACTTGGTTGCATGCTGAAAATAGCCGGTCTACAAACTCAAAACACGTCACAGCACGATGCGTTGTGAGCTTGTAGATCTTCGATTTTCAGAGTCTAGTTTTTATTTGTTGACAAGATTGTCAGTATATTTGTCTCCACCAGGCCGAAGGCATGGGGAGAGAGTATGTTTTGCACTCCGTCCGTGTGTGTGTGTGTGTGTGTGTGTCCTTCCTTCCGTCCTTCCGTCCGTCCGTTATCAGCTAATCTCCGGCACCGTTGGCCCGATCCATGCCAAACTTTGCACACACACTCCCTGGATGCCAACGACGAACCTCTGCCCCAAATATTCCTCAACGGCCTGTGATAGGGCCACCATGAGGCCGATTTAGGCAAAACACATTTCTGTAGATAACTCGTAAACATTTTATCCATACATCACACAATTCGGTATACACTATCTCCATAGTCATGTGATCAACACAGATCTGCACAATTTCCCATCTTCCATCCTGTTTGGCTAAGATTGGCTTCCAAAGATCACATGATTGGTCCGTTTCGAACAAAATGCCACAAATCACAAACACAGTGTCCAATTTCCATGAAATTATACAGGCACATTTCCACTAGGCCGAGGACGACATGCCACTATTTTTTTCCCAAATCAGCCTCACGGTGGCGCTATAACAGACCAATTCCTGTTTTTACCTATAACTGCATCGACAACTTATGTATGTGCACTCCCTAGAGGCCATGGAAAACATTTTCCCTGCATCCCTCCACATCTGCCGGTTATAGCGCCACCATGAGGCCGATTTCTGCAAAACCCATTGTTTATGTAGTCGCACAGATTTCATCCAAATCTCACGCAAATCGGTACACATGATCTCTGTAGTCATGTGATCAAGACGAGCCTGTTGGATTTCTCAGATTCTACACTGATTAGCTAAGATTGCCTTCCAAAGTTTTCAGGAGTAGCCCGTTTTGTACAAAATGCTGCACATGTCCTGCTCATCCAGAATTCTATCCTCAGAGATGCTATGATTGATCTGGCTCTGCATTTCGTCAACAAAATGAAGACAATTGTTGCAAGAAACAAACAAACAAAAAAACATTTATATTACTCCTAAACATTTTGCCAAACATCACACACACTCCTATCCTCCTGGTGGAGACCTGTGCCCAGAAGGGCACTTTTTCTAGTTAGTCATAGTTTTAGCCATCATGGCTTATAGTTCTTCTTATCTAGTCTTTATTTAGTTTTCTAGGTAGTCAACGAACATTTTTCGTAACAGTTTTAGTCGACAAAATCAACACTGATCTAGAAAACCACAAGATAACACACTCAAAAGAAAACGTTGAAGAAGCACAGTGGGCATTGTGCACAATTGAGCTGTGGATGCTTGTTGTTGACCTTTTATTCTACCACATGACAGTCATTTATTTAGTGATTGAATGCAAATGTCACGGCTTTGTGTTGTGATTTGAAGATGAACAGACAGACAAATAAACATATCACCTCAAAAGGCTTCTATTTTGAAAGATGTTGGAAATCAAATATCTGAGGATCGAGCTCAATCAAACGTTTGAAATGGCTTGTTTTCAATACGAAGTACGAAAATATAATACCACAATACACCAAAAATTTCTGTCGGTTTGTGTTCTTAGATTATGTGTTTACATAACCATTCTGTGGCTACTGTAAGGTATTTTTGTATGTGTTAAGCTCTCCATCCATCCATCTTCAACCGCTTATCCGTAGTCGGGTCGCGGGGGCAACAGCTCCACCAGAGAGCTCCAGACATTCCTCTCCAGAGCAACATTAGTGACTTCCTCCCGGGGGATTCCGAGACGTTCCAAGGCCAGTGAGTCGATGTGTTTCCTCCAACTGCGCCTTGGTCTGCCCCGGGGGTCTCCTCCCAGTGGGACGTGCGTCGAGGACCTCCCTAGGGAGACGCCCGAGAGGCATCCTAACCAGATGCCCTGAACCACCTAAGCTGGCTCCTTTCGAGTCTCTCTCGTGTGACTGAACTTCTCACCCTATCTCTAAGGGAGATGCCAGCCACCCGTCGAAGAAAACTCATTTAGGCCGCTTGTATTCGCAACCTTATTCTTTCGGTCATGTTAATGTAAGGGGGTACAAGTATTCTTACAAGCTTTTATTCTGAAAACTTGCATTGTCCTGAGAGGGCAGTGTTACGACAGACGGACCTGTCAGATGGGAGGAAGACAGGAAGAGGTGTGCACAGACAGGTAGAGAGGAAGGAGGAAGATAGAGAAGAGGATCACCACGTTTTATCTGTCGCAGAAAAGCTGCTAATTATTTGCTGTCTACAGTGAGATACCTCTCAAAAAGTGTGACAGTATACAGGCGAGAGGTTGAGCTGATAAATGACAGACGGTCGGTGATGCGCTTTACCGACGAGTGCAGGTGATAATATAATAATACATTTGCGTCGCGGTGTTTGTTTTGGAGCGGGCTCGTATCCAAAGACAGCGCGAGAGACTGTTTGGTGACTGTCGTAAGAACAAGTGGAGACAACTAATTTGAGAGCTGATTGACGTTTTCAGCTTTAATTAATAAGAGTTTTGTCACGGTGTGGCCGTATCGCGTGTGAGACTAAGATTGCAGTCGGAAGAAGTTTTCGGGAAAAACATTCAGAACGTGCGTCTGATACAGAGACATTGGTCACGTGAGGAGGAGGTGAATGGTGTTCGTTGCGGACCAGGCAGGAGTTCTAAAGTGAGGTCTTCACGTCAGGCGAGTGTGTGACCGTGATTGACAGGCAGACCGTTGTCGTGAGATATCAGCTGGGGAATTGAACAAAAGGTTTCCCTGCCATCCAGACTGCAACCTCCTCATGACTCATCTCATCTATCCCTGCTCTTCCAGCAGACTGGTATTCTCTTTTGTTTTCCATGGGACAGAGGTATGTTCATTTAGTTCTACTGAACTTGATAGCAGAGTGACAAACTCTGGAAAATAAGGTCATATCGTTAAACTACGGTTGAAGTTCTTTTGTGGATATAATCTATTTTTGGACTCTATTTTTGGACTCTATTTTTGGAACTCTATTTTTATGATTATTTCTGGACTATTTCTGAAACTATTTTGTGACTCATTTTTGTGTTAGAATAGTAATAAGGGAAACGTTGGATAATGTGAATTGTCGAATATTATCTTGTGTCATAGTGTGAACTCAACTGTGAAGAAGGCGAATTACAATTATTCATTTGGGTTTATTGAAATTGAACTGTGAAGGTGAACTACGATTAGCCTATTCATTCTGGTAATTGCAACTTTGGAATTGGACATTACATACTGGGTTCACTTAGAATAGGAGTGAAGACAACATTTCAAATTGTTTATTGTTTTATTATTTTATTTTTATTCATGTTTTTGGGGAAAGCTACTTACCATTTAATTCACATTTAAAAAGAGTGATCCGAGTTTATTTCAGTGAATAAATTCATTTGATCACTCAGTTCATGTGGTTGGTTGGGCACTTACTTTGGAGTAGGGGCGTCTCACCTATCCTGTTAGATATAGAAAGGGAGGGGACTTGTGCTGAACCTAGTTTGAGTTAAGAGGCTACATGCACAGATACACACTCCAGAGAACGACCGTGACAGGGAAAGGCTTTGGAGCCCACCTTATATATCTAACCTATTTTCCCCGCTACATTAAGTTCTGATCTTCTTATATCCTTCCCGCTTAAAAGCAAAAAACAAAACAAATCATTAATATTTTGAAAATGACTATATAACTTAACAGTTGTGAGATTTATCCTACAGCTGTAGTTTCTGAAAATGCATTCTGGTATACGGTATACTCTCACATTTGGGGGAATTCGGGGAATCACGGCTGCAATTGAAGGAGCCTTCAAAATGGGACAGTCTTGGTCATGCAGCCACTGTGACACAATCGGTCTGCAAATGTCGACGCTAACAATCTAGAAAAACTGGTAGGTTGCTAATGCAATACAGAGGCTATGAGCATTGAGGACATACATGTAACTGTACATATTTGGCATACTACGACCAGGTGTGTCGGTAAAGGTATACTTTTCGTCTCAAGTGTGTGTGTGTGTGTGTGTGTGTGTGTGTGTGTGTGTGTGTGTGTGTGTGTGTGTGTGTGTGTGTGTGTGTGTGTGTGTGTGTGTGTGTGTGTGTGTGTGTGTGTGTGTGTGTGTGTGTGTGTGTGTGTGTGTTGGTGCGTGCGTGCGTGCGTACAGTATTCATGTACAGTATGTATTCATGGGGGGATTAGCAAAAAGTGGATCAGGTGTTGTGTTATCCCTTTAGCAATACTTGTGTTATTGTGACGCTGTACTGTTTGCAATCACAAATGCATCTTAATTAAAACAAATAGCTAAAATAGCGGATCTATCCACGCATTGCTCTGCGATGCATTGAGAGCATTGGTCGGCGGTTCGAATCCCGGCTCCTCCTGTCTACATGTCGAAGTGTCCTTGGGCAAGACACTGAACCCCAAATTGCTCCCGATGTGCTGGTTGGTACCTTGCATGGCTTCCGCCGCAATCGGTGTATGAATGTGTGTGTGAATGGGTGAATGTAATGCACAATCTATGTAAAGCGCCTTGGATAAATGCACCATTTAGAGCTTGTACATCAGCTGTCCCAGTACGACACAAAATGTTCATGTTCAGTAGAGTTCGGAAAGAGAGAATTCTCCTTTATGCTGCCCTTTCACCATAAACACCTTTAATGTCTATGTGTGCACATGTCTGCTTCTTCTCTTCCTAATCCTCCTGTATTTTCTCCATCTTATTATACCGTTCTGACTTGACTTGAACCAAATGGACCACACCCCCGTCTCTGGGAGCTGCAGAGGGACACGTTCACAACTCCACGTGAACATGGACAGAGAGCCTGTGCAGGATGTAGTGGAGGGCTGTCCTGGTACAGCACCGAACCTTGGTGGTCCCCAAATGCTCCTCTTTTCGTGTGTGTGTGTGTGTGTGTGTGTGTGTGTGTGTGTGTGTGTGCGTGTGTGCGTGCGTGTCATGGTCTTTTCAATTACATTTACTTTTGCTTTAGTCATAAAACATGATGGTGCCATAATGCCTGATCTTACGGCATTCGGAGTGCTGGCTATCATTTGCTTAAAGGAGCATTCAGTGATTTGGGTGATTTGGAAAAATACCCGGTCCACCCGGTAACAAGATGTGCACATGCACACGCTCTACAGTGGGGGAAGTACAACAGACCAACAGCATGTGCACCAAGGCCCGCCCCACTCGATCATGATTGGAGGAAGGCCCCTCTCATCCTGATTGGATGAAGGCTTTGCCACCCAAAGCCCAAACCGAAACTAGGGTTTTTTGACCCCAGGGGCTCACTGGGGACAGGGAGGAACTCCTTATATGGTCAGCACACTTTATAGTAGGGAGGATTATCCAAAAAATAAGAAAAAATAAGTGATATTTGAATTAAGTGAAATCACTGAATATACCTTTAAAGTTAAAGTCAAAGTTAAAGTTAAATAAAGATGCAGTGCCGTGACCAGGATCAGGATTACTGCATGTTTTTTGTGAGGAACCCTACCCTAGGGGACACAGGGAGAACATGCAAACTCCACACAGAGAGGCCCTTTCGCCAACCCCTCTTCGGGTATGGGCACTGATGACACGGAGGAGAGAGCACGCCACCAGCGTCCCCAGCTGGAACCCAGGACCTTGTTATTATATTATTTCAATGGCCTCAATATCCTGGTGCAAGTTGCAAAGATAATGTACAAAAAAGAAAAACGTTTTCCCTATAATTCCAGTCTTAGAATCAGATTTTTTTATTGTATTTCACAACATATTCCCCCACTTCCACTCATGGGATTTACTGGGGGATTCACTGGGGGTGAATGAACGAGTGGTGCAACAGAGTATTTGGTTTGGAACAGACCCATCTTGTCTCTTTCTGTGACCTTGTCCTGCATCAGATCATGTCATGTCATGTGTCCTTATCCAAATCTGGTTCTTTGATTTGGCCTCTTCTGTTTTTCATTTTCTTCTTCTTCTTGTTCGTTAACCCATTCTGGGTGGGAACCCCTTTTGGTGTTTTAAACATTATGTTATAATTTAGCTATTGAAAAATAGCAGATCTACAAGCTCATAGCGCGCCACCGAGTGGCGCGCTACGAGCTTGTAGATCTGCTATTTTTGAAACATCGTGACGATGTGGCTCAAATCTTTGAATGTATATTCTTTCAGAGCGAATGTTTTTTTAACTCAAATCTTTGCTTCTGAGAGGTTCCTGGCTGGAACAACATATTTACAGAATGGGGGTCGGCGGCCAATTACATATCATTTTGTGGAGTTACTTACTTTACTTATGCCTGACACCCTTTCCAGGGTATAGGCCGTCGACAAGGGACCTCCAGAGTTCTCGGTCACTGGCGTTCTTTTCTATCTGCGACCAGGTGCATCCCAGCCTCTTGGCGTCTGCCTGGAGATCCCTCCGTCAGGTGTTTTCTGGGGCCGGCCTCTGTTTCTCTTCTTCCCCTGAGGGTTCCATGTCAGAGCCTGTCATTTTTGGAGTCCTTGACATGAAATATGAGGTGTGGTATGAGGTATGAGGTATTTCAGAAAACTGTCAGGACTCAGGATTTTTTTTCAAATTTCGATGTCAGGCCTAAATGGGTTAAGGCCTTAAGGCAAACTGACACAAACAAATGTCATGTCGTTTGACTGGTTTCTTTCTTATACTGTACAAGGACATCCTCCTTTACTACAGTACTACTGTACATCAAAGTCAACACTGAAGCCATGAGATATACATGATATTCATTATTCAACCTTCGGGAAGCGCGCTTGCGGTGCATCGATCTGCCCAAGATGAATGGTAAGTGTAGATTACGCAAATCTGTTCACCATGGGGGAGTTTGAGCAGGATTTCCGATTTTGTATACAACAACAATAACCCTTTTTCTACTCTGTTAAGAGGTTGGTTCAGGTGCATTGATAGAGGTGTGCATTGGCACTGCCCCCTTAATTCAATTTGATTACAATTCACCGGGTATAACGATTCGATTATTATTTTTTTTTTTTATGTTTTCTTTGCGGCTTTCGCCTTTATTTTATATTTTTTATGGAGGGTCAGACAGTAGGCTGACAGGAAATGGGGAGAGAGATGGGGGGAAGACATGCAGTAAAGGCCGTTGGGATCAGGAGTCGAACTCGCGGCACACTGCCAGACTGGATTGCCAGCCAAAGTGCCTGGACCACTGAGCCACGGCCCATGGGCCTCGATTTGATTCTTTTCTACACTTTTCTATATATTACTGCACAACATGGCACATTTTTCATCATCAGTCAATACAAGCAGTCGGATATAATATTTAGAATGTTTTGTTTAGAATTATATTTGATAATTCTAAATATATTATTATAATCATATTGTAATTATATGTCGTCACTGTCGGGAGGAAACATCTAACTACATTTTCTGAGTTTTTGTTGTTGAACTGCACCTTTTAATGTCTGTGTGTTGATTAAAGTAAATAAAAAATGTAATAAAAGTATTAAAAAGCGCTTCGGACAAAACCTCTTAAGTCCATTGGACCCTCAAGCCGTCCAGGTTAAAGGTTAACCCATTTAGGCCTGACATCGAAATAAATAAAAGGTCTTCTGAAAGAATATATATTGAAAAGATTTGTGCCACATTTTCACGATTTTTCAAAAATAGCAGACCTACAAGCTCGTAGCGCGCCACTCAGTGGCGCGCTATGAGCTTGTAGATCTGCTATTTTTCAATAGCTAAATAATGCTTAGTTAAAACACCAAAATGGGTTCCCGTCCAGAATGGGTTTTTTTTAAGCAGAGCAAACTGTCCGGCTAAAGCAGAGCTAACTCCACCACCTCTCCCCCTCTCATGCAAGCAATTGACAATATACTGTATAAAGTCATAATAACAATTTTCATGAGGCCGTATTGCATTGTTCATTTCCTGAAAAATGAAATGATTTGGAGTTCTCCCCGACAGCAGAGATGATAGATATAATTATATTTGGGCTTTGATTTTTTTTTTTTGTCAAATAGGTTTTTATTGAGGACAGATTATAAATTGTTACAAAAACTTTTATAGAAAACAAAAAAGAGGAAAGAAAACCCTCAATCGCTCCCACCCATATGCACCCAAATAGCAGATCTACAAGCTCGTAGCGCGCCACCGAGTGGTGCGCTACGAGCTTGTAGGTCTGCTATTTTTGAAAAATCGAAGAACGACTGACATAGAAACATGGCTTTTTCAGAAAACTGTCAGGATGTAGAAGACATTTTTAGAATCTGATCTCAGGTCAAAATGGGTTAAGTAACGGACCAGAGGCAGCCCAAACCTTATCAAATTGTCTGTCTTTGTTTCTCAGGAAATACCTTATTCTCTCAAGATGAAGTGTATACTAGTCCTTTCATTTATAGCCAATGCTTAAATGCAGGAGCCTCCTCCTTTTTTCCATGGGCTTTGATTATTTTTGACGCCACTATTCATTGATGATGTGATCATGTATCAATAGCAGAATGCCCATTGCCCACTATTACCATGGGCACCTTAGACCAGTGGTTCCCAAAGTGGGGTCCGGGGACCCCCAGGGGTACTTGAGGGAGTTCCAGGGGGTCCCCAGCTAAATTATAATTTGGAACCAAGAGTGTACACATGGAACCAACCAACACATGGTTCCATTTGTACGCTCTCAGAGTTAAAATAACATTGATTTTACAATATAAATTGGGGTTTCAGAGATAGAGATGCCATTAAATGGGGGTCCGTAGACTAATATGCATGTCAAACTGGGGGATCCTTGAAATGAAATGGGTTGAGAATCACTGCTAGAGCTGTACAAATCTTCTCTTATAGGGTCCCTGGCATATCTTTTCAAATGGGGGTCCGCGGGCTAATTGGTGTCAATTTGGGGGTCCTTGACATGAAACAGTTTGGGAAGCACTGCCTTAAAGCACAGCCAGCATTCTATTTCATTTTAGTCATAAATAAGTCAGACCAGTTAGTTAGAGTGTACTATAGAGCAGGGGTTCTCAACCCGTGGGTCGCGACCCCTCGGGGGGTCGCCAAATTAGTTTAGGGGGTCCCCACATTATTTTCAAAAAAAAAAAAAGAAAAAAAAAAGATTTATTTTTTAATTTTATTTTCACTTTTTAAAAAAAATAGCAGACCTACAAGCTCGTAGCGCGCCACTCGGTGGCGCGCTACGAGCTTGTAGATCTGCTATTTTTCAATAGCTAAATTATAACAATGCTTAAAAGTAAACACCAAAAGGGGTTCCCGCCCAAAATGGTTTAAGGTTATTGTAGCAGTCAATTTATATTGGGGGTCGGGAGGGGGCGGGGCAGGGGTCCCGAGACATTGCCAAAGCATTTCCGGGGGTCCCCGGCCAAAAACGTTGAGAACCCCTACTATAGAGTGTACAGGGAAAGAAACAGAACGTAACAGTTTTCTGGATTGTTCCAGTTATCATCCTGCTGGCAGAAGGACTTTCCGCATAGTGGTGGAAAGGAACAAAGTACATTTACTTAATTACTCTACTAATACTTAACCCATTTTGACCTGAGATCAGATTCTAAAAATGTCTTCTACGTATACATCCTGGCAGTTTTCTGAAAAAGCTATGTTTCTATGTCAGTCGTTCTTCGATTTTTCAAAAATAGCAGACCTACAAGCTCTAGACCTACAAGACCTACAAGACCTACAAGCTCGTAGATCTGCTATTTTTCAATAGCTAAAGCATAACATAATGCTAACACCAAAAGGGGTTAAGTACGGTTTTGAGGTATTTGTACTTTCACTTCTACTCATCTCAGACCCAAATATTGTTATTTTACTCCACGACGGCTTTAGTTACTAGTTACAAAGCATGCATTACCCACTTCAGCCCTATATACATTTTGGCCATTTGAGAATTGCCGATCTGCTGATCGATCGGCTATTTTCAAAAGATTTTTTTCATGCATTTGAAGACTTGAAATGAGACATTTTGCATAACGAGTATACTCGTGGGCGGGCAGAGGAAGCTCGTTAAGGCCCATGGGGTGAAACTCGTTCGCGGAGCTCCAGCGTTGATTGGTTTGCTCAGGGCGTGTTTGGCTTATACTCTGCCCCGAAATGAGGCCTCATGGGTGGGCAGAGGTAGCTCGTCAAGGCTCTGGTTAAAACTCGTTTGCAGAGCTCCAGCGTTGATTGATTCCCTCGTGGCCTCGACGAGGAGGCTCGTCAAGGCCCTTATTGGTCGCGGAGCTCCATTGTTGATTGATTCGCTTGGGGCCTTGACAAGGTCAACCTTCCCCAGAACAGTGCGTGCCTCGTAGGCGGACAGAAAAAGGGCCATTTCACTTAGCTGCCCCGACCCCTTTCCATACAAACCATATTGTAACTTCAAACTCCATTTGAACCATGTTATATTAATCAAAAACACCCATCCATGTTTTAATGGAGCCTTATTCTATTAACCTGATGCTTTTTATTGGGAGATATTGGGATAACATAATACATTATGTTATAATTTAGCTATTGAAAAATAGCAGATCTATGGGCTTACAGAGTAAAAGCGGCACCCCAAGCTTCTATTTTGAAAGAAATCCCGGCGCTGATTGTGTTAAGAGGGGGAATCGTTAAAATCCTAAAGGATCTCGAGTCTAATTTCAGTTGCACATCCGCCCCCAAAAAAACAGCCCATCAACCTCACCTCACCCAGTCCCAGGCTGCGGAGCTGCTCGCCCGCCTCTACGGCTTGACGGCGAGCGAGATGGGCGATCTGCCCAGTTACATGGACCAGAACTTCTGCGTGGCGGACCCGGACGGACGGAAGTACATCCTGAAGATCATCAACTCTGCGGATAGCCAGAACCGCACGCTGGTGGAGGTCCAGACGCACGCCATGGGCTTCCTACAGCGGCAGGGCCTTCCCACCCAGACCACACTGCCCACCACCACGGGGCAGCTCATGAGCATGGAGGACATAGGTAAGGACACTCAACGGTATAGTGTTCATTTCGTCTTCGTCGACCTATAGACTGGAACTCACCTATATGCTAGGGCAGCTCCCGGCAGGATCCGCCGGGAGAAACTATAGACGAATTCAGAAACGGGTCTCATGGTCGCAGCTTATACGTATTTCCTGTAGGGCCTACAGGAAATGTAGTCATTTAGTGAGGGTTTAAACCCCGCAGCTCGACTGTAGGTGGACTCGACATAGCTGCGGGGTTTAAACCCTCACCAGGCGCACCTCTTCTACTACAGTGAACTGATGTCTGATGTTAGTCTGCCTCAAACGTTACTCTTTTACCTGCTTTTTACTAACACTATAACATTACAAAGATGCCCAGAACATCGAGATGAACCTGTTTAGTTTATGGCTGCTCCAACAGTAGTGGCAACATAAAAAAAAACGGAATGTCAAAATATCCACCGTGGGGTCTGAGACCAGAGCAATTGAGTAATGGTTGAGACGAAGCAGTGAAAGGTCCTGAAAGATTGTATAACGTCAGTCTTACCCAATACCCAATCTTTCTGTTTTATGAACACAAGGCTGCTGTACTTTATACCTCATACTTTAAATGCTTAGTATGAGGTAAACAAATGCCATACTTGACCTTGATTCTACAGCGTCACACAAAAATATCAAAAGTAGCAGATCCACAAGCTAAGCGCCAAGTGAATGGATTTGTGTAGATGAAATAAGAGCGTATACCAAGTGCACTCTCACAGACCAGTAGCCTATATTATTTAAGTGCCGTGGTCTATCGAGACTGAAGGCCGCTACTAATACTGTGAGTCATCTATGTTCCGATTGCTTGTTGAAGAGGAGGGTGAGAGGAGGACTGATGAAGTGGCGCTCACCTTTCTTTCCTGTATGTATTTGTTTGACTGCCACCAATTTCCGTCTGACTGTTCCTCTCGCACTTTCATCCTTATGTTGCTGGGGATATGCTTCACAAACACCCTGTCATTCGCAGCTTGAAGTGTGAGTGCACTTTACGTTTAAATGCCATGTCATTGAAGTATAGAGGGTTTAAGTGGGTACTGAATTTGCAGCATCCAAAGATAATCTAGTGTATAATTGAGGACATTTCCCCCCGATACATTAACATCTCTGCAAGACGATTGTGTGTGTGTGCGTGTGTGTGTGCGTGCGTGCGTGCGTGCGTGCGTGCGTGCGTGCGTGCGTGCGTGCGTGTGTGTGTGTGTGCGCTATACGTTATCTCTTTCACCTCCTTCCCTCAGGGAGGAGATACCAGTCCATCAGTGCTAGTAGCTCAAGACTGACAAACAGCTTTTTCCCCTACGCAGTCAGACTGCTAAACGAACGACTACTAAATGAGCATTGACTGCCCCCTCATATGCATCATGCATTCTGACTCTAACTGGACTGTGATAATGTATTGGTTCCCTTTTCATCCATCACGCACTTTAAAATATCACCATGCACTTTACTTTGTGTTGTATGTTACGTGTTATGTTGTGTTTATGTACTACGGTTATGTGGGAGCTCCCTTGAAATGTTGTTGTAAGCTCAGTGTATGCTTGGTGTGCAATGACAAATAAAAGTCTATTCTATTCTATACCCTCTCTCGTTAGACTGTGGATTTGGCCATCAGACGTATTGTGTGCGGCTGTTGAACTACATGCCTGGGACGACTCTGTCACAAATCCCTGCCTCGCCACATATTCTCTACGAAGTGGGCAAGCTGGGGGCCACCATGGATAAAGCCTTACAACAGGTACATGGGCTATAGGGGCCACCATGGATAAAGTCTTAAAACAAGTAAATGGGCTGGGGGCCACCATGGATAAAGTCTTACAACAGGTACATGGGGCCACCATGGATAAAGCCTTACAACAGGTAAATGGGGCCACCATGGATAAAGTCTTACAACAGGTAAATGGGGCCACCATGGATAGTCTTACAACAGGTACATGGGGTGGGGGCCACCATGGATAAAGCCTTACAACAGGTAAATGGGGCCACCATGGATAGTCTTACAACAGGTACATGGGATGGGGGCCACCATGGATAAAGCCTTACAACAGGTAAATGGGGCCACCATGGATAAAGCCTTACAACAGGTAAATGGGGCCACCATGGATAGTCTTACAACAGGTACATGGGCTGGGGGCCACCATGGATAGTCTTACAACAGGTAAATGGGGCCACCATGGATAGTCTTACAACAGGTAAATGGGGCCACCATGGATAGTCTTACAACAGGCAAATGGGGCCACCATGGATAGTCTTACAACAGGCAAATGGGGCCACCATGGATAGTCTTACAACAGGTAAATGGGGCCACCATGGATAGTCTTACAACAGGTAAATGGGGCCACCATGGATAGTCTTACAACAGGTAAATGGGGCCACCATGGATAGTCTTACAACAGGTAAATGGGGCCACCATGGACAGTTCTTACAACAGGTAAATGGGGCCACCATGGATAGTCTTACAACAGGTAAATGGGGCCACCATGGATAAAGTCTTACAACAGGTAAATGGGGCCACCATGGATAAAGTCTTACAACAGGTAAATGGGGCCACCATGGATAGTCTTACAACAGGTAAATGGGGCCACCATGGATAGTCTTACAACAGGTAAATGGGGCCACCATGGATAGTCTTACAACAGGTAAACGGGGCCACCATGGACAGTTCTTACAACAGGTAAATGGGGCCACCATGGATAGTCTTACAACAGGCAAATGGGGCCACCATGGATAGTCTTACAACAGGTAAATGGGGCCACCATGGATAGTCTTACAACAGGTAAATGGGGCCACCATGGATAGTCTTACAACAGGTAAATGGGGCCACCATGGATAAAGTCTTAAAACAAGTAAATGGGCTGGGGGCCACCATGGATAAAGTCTTACAACAGGTACATGGGGCCACCATGGATAAAGCCTTACAACAGGTAAATGGGGCCACCATGGATAAAGTCTTACAACAGGTAAATGGGGCCACCATGGATAGTCTTACAACAGGTACATGGGCTGGGGGCCACCATGGATAAAGCCTTACAACAGGTAAATGGGGCCACCATGGATAGTCTTACAACAGGTACATGGGATGGGGGCCACCATGGATAAAGCCTTACAACAGGTAAATGGGGCCACCATGGATAAAGCCTTACAACAGGTAAATGGGGCCACCATGGATAGTCTTACAACAGGTACATGGGCTGGGGGCCACCATGGATAGTCTTACAACAGGTAAATGGGGCCACCATGGATAGTCTTACAACAGGTAAATGGGGCCACCATGGATAGTCTTACAACAGGCAAATGGGGCCACCATGGATAGTCTTACAACAGGCAAATGGGGCCACCATGGATAGTCTTACAACAGGTAAATGGGGCCACCATGGATAGTCTTACAACAGGTAAATGGGGCCACCATGGATAGTCTTACAACAGGTAAATGGGGCCACCATGGATAGTCTTACAACAGGTAAATGGGGCCACCATGGACAGTTCTTACAACAGGTAAATGGGGCCACCATGGATAGTCTTACAACAGGTAAATGGGGCCACCATGGATAAAGTCTTACAACAGGTAAATGGGGCCACCATGGATAAAGTCTTACAACAGGTAAATGGGGCCACCATGGATAGTCTTACAACAGGTAAATGGGGCCACCATGGATAGTCTTACAACAGGTAAATGGGGCCACCATGGATAGTCTTACAACAGGTAAACGGGGCCACCATGGACAGTTCTTACAACAGGTAAATGGGGCCACCATGGATAGTCTTACAACAGGCAAATGGGGCCACCATGGATAGTCTTACAACAGGTAAATGGGGCCACCATGGATAGTCTTACAACAGGTAAATGGGGCCACCATGGATAGTCTTACAACAGGTAAATGGGGCCACCATGGATAGTCTTACAACAGGTAAATTGGGCTGGGGGCCACCATGGATAGTCTTACAACAGGTAAATGGGGCCACCATGGATAGTCTTACAACAGGTAAATTGCCGCTGTCATCTGGCAGAAACCAGCAGTGGTGGAAAAAGTGTACTCAATTGTTGGAATTTGTGGTGGAAAAAGTATCAATATTGCAATGTAAATGTAGAACTACTCTGTTACAGGTAAATGTATATACGGAATTCAAAATGCACTTGACTAAAAGTGCAAAAGTATTGGCATCAAAATGTAATTACCCCATTTAGGCCTGACGTCGAAATAAAAAAAACGTTCGCTCTGAAAGAATATGTATTCAAAGATTTGTGCCGCATTTTTAAGATTTTTCAAAAATAGCAGACCTACAAGCTCGTAGCGCGCCACTCGGTGGCGCGCTACGAGCTTGTAGATCTGCTATTTTTCAATAGCTAAAGTATAACATAATGCTTAGTTAAAACACCAAAAGGGGTTCCCGCCCAAAATGGGTTTTAATTTAAAGCACCAAAAGTAAAAGTATAGCCTATATCATCATGCTGAATGTCCCATTTCAAATTCTGTATAAAAACAGGTAAATGGGGCCACCATGGATAGTCTTACAACAGGTAAATGGGGCCACCATGGATAGTCTTACAACAGGCAAATGGGGCCACCATGGATAGTCTTACAACAGGCAAATGGGGCCACCATGGATAGTCTTACAACAGGTAAATGGGGCCACCATGGATAGTCTTACAACAGGTAAATGGGGCCACCATGGATAGTCTTACAACAGGTAAATGGGGCCACCATGGATAGTCTTACAACAGGTAAATGGGGCCACCATGGACAGTTCTTACAACAGGTAAATGGGGCCACCATGGATAGTCTTACAACAGGTAAATGGGGCCACCATGGATAAAGTCTTACAACAGGTAAATGGGGCCACCATGGATAAAGTCTTACAACAGGTAAATGGGGCCACCATGGATAGTCTTACAACAGGTAAATGGGGCCACCATGGATAGTCTTACAACAGGTAAATGGGGCCACCATGGATAGTCTTACAACAGGTAAACGGGGCCACCATGGACAGTTCTTACAACAGGTAAATGGGGCCACCATGGATAGTCTTACAACAGGCAAATGGGGCCACCATGGATAGTCTTACAACAGGTAAATGGGGCCACCATGGATAGTCTTACAACAGGTAAATGGGGCCACCATGGATAGTCTTACAACAGGTAAATGGGGCCACCATGGATAGTCTTACAACAGGTAAATTGGGCTGGGGGCCACCATGGATAGTCTTACAACAGGTAAATGGGGCCACCATGGATAGTCTTACAACAGGTAAATTGCCGCTGTCATCTGGCAGAAACCAGCAGTGGTGGAAAAAGTGTACTCAATTGTTGGAATTTGTGGTGGAAAAAGTATCAATATTGCAATGTAAATGTAGAACTACTCTGTTACAGGTAAATGTATATACGGAATTCAAAATGCACTTGACTAAAAGTGCAAAAGTATTGGCATCAAAATGTAATTACCCCATTTAGGCCTGACGTCGAAATAAAAAAAACGTTCGCTCTGAAAGAATATGTATTCAAAGATTTGTGCCGCATTTTTAAGATTTTTCAAAAATAGCAGACCTACAAGCTCGTAGCGCGCCACTCGGTGGCGCGCTACGAGCTTGTAGATCTGCTATTTTTCAATAGCTAAAGTATAACATAATGCTTAGTTAAAACACCAAAAGGGGTTCCCGCCCAAAATGGGTTTTAATTTAAAGCACCAAAAGTAAAAGTATAGCCTATATCATCATGCTGAATGTCCCATTTCAAATTCTGTATAAAAAAAATCTTTTGAAAGTAGCAGATCTACAAGCTCACAATGCGTCGCAAACCTTGTAGATCTGCTATTTTCAAATGGCCCAAATGTGTATAGGGCTGAAGTGGTTAACGTATGTTTTGTAATAATAATTGTAATAAAATTAACGTAACGTAATTAAAGTAACTATAGTAACTAAAGTGTTCGAATAAATGTAGTGGAGTAGAAGAAGTACAATATTTGTATCCGAGGTGTAGTGGAGTAGAAGTAAAAGTATTGTAAATTGTAAATACTCAAGTAAAGTACAAATACCTCAACACTGTACTTAGGTACAGTACTTAAGTACATGTACTTAGTTACTTTCTTTTTTTCCCCAGATGACAGCAAAGTGACAATTTAAGTACTTTTAAGATCTAAAAACAAAATAAAGAAACTACTATAAAACTATTGGCCCAATTGTCAAATAATCTTTCAAAGAGGGAAACAATTAGAAAATAGCCGATCTACAAGCTCACAAGGCCTCACTTTTGTAGGCGCTGTGAGCTTGTGGATCTGCTGTTTTCACAATATTTATCTGTGGAACTAAATGCAATGCCTACCGTGTTTGTCAGGGTGGGGGGGACCCCTGTTCAAATATTAGGGACTTAAAGCAACGGCTGTTTTCGGGACGGCTCTGCTAGGCGGAAGTACGGCGTCTATGGCGCAATCGCGACTGTGTATCAAGAGGTAGAGCAGGTCGTCCAATGATCCATGAGTCGGCGGTTCGAATCCCGGCTCCTCCTGTCTACATGTAGAAGTGTCTTGGGCAAGACACTGAACCCCAAATTGCTCCCGATGTGCTGGTTGGTACCTTGCATGGCTTCCGCCGCAAACGGTGTATGAATGGGTGAATGTAATGCACAATCTATGTAAAGCGCCTTGGATAAAGGCACTATATAAATGTAACCATTTATCGCCGTAGCTGTCAAAATCGTAAAGCAAACCGCCGTTGGCGACGGGTTCTTTGGTTCCCATGGTGACGCGTCTATGCAGCATGTGTCAAACATAAACACATCATTAAAAAGAAAACACACCCCGCCGCGGCGTCGCGCGTCAGCTAACTTGCCGGTATTGCTTAATTCTTACATGCGCTGGACATGATCAGCAGTGGAAAGAGGAAGGTGCTGGAGCAATCTGTGTTATTCTAAAACCGTTTTAATAAACATGGTTAATGTGACATAATGGTATTAGTGTTATTTCTTCATTCAGAGCATGCCAACACATCACACAGCATAAGAGAGGTGATGGAGCAATCGGTGTAAATGTATGACAGCTAATTTCAATAAACATGGTTATGACATGGCGTTGTAGACACTATGTTTAAGCGTAGGTTCTGCCGTAGTAGGAACGGCTGCGACGGCAAGCAGGTTTATGTATCGAGCACTGATCCATTTCCGGTTGCCGGAGCGGACTGCCGTAGCCGTCGTTGCTTAAGCCATTTCGGGCGGGAACCCCGTTTGGTGTTTTAAGCATTATGTTATACTTTAGCTATTGAAAAATAGCAGATCTACAAGCTCGTAGCGCGCGAGTGCCGCGCTACGAGCTCGTAGTAGATACAACAATAGATACAAAAATATTAAAGACAGATAGAAAACACATTGGTACATTTCGATGCCAATACTTTATTTGTACATTTACTCAAGTACATTCTGCACTTTTACTAATTTCTACATTGCAGTATTGATACTTTTACTTAGGTAATTAATACATTGGAGTACTGTTTTTCCACCACAGGTTATGGGCCGCTACAATGCCTCAAAGTACCCGGACAACAAGGAGTATCTCCTGACCACGAGCCGAAGTGGAACGCGTCTTTTGCTCAAACTCTGGGGGCTGGGGAAGCAGGAAGTGGAAAGGAGGTGGTTCCAAGATGCGCAGGCGTACAACAGAGACATAGAAACCTAGATAATGACCTCAATTGTTCATTGGATTGACCTGTGTCGCGGCCGCCATATTTGGGAAGGCACTGCTGCTGTCACTCAAAGTGAGTACTTATTGGCCAATCACAGTGCAGCAAATGTTTTCCCTGGGACTTAACAAACGACCAGAGGGCACACCAGTACACTCAGTGCCTATATCCGAACACACCCTCGGTTACGAAAAGACCCACACCCAGTAGTGCATTAGTTTTGCACCAAAAACACTCCTTGGGCTACCAGTCATTAGTCCTACAACTACAACCTATCTCAAACCCTCACCCTAACCCTAACCTCCCACGGGGCAGCACACCTAAACCTAACCTTAACCCATGTCTAACCAATGACTAGTCTAAGTATGCACCCCCCAAATTCTCCCATATCGCCACTTGCCCAAATGTGATGACCTCATCAGTGTTTTTCGTGCAAAACTAATGCTTGGAATGGATTGAGATTCATGAAAACCCCCCTAGTCACATGCCACTTAAAGCATAATGAAATGTAGAAAGATTTGCCGCCTTAAATAGGTTGTTCATGGTGGCCATATTATGGATTTGGGGTTCTCACAAATTTTGCCCGAGGTGCATGGGGGGGGGCTCAATTTGTTTTTCAACCTTCATAGATGAAAAATCCACTTAGAAACGGACCTTTGCTCTCCGCGGTCACGGACGTATCAGATATTACTCAACTTTCTTAAAATGGCGCCCGAGATACAGACGCACCAGAAACGGAGGAGGTGTGTACCTTCATGGCGTGTAACCTCAGCTCTTTAGTCAATGTCAGTAAGTCATGCTAGACAACACAACATTTAGTTTACTAAGCGATCGTTCACATTATGAAAAAATAAATGCCTTTATTGTGATTATCGATTGATTGTTTTTTGTAAAAATGTGCTGTTCAATCAAAAAACGACATTGTTATCAATCTCACAGTGATGCTGTGTAATAAACTCCTTCTATAATTTCTCATGACAACCAAGAATAGAATGATGAGATGCTCAGCACTGCGATGGCTGTCTTCTCTCATTCAGTTATGTTCTATATGGTTAGTCTTTTCACTATACGTTGTCCATCTTCGATGTGTCTATGGAAGTATAGTGCACGCGCACACCCACGCACGCACGCACGCACGCACGCACGCACGCACGCACGCACGCACGCACGCACGCACGCACGCACGCACGCACGCACGCACGCACGCACGCACGCACGCACGCACGCACACACACACACACACACACACACACACACACACACACACACACACACACACACACACACACACACACACACAGAAATCCCCACTGTGATGATGATGATGGAGGCTGTAGCTACTGTATGTCTGTCACTGAGGTTTGACAGACGGGGATGTTTCATTCGTGGACAGCACTCTGATACTTTATCAGCCTATATACAGTCTTCAATGTTTCATGTATAATCCCCATCTGGAGCTCCATGCATTCATCCATATGTGTCCACGCTACTGAGTGCATCTTTCTGTAGTCTACACCATGTGTTTATTTAATCCCCCCCCCCCCCCCCCTCCATGGATAAATATTTGGCGCTAGAAATATCAGATAGATAGGCTATTCTTTTAGTATTTAACAATTTGGCCAATGTTTGACCAGTTTTTATGGTATGTCATTTGTTGATTACTTTTGATGCAGTATAGGCCATTGGCAGGGGCGGCCTTAAGGATCGGGAGGCCCTGTTCATTACGTCATAATTTGAATAATTAATACAAAAAAAATATTTTACTTTTTGTCAGTGTGTATTATCAGACTTCAAAGCATGAACAGCATACACAGCCAAGTAGAAAAATACACAAAAGCAGCTTGATTAAACATTTGTTTACTTTAAGGTATAACTGGGAGGCAGCATAGGCTGCTATACAATGATGCAATCGCAACTCTCAGCGCTGCTAGTGCAGTGAGTGCACACACTGGGAAGTGGGAACAATTACAACCAAACAACACAGGTCAACGTGACATGACAGGTGGAGTACCTGCAGTGATTATTAGCTGCTGCTAACTAGGTAAGTGGACGTACAGGATGAGGCTGAATAATTGACAAGGCTGATTGGAAGGCTGCGATGCAATGCAATATTACCTCTACTACTACTAGGCCTACTACTACTAATTTTGTTTACGATTGAAACATATATAAGGCCGCCACTGGCCTTTGGTCTTCTTTTGTTTTAAGGTATTGAAAATGTCTTAAAAGTCCTTAAATTGTCATGTCATCTGGGGATCTGGATGGTTTAACCCATTCTGTACGGGAACCCCTTTTGGTGTTTTAATTCCTCCGTAGTGTGTGTGTGAATGGGTTTACAGCTCATTTCAATACATTTGCTGGTACTCATTTCTGGTACAAATAGAGGAGGGGTACCCACGTGCCAGAATGTTTTCTGGTACAAACAGAGGAGGGGTACCCACGTGCCAGAAGGTTTTCTGGTACAAACAGAGGAGGGGTACCCACGTGCCAGAATGTTTTCTGGTACAAACAGAGGAGGGGTACCCACGTGCCAGAAGGTTTTCTGGTACAAACAGAGGAGGGGTACCCACGTGCCAGAAGGTTTTCTGGTACAAACAGAGGAGGGGTACCCACGTGCCAGAAGGTTTTCTGGTACAAACAGAGGAGGGGTACCCACGTGCCAGAAGGTTTTCTGGTACAAACAGAGGAGGGGTACCCACGTGCCAGAATGTTTTCTGGTACAAACAGAGGAGGGGTACCCACGTGCCAGAAGGTTTTCTGGTACAAACAGAGGAGGGGTACCCACGTGCCAGAAGGTTTTCTGGTACAAACAGAGGAGGGGTACCCACGTGCCAGAAGGTTTTCCCGTCAGTCAGTATAGTAGTTTTTTTCTATTGGTTTTATTTCGTTTTCTTTTGTAAACTGTCCAGGGTAAACTGTAGGAGCGGTGTCAAACTGTCAGAAAAAAAGGACTTGCACTCTACAAAAGCTTTTAAGTAGAGTTGTCCCGATCATGTTTTTTTGCTCCCGATCCGATCATTTGATTTTGAGTATCTGCCGATACCGATTTTTCACGATCCGATATTTATATTTTTTTATAGAACACTTATGCCATATTAGTCTAGTAGCCAGCCCATAGAGCCCCATTGTGAACCCGGACATGTTGAGTACACCAAGGTTTTATGTTAGAAATGTTGAGTATATGGGTCCCCAGCATGTAGAAACTGCCGGATGCTAACTTGCATATGTTGAGCAATTTTCATATTTGGCATAATATGTGACCATACCATTAACAACCTATAGAAGGCAAAATATTCAAAATGTCATCATGCTTTATGTAGCATGTGTGATGTATCAAACTAGGGGGTCTTCATGATGCTGAATCCATTTCAAACATTAGTTTTGCAAAAAAAACACTCATTGGGCTAAAAACGGCCAATGCCGTCATCACAAATGTGATGATGTCAGTGGGCATCTGGCAGTTTCTACATGCTGGGGACCCATACTAAACATTTCTAACATAAAACGTTGGTGTACTCAACATCACAATAGAGAGTATGCGCGTGACATCATCATCAAACCCGGAAGTTATGCAGGAATGCCTACCAAGTGGCAAAAAACTACTTTCTGGCCTTGATAGCCCATATATCCAAACAGAAAAGTCCTATCTGATTGCATTAAACAATGTTAAACTCACTTTGCATGTTGCTTTGCCACTCGCTTTGCCACTCGATGTGCCATTCACTTTAAGCATGCGCATACCATCTCTATTGTACAATATCCAACATCACAGCCAATATACAGTCTAATATCATGATAGGGATATAATAGTTATACTAGGGATGTCCCGATCACGTTTTTTTTGCTCCCGATCCGATTCCGATCATTTGAAAATGATGTGATCGGATTGGGACAACCCTACTTTTAAGGAAGACTCCTTAAAGGAGCATTCAGTGATTTGGAAAAAAACCCGGTCCACCCGGTAACAAGATGTGCACATGCACACGCTCTACAGTGGGGGAAGTACAACAGACCAACAGCACGTGCACCAAGGCCCGCCCCCACTCGATCATGATTGGAGGAAGGCCTCTCTCATCCTGATTGGATGAAGGCTTTGCCACCCGCCACCAAAACTGAAACTAGGGTTTTTTGACCCCATGGGCTCACTGGGGACAGGGAGGAACTCCTTATATGGTCAGCACACTCTATAGTAGGGAGGATTATCCAGAAAAAAAGAAAGTGATATGTTGTGGTTAAAACAAAATGATTTTTGTTAAATGGTTAAATCACTATATTCTGATAGTAGTCATGGCTATAGAGTGCTTGTTCTCCCCGTCTCTCCAGCTCATTAATAAACAGAAAATACATTTTTTAGATATAAGGTGACACAATTTCAGCCAATCATTGACCTCAGAGGTATACGACTAATTAATTGCCCAGACTCTTCTTCAACCAAGATGGCGAAAGCAAACATTCTTTGTTCGGTACTCATACAATAGTTTGGTACAAAACACTGAAGTCCTTAAACCAGAAACCTAACCAGCTCGTACCTCAGAAATTGGAGAAAAGTCTACAACATATTGTTAGTATAATATATATATATATATAAAAATATATATATATTATAGGGGCATTAAAATATACCACTCCAGGAGAAACAAGAACAACAAGTGTTAAACTCCTCAAAACCAAAAAATTGGAATAAGAAATCTCCAACTAGAGGAATCAACTTGATTGGACAGAATGGAACAAAGGGCTCAGAAGCCACACCCCCAAAAACAAGCGGATTGGCCTAGGACCATTTCAAGTCCACGCCCACCCCTGAGGACATAAATACCAGAGAGGTGATAGCCACAAACTCATTCTTCCAAGAATCTCTTGCCTGAAGAAGGACAATTCGTCCGAAACGTTGCAACAGCATGTATCAGAGGAGAAACCAGAGGACCCAGAGGGGCTCAAACAACAGAGAAGCGTGGCCCGGAGACGGACAAAGCCACGACCGCCACAGGAGCAATCACAGACCATGGAGGAGCCAGGAAAGGAACCCACCGGTAGGTATGGTAAGTCAGGGCACATACACACACGAGGAAAGAAACAACTTTTTGAAAATGATTAGAGTCATGAACAAACTGATTGTAGCCACACACCATCTGCAGAATGTAACCGCTTCTGACAGAGGACCAGCCAGCATAGCCAGAAAAACAATAGAACTAATTAATTTAATTAAACCTGCTCAGCCGACAGAACACACATCCCTGATGCTGGAAGGGAATGCCAGAAACTGGTGCTACACAACACTTTTAGTCCTCACAGAACACTACACGACACTCTTGAGCACAACAAAACAAGAATTGTCCGATTGCTTAACAAAGGACTGGGAAAATGCCTTCTCTATAGCAAACAAATGGGCACAAAAAAATTTAGGAAAAAGATTAAAACAAACAGAAACAAACAAAGTCCATGAGATGATAACTGAGCTACACACTAGCAGACACAGGGCCTCCCCTTCCTCTCCCCCGTCCACCCCCCCCCCTCCCCCCCTCCCCACCTATCCCCCCATGCCTCTACCCTCTCTGTCTACCTACAGGAAATGGAACCACAGGACTAGCCCAGACAACATCAGGACCAACCACTCCAGAAGCCCAAACAGGACCACTGGACCTTACACAGGACAACTTTCCGGAACTTGCAGCACCAGTCCGGAAGACGCCACCCCGAAGAACCATGCGCACCAGGAAGACTACCAGAACACAGGAGGACCCAGACCAGATCACACTGGCTTCCACCCAGGACACCGGAGAACCACAGAACCTAGGAATCACACCCCAGCCACAGAGGACCATTCGGACCAGGAACAACCGCACACCAACCAACCAACCAACCCTGAGAGAAGGAAGAATGGAGACACGAGAAGAGAGGCCAAGTGCCTTGGAGAAACCACACAGACACCAGAATACAACTAGGAAGAACGTAGACTGGGAACTACGCCCAAGGAAGAAGATTTTGATCATAGGAGATAGTAATGTGGGACACATCCCACCTTTCTCACGAAGTGACGTACAGATCGAGTGCTATCCAGGCATGAAGTTTGATCACTTGAGGCATCTACTAAAGAAAACTGGAAACACCACCAAAGTGGCACACTGCATCCTGTCCGTAGGAATAAACCACCGACAGCAGGAGACAGCTGAAACTGGACAGAAGACAATGAGGTCAGCCGTCCTAGCAGCCCAAAGAACATTCCCTACCGCACGTATACACGTACCTATAATTAACTACTCAGAAAACCTCCCACCAATGGAGAAACTAATTGTAGAAAGCCTAAATGGGATAATAAAAACACAGAGCCACCTCCCAAAATTGAACGAACGGGACTTCAAAACAGGTAGGGATAACATACACTGGGAAAGCGAAACAGCCCAAGCAATGCTGGAAAATTGGATGTCCAGTTTAAACTAGGTAGCCCCAGATGCCGAGATAGGCAGGGGCTCACAAAGACCAACATAATTAATTTGTCTAACTATTTCCTACCAGACCAACACCAAGTTGATTTGCTAGAAAAAGGCCTATCATTTGTCCCAACCCTGGACATCTACAAACAGCAAAGGAACAAATTAAAGAAGGACGTTTCCGACTATCACCGAAGACTTAAACTAGCATCACACTTCGGACCGGGAAACGGAAAAGAGATCCCACCCTTCCAGCCTGGATCAAACTGGGAACCAGCGGCGGAAGGCCTCCCGCAAAGTTTAAAACAAATAATCTTGGAGGACACAAACACAGTTGGGAGTCTACCAGGACACATCAAAGAAAAGGACAACCTTAGCAAGGAACAGGTAAGAGCCCTGAGGGCACTAGCTAAAAATGAGGACATAGTTATTAAATCAGCAGATAAAGGAAGCGCAATAGTTATAATGGACAGACATCAATACTTAATTGAGGGAGAAAGACAACTTAGCAACCCAAACCACTATAGACAACTAGGACAACCTATTTATAATCAAACAGCCGCAGAAGCTAAAGAAATAATATACAAACTTAGGGAAAAAAAGTACATAAACTACAAACAGGCCAAATACTTAATAGGACAAGACACTCCACGTGCCAGAATCTTCTATCTATTACCAAAAATACATAAGGATGCAAGCACATGGACTGTACCATACGAGATTCCAGCAGGGAGACCTATTGTCTCGGACTGTGGTAGTGAAACGTACCAAACAGCTGAATATATTGAACATTTTCTGAACCCACTGTCTATAAAACATGCCAGCTATATCAAGGACACTTATGACTTTGTCAATAAAATCAAAGCCATAACTGTACCACAAAATGCATTTTTATTTTCAATCGACATTGATAGTTTGTACACAAACATCGAAACAGAAGCGGGTTTACAGGCAGTGAAGGAAGTCTTTAATAAATATCCAGATGGGAAACGCCCTGACGCAGAACTACTGGAACTATTGAACATAAATCTGACCAAAAATGATTTCGAATTTAACAAGAAATTCTATCTCCAAACCAAAGGCACAGCCATGGGGAAAAGGTTTGCCCCCTCCTATGCAAATATCTACATGGCCCTGTGGGAAGAGACAGCACTAAAAAAATGCAATCTCAAACCAACACATTATTGTAGATTTTTGGATGACATCTTTGGTGTTTGGGAACACACCAAAGAGGATTTCCAAGATTTTATTAATATACTAAACACACACCATAGATCAATTACAATCAAATATGTGACGAGCACCGAACAAATAGATTTCCTAGATGTTACTGTCTTCAAAGGCCCAAATTTCAACACAAGTGGTAAATTAGATTTCAAAGTGTATTTTAAAGAAACCGACACACACGCTCTCCTACATAAAACCTCCTTTCATCCACCACACACTTACAGAGGCATAGTCAAATCACAGCTGTTGAGATTCCACAGAATCTGCACACAACAAAGTGATTTTAAAATAGCATGTCAAACTCTATTTAACGCCTTGCGAAAACGGGGTTACACAAGAACCTTCCTTAGAAAAACACATGACACATTTCTAGAGGTGAAAGAAAGGGACCAGAGTCCCAAACTAGCTTTGGTTACTACCTATTCGACCCTAAGCAGGTTAACAAACATGAAAATAAAGAGGAATTTTGCAAATAGGACGGATGACCTACTTAACGGATACAAAATTATACCAGCATATAGGAAGAACAAAAACTTGAAAGATTACCTTGTACATAGCAAACTAAAGGAGACAGACAGACCGATACGCAAGAAACCGGATTACTTCAGACCTAAACAACAAGTGAAAAATAGAACCACAATGAGAATGGTGGGAATAAATCAAATCATACAGGCTAATACTAGTAACTGTGTCTATCTAATTACATGCAACAAATGCAACCTACAATATGTGGGTGAAACTAGAAACACAATAGCAGATAGACTAAACCAACATAGATATAATATAAATAATGCAAAAGAAACAACTTTATTAATTGTTCAACATTTCATGACCCATGGGATTAGTGCCTTGGAGGTTTGTGGATTAGAATCTAATCAAACCTGGACAGAGGGGGAAAGGAGATATGCCGAGAAGCAGTGGATTTTAAAATTAAACACCAAATTTCCACACGGCTTAAACAATACCAATCCAATAGGCCCACAGGGAACAGCTTAGTATACAAACCCTTAAATGCTAAACTCCTAAATGGCCCTTAATTAGAACAGAGCCAGGACAATAGCAGTAACACAAAGCCATTCAGATTCAAAATCAGACCAATATGGTCTGAGGTTGACACTAATGGGCTTGATGGGTGGACCTAATCCCCTCAAAAGTCTCATCATCGGTTGAATCATCAATCAACACTTTAATCATTGACCTCAGAGGTATACGACTAATTAATTGCCCAGACTCTTCTTCAACCAAGATGGCGAAAGCAAACATTCTTTGTTCGGTACTCATACAATAGTTTGGTACAAAACACTGAAGTCCTTAAACCAGAAACCTAACCCTAACCTCCCACGGGGCAGCACACCTAAACCTAACCTTAACCCATGTCTAACCAATGACTAGTCTAAGTATGCACCCCCCAAATTCTCCCATATCGCCACTTGCCCAAATGTGATGACCTCATCAGTGTTTTTCGTGCAAAACTAATGCTTGGAATGGATTGAGATTCATGAAAACCCCCCTAGTCACATGCCACTTAAAGCATAATGAAATGTAGAAAGATTTGCCGCCTTAAATAGGTTGTTCATGGTGGCCATATTATGGATTTGGGGTTCTCACAAATTTTGCCCGAGGTGCATGGGGGGGGGCTCAATTTGTTTTTCAACCTTCATAGATGAAAAATCCACTTAGAAACGGACCTTTGCTCTCCGCGGTCACGGACGTATCAGATATTACTCAACTTTCTTAAAATGGCGCCCGAGATACAGACGCACCAGAAACGGAGGAGGTGTGTACCTTCATGGCGTGTAACCTCAGCTCTTTAGTCAATGTCAGTAAGTCATGCTAGACAACACAACATTTAGTTTACTAAGCGATCGTTCACATTATGAAAAAATAAATGCCTTTATTGTGATTATCGATTGATTGTTTTTTGTAAAAATGTGCTGTTCAATCAAAAAACGACATTGTTATCAATCTCACAGTGATGCTGTGTAATAAACTCCTTCTATAATTTCTCATGACAACCAAGAATAGAATGATGAGATGCTCAGCACTGCGATGGCTGTCTTCTCTCATTCAGTTATGTTCTATATGGTTAGTCTTTTCACTATACGTTGTCCATCTTCGATGTGTCTATGGAAGTATAGTGCACGCGCACACCCACGCACGCACGCACGCACGCACGCACGCACGCACGCACGCACGCACGCACGCACGCACGCACGCACGCACGCACGCACGCACGCACGCACGCACGCACGCACGCACACACACACACACACACACACACACACACACACACACACACACACACACACACACACACACACACAGAAATCCCCACTGTGATGATGATGATGGAGGCTGTAGCTACTGTATGTCTGTCACTGAGGTTTGACAGACGGGGATGTTTCATTCGTGGACAGCACTCTGATACTTTATCAGCCTATATACAGTCTTCAATGTTTCATGTATAATCCCCATCTGGAGCTCCATGCATTCATCCATATGTGTCCACGCTACTGAGTGCATCTTTCTGTAGTCTACACCATGTGTTTATTTAATCCCCCCCCCCCCCCCCCCTCCATGGATAAATATTTGGCGCTAGAAATATCAGATAGATAGGCTATTCTTTTAGTATTTAACAATTTGGCCAATGTTTGACCAGTTTTTATGGTATGTCATTTGTTGATTACTTTTGATGCAGTATAGGCCATTGGCAGGGGCGGCCTTAAGGATCGGGAGGCCCTGTTCATTACGTCATAATTTGAATAATTAATACAAAAAAAATATTTTACTTTTTGTCAGTGTGTATTATCAGACTTCAAAGCATGAACAGCATACACAGCCAAGTAGAAAAATACACAAAAGCAGCTTGATTAAACATTTGTTTACTTTAAGGTATAACTGGGAGGCAGCATAGGCTGCTATACAATGATGCAATCGCAACTCTCAGCGCTGCTAGTGCAGTGAGTGCACACACTGGGAAGTGGGAACAATTACAACCAAACAACACAGGTCAACGTGACATGACAGGTGGAGTACCTGCAGTGATTATTAGCTGCTGCTAACTAGGTAAGTGGACGTACAGGATGAGGCTGAATAATTGACAAGGCTGATTGGAAGGCTGCGATGCAATGCAATATTACCTCTACTACTACTAGGCCTACTACTACTAATTTTGTTTACGATTGAAACATATATAAGGCCGCCACTGGCCTTTGGTCTTCTTTTGTTTTAAGGTATTGAAAATGTCTTAAAAGTCCTTAAATTGTCATGTCATCTGGGGATCTGGATGGTTTAACCCATTCTGTACGGGAACCCCTTTTGGTGTTTTAATTCCTCCGTAGTGTGTGTGTGAATGGGTTTACAGCTCATTTCAATACATTTGCTGGTACTCATTTCTGGTACAAATAGAGGAGGGGTACCCACGTGCCAGAATGTTTTCTGGTACAAACAGAGGAGGGGTACCCACGTGCCAGAAGGTTTTCTGGTACAAACAGAGGAGGGGTACCCACGTGCCAGAATGTTTTCTGGTACAAACAGAGGAGGGGTACCCACGTGCCAGAAGGTTTTCTGGTACAAACAGAGGAGGGGTACCCACGTGCCAGAAGGTTTTCTGGTACAAACAGAGGAGGGGTACCCACGTGCCAGAAGGTTTTCTGGTACAAACAGAGGAGGGGTACCCACGTGCCAGAAGGTTTTCTGGTACAAACAGAGGAGGGGTACCCACGTGCCAGAATGTTTTCTGGTACAAACAGAGGAGGGGTACCCACGTGCCAGAAGGTTTTCTGGTACAAACAGAGGAGGGGTACCCACGTGCCAGAAGGTTTTCTGGTACAAACAGAGGAGGGGTACCCACGTGCCAGAAGGTTTTCCCGTCAGTCAGTATAGTAGTTTTTTTCTATTGGTTTTATTTCGTTTTCTTTTGTAAACTGTCCAGGGTAAACTGTAGGAGCGGTGTCAAACTGTCAGAAAAAAAGGACTTGCACTCTACAAAAGCTTTTAAGTAGAGTTGTCCCGATCATGTTTTTTTGCTCCCGATCCGATCATTTGATTTTGAGTATCTGCCGATACCGATTTTTCACGATCCGATATTTATATTTTTTTATAGAACACTTATGCCATATTAGTCTAGTAGCCAGCCCATAGAGCCCCATTGTGAACCCGGACATGTTGAGTACACCAAGGTTTTATGTTAGAAATGTTGAGTATATGGGTCCCCAGCATGTAGAAACTGCCGGATGCTAACTTGCATATGTTGAGCAATTTTCATATTTGGCATAATATGTGACCATACCATTAACAACCTATAGAAGGCAAAATATTCAAAATGTCATCATGCTTTATGTAGCATGTGTGATGTATCAAACTAGGGGGTCTTCATGATGCTGAATCCATTTCAAACATTAGTTTTGCAAAAAAAACACTCATTGGGCTAAAAACGGCCAATGCCGTCATCACAAATGTGATGATGTCAGTGGGCATCTGGCAGTTTCTACATGCTGGGGACCCATACTAAACATTTCTAACATAAAACGTTGGTGTACTCAACATCACAATAGAGAGTATGCGCGTGACATCATCATCAAACCCGGAAGTTATGCAGGAATGCCTACCAAGTGGCAAAAAACTACTTTCTGGCCTTGATAGCCCATATATCCAAACAGAAAAGTCCTATCTGATTGCATTAAACAATGTTAAACTCACTTTGCATGTTGCTTTGCCACTCGCTTTGCCACTCGATGTGCCATTCACTTTAAGCATGCGCATACCATCTCTATTGTACAATATCCAACATCACAGCCAATATACAGTCTAATATCATGATAGGGATATAATAGTTATACTAGGGATGTCCCGATCACGTTTTTTTTGCTCCCGATCCGATTCCGATCATTTGAAAATGATGTGATCGGATTGGGACAACCCTACTTTTAAGGAAGACTCCTTAAAGGAGCATTCAGTGATTTGGAAAAAAACCCGGTCCACCCGGTAACAAGATGTGCACATGCACACGCTCTACAGTGGGGGAAGTACAACAGACCAACAGCACGTGCACCAAGGCCCGCCCCCACTCGATCATGATTGGAGGAAGGCCTCTCTCATCCTGATTGGATGAAGGCTTTGCCACCCGCCACCAAAACTGAAACTAGGGTTTTTTGACCCCATGGGCTCACTGGGGACAGGGAGGAACTCCTTATATGGTCAGCACACTCTATAGTAGGGAGGATTATCCAGAAAAAAAGAAAGTGATATGTTGTGGTTAAAACAAAATGATTTTTGTTAAATGGTTAAATCACTATATTCTGATAGTAGTCATGGCTATAGAGTGCTTGTTCTCCCCGTCTCTCCAGCTCATTAATAAACAGAAAATACATTTTTTAGATATAAGGTGACACAATTTCAGCCAATCAGGGGAGAGTAGCTTTTCATGAGCTTAATTTGTATAGTGTTCCAGTTCCAATTTTGTCTGCTCATTTCTTTGTGTCATCACTTACAATTCCACGTGTTTCATCTGTATCCTGACTGCCTTCTCTATCCTGATTGGATCAAATTGGTATCCCAGTTTCAGTTTCGGTTCCTAAAAATGCATTTTCTGTTTAATAAAAAGCTGGAGACACAGAGACTCCTATTACTGCAGCTATCAATGAGTACTATCACAATATGGAGCTTTTTAACACTTGTTTTAACTAAAGAAAATCCCTTACAGTTACACAGTAGCCTACAGAGACTATGAAAATATATTTTAATTTGATTATAACAACCATGTTATTGACCTTGATTTATCTTCTCTTTGAAAGAGTATACCTACTGTATTGACATTGACTTATCTGCTCCTTGAAGGAAAACCTACTGTAGCATACGGTCCTTTTTCCTTGACTCTCATTCTCCGACAGAGACAGAGCCCATGTGTTATACTGTATCTTATCATTTGATGCCACCCTCTGGCCACAATCAATATTACATCAGCGCACATGCACCCCTTGTGTATACTGTATATGCTGACATCTATGAATGAGTGCAGGAAGGCATTCTGTTTTACATTTCTGGGTAGGCCACACATTAAGTATACTTAACGAGTGCAGATCGAGGTTATGGTTTTCGTGAGCAATACTTAAAGGCAGCTAAAACAAGTTTGCAGCAGCAAGTAGGCTACTAGGTCTATAGGGTAGCTACTATTGCTGCTGCAAACTACTATTTTGACAATGCGATTGAGGTAGTGTTTATAATTATATAGTATAGTAGACCTATATAGCACATAGCCTATATCTACTTATTATTATTATTATTATTATAACTAGACAAATAGTGATATTCAGACGCTATACCACCTGGGTTTCTTTTTTGATTGATGGATGTCTTTATTGATCATGAAATAAAATCATCACTGTCACATAATATGTAACAAACATGATCTGACCCACACAAAAGCACAAAAGCATACAGCTTTGTCTGTTTGTGTGAACACAAACACAGTGATTTGATTGGCTGATCACCCCATAGTGCATAAGTAGATTTGATTGGCTGAGCATATTGAGTAAAAGTGAGGGCAGAAAAGTGAAGACGCCGCGCATGGCATGGCTCTTATATCATACATGATGATGTATGATATAAGAGCGCCCCTCACTTCACACGACTTTTTTTCCCTCTTCTAAGTGGTCCGTAGACGTGGTGCATGGAGGTATTGCATGCATGATGCATTTAGTAATGTAGGATTTGTTGATTTTGCACTGGTCGTCGAGTCATTATTATTAGGAATTTATTATGGACCATTGGTATAAAAAAAAACAAAAAACAAACAAACAGTGGAAATCGGGATAGGCCTAATACTATGGATAGCAAGTGTTCCCATACAAAGCAAAAAGCACTAGGCTACTATAATCTTAGCCCATATCCCACCCAACACAACAGTGGTCCCCAGGTTGATTCTATAAGTCAGGGTGGTCCCTCGTTCATAACCACCCATGCCGGCATAAAAAGACTAGGTCTCGCTGCATGGAGGTATTGCATGCATGATGGTAATGTTATGTAGGATTTGTTGATTTTGCACTGGTCGAGTCATTATTATTATGGACCATTGGTATAAAAGAAAAACAGTGGAAATGGGGATAATACACATGGATGCATATAGCAAGTGTTCCCATACAAAGCACTGTCTATAATCTTAGCCCATATCCCACCCAACACAATAGGTTGATTCTAGGTCAGGGTGGTGGTCCCTCGTTCATAACCACCCATGCCGGCATAAAAAGACTAGGTCTCGCTGTATTGCTCAGGCTGCACTGCAGTGTCTATTCACGGGCGCGAACCCACTACTGAGCGGCACGGGGGCTTTGACCTGCTCCGTTTCCGACCTGGGCCGGTTCACCCCTCCTTAGACAACCTGGTGGTCCCGGGCTCCCCCGGGAGCTCCATATCGATACCGAACTTAGTGCGGACACCCGATCGACATAGTGCACTGCAGCTCAGAACTCCTGAGCTCAAACGATCCGCCAACCTCAGCCTCCCGGTAGCTTGGATTACAGGCGCACGCCACTGCGCCCGGCGAGAAGCAGAGACACTTCTAGGGCTTTTAACTTTGAGAAACATTACGTCATTCATTGGTGATACTGCGCTCGTCACTGCTATCTAGTGGTGGTGTTAAACTGCTGCGGGTTTGGAAACAAAGTGGTGTGGAAAGTACTCACATGTTTTACTAAAAGTAATTAGCAATGTACAAACACTCTGGTGCAAGTAAAAGCCCAAAATTCAAAATGTACTTGAATAAAAGTAGCTATTTGTAGCCTACTTACAAATAGCATTTCTACACGACATAAAAGGGGTGGGACTGGATTTGCCAGCATGGAGTTTAGTTTGTCCTTGATTAGAAGAAGCCGATCAGACCGCTTTGCTTGGCCGGGAAATTTAGATAAAAAAAACTCACTCATTGTTTCACTCGTAGAGTATGCCAAACATAGCTCATGCACCAGTTCAAAATGCGTCTTGAGCATGTAGATCTGCTATTTTGTCTGCTTTTGTGTGACACTGTAGTATGACAAAGTAGTTTGATAATTTGATGAATTGAACATGGTGGACCCTCTTGTAAACAAGTGTAATGCTTAATTGGGTCGTCCACTCACAGTTAACAGTCTTTGTATTGAGTTTGTGCTTGAAATGTAGGCTACTGTAATTCTGCAAACTGTTAATAAATATTTCAATCAATCAAAAAAAGTTTGTTCACAGGACTTTCTTTGAATAGAACAGTGTTGATTTTCAGGTTCAATTTGTTATTGTCATATTAAGTCACCTGACATGTTTTAGTGTACTAAATATCATATAATTTTAGTCGACTAAATCTACAGGTGATTTTATTTTTGCGTGCTGAAAATAGCCAGTGCGACGCGTTGTGAGTTTGTAGATCTTCTATTTTCAGAGCGCAACACCCGAGCCAAACATAAGGTGATCTCTTTCTTCTCCAGTAGTCCCTCCCTAAGATTTTAGTCTAGTTTTTATTTGTTGACAATATTGTCAGTATATTTAGTCATAGTTTTAGTCATCGTGGCTTAGTTCTTATTTAGTCTTTATTTAGTTTTCTTAAGTGAAAAAAGTAGACAAACGTTTTTCGCCATACCGTAGTTTTAGTCGACAAAATCAACACTGATCTAGAAAACCACAAAATAACACACTCAAAAGAAAACGTGCCCAGTGGGCATTGTGCACAATTGAGCTGTGGATGTTGTTGACCTTTTATTCTACCATTCTACTGTAGAAACGAATACCAGCACTCTATAGTTTCCTGGAAGGATTTAAACTTTATTTTGTTTCCCCCCAGCAGCAAACAAATACTCCACCGAGTGCTTGCTTTTGCTTTATTCTATACCATTTATTCTAGTCATTTATTTAGTGACTGAATGCAAATGTCACGGCTGTGTTGTGATTTGAAGAGGAGTAGGCTATTGAATCAATGCAGAGCGAGTAACAGACAGACAAATAAACACATCACCTCCAAAGGCTTCTATTTTAAAAGATGTTGGAAATGTTGGAAGTACGGAAATATAATACAACAATACACCAAATTGTTCTGTCGCTTTGTGTTCTTAGATTATGTTTTTACATAACCTGTGGCTACTGTATAGGGGCCGATTCATACTCCTATTTAGAGCCGAATAAAAGTCGGTTCGGCGCTGTAGAGCCTACAATGTGACGTCATTTGAGGTTCGGGAGGGCGGGTACCGTCCTAAAGTCGGCTCTTCGGTGCTACTGAAAATTTCTGACGAGCCGAAATCATTTCGGCACTACAGAGCCAAAACAGCAGTAAAATAGGAGTATGAATCGGCCCTAAGGTATTTTTGTATTTGTTCGGATCTTCTTATATCCTTCCCGCTTAAAAGCAAAAAAAACAAATCATTAATATTTTGAAAATGACTATAATTTAACAGATTTATGATCCTACAGCTGTAGTTTCTGAAAATGCATTCTGGGATTGGTATAGCGGTATACTCTCACATTTGGGGGAATTCGGGGAAACACGGCTGCAAATGAAGGAGCCTTCAAAATGGGACAGTCTTGGTCATGCAGCCACTGTGACACAATCGGTCTGCAAATGTCGCTAGCCTTGAAGCCTTGAAGGGGACAGCTTAGTTTAGCCCCTCATTTGTACACAGAATGATTTTCAACTGTACAATCTAGAAAAGCTGGTAGGTTGCAAATGCAATATAGAGGCTATGAGCAATGAGGACATACATGTATCCAGGGGCGGCAGGTTCCTATAACGGCAGTGGGTGCCCCCCGCCCCGCCCCCCAGCCACCCCGCCTCCCTGCCCCCCCCCCCCCCCCCCCCCCCCCCCCCGCAGCGGGGAAAAAACCTTTTTTTTGGTACTTTATTTACAGTTTGCTAATAAATACAGTGGTGCGCGCTTTCAGTTCACAACAATTAACGAACACATTAAATTGTTTCAGCATCTTGTTTCAACATTTCAGCATGATCAACAGTAAATAATTAAATTGTTTCAGCCATAAGCGGCGGGTGGATTTTACCTGACTGAGTGTTGTGTTGCTGCAGGAGACGGAGTGTGAATGAACCGTGCGGTCACTGGAACAAAGCCACCGTATTAGCATTTGAATACCTGTTCTGTGAACACCGTAAAGGTGTGTGCCTACGTGACAAAATTACCAGGGGGAGAGGATCTTCAGCCTTAATCTCAGTGGGTGCTATTTGGCTTATTCTTTTTTCAGTGGGCGCCCAAGCCCTCAGGCACTCCCAAAGTTGACGCCGTTGCATGTATCTGTAAATACTTGTTATATTATGACCAGGTGTGTCGGTATACAGTACATTTCGTCTCAGGTGATCAACAGTTTATTTCAGGTGACGAAGGCCAAATGTTGGGCCGAAACGTACTGACACTTTTGTGCAATCATTAAGGTAATCTTTTGTTGACACTGTGACATTTATCTTTAAGTAACACGTTTTACAAGATAACTTGGAAGATTGGTACTCTCTACTGCTGGGTTTGATACATGGAATGTTTTTTCTGCTGTGGCAGAGGATGTTTTTAAAGCATATTGAAATCTAAAAAGCATTTTATTAAAATATCACAAATGCATCTTAAAGGACCACTTCACCACTTTTCAACCTTTCTTCATATAATAGGTCCTCACTAATAATCATGATAAAATGGCACAATTTTTTTCTACTCAGTCTGTGTCTCATAGGAGGGCTGTGGGCAGTTCAGAAACCCGTCCACCGTGACATCATCGTTAGGCAGATTCTTTTTAAACAATATATTGTTTTCGTGAGAACGATGGCATTGCAACTTTTCAGAACTAGAAAGCCTGCCGTTTCTATTAGCTTGGATTCCCCATCGATGATGTCACTGGTGGACGGGTTTCTGAACTGCCCACAGCCCTCCTATGAGACACGGACAGAGTAGAAAAGAATGGTGCCATTTTATCATGATTATTAGTGAGGACCTAGTATATAAAGATAGGTTGAAAAGTGGTGAAGTGGTCCTTTAATTGAAACTAACTGTTGAAACAGAAGTAGACGGAAACAAGAAGAATATATAACTGATGTATTATTTTCAGAATCAGAAAGACTTTATTGTCACACTTTAAAAAATAATGAACAGTAAAAGAACAGTGAATGGTTTCCAGGGCTCCTCAGACTTTCAGTTCATTAATAAAACAAAACCAAAAAACAAACAGAATATGGCTCTATATACAATATAAAAAAATCAACACATAATAAAAAAACTAAGGTGCTAAAAAGAAAGTATGTTTTGGTAAACAATAAATATAACTATGAACGAACAAAAAACTATCCTTACTCTTCCAACTCCCTGGCATCTCCTTCACTGCTCTTGTCATCTGGCTTGTTGTTCTTGCCAAATTGTGTGCCTGTTACCACAAGCAGAAATGCACTTCACTTGACTCAACTTCAGAAGATAGTCTGGTGCGATGGGGTCTGTTGACGGTACAGGCTCATAGGCCTGACTCACACCTTTCGATCTAGCATACAAGAAAGGGTTTGTTTACATCTTGCCCCAATGCATTTCCAATGGAAGTCACATGGTTTGACACAACATTTGTGTTGTACGGCTTTCGGCTGTGTTTCGACTGCCCCCCACCCCCTCATACAACACAAATGTTGTGTCAAACCATGTGACTCCCATTGGAAATGCATTGTGAGCTTGCATCAGTCAATAAGTCTGGTTTGATACTCCTAGTAGCAGCCCGCTTCCTGAAGATGAAGTCCCTCCCCAACCCGTCCTTGTCCAATAGAGGGTATGCGCGTGACATCATCATCATACCTGGAAGTTATGCGGGAACGTCATTTGTAAACAATACAAATGACGTTAGTTTTGTGAATTAATTTACTTTTACTGCGTGGCCCCAGTGCCCCCCACAAAATGACCGGAACTACTTAATATTGACCAAAACCAGAGCAGAACTCCCACCACGGGACGCGGGCAATCAATTAATACAGTTGCAAGTTGCAACCACTATATTAATGGCAAGTATTTCATACATAATGCATAAGTTCATGCATAAGTTCAAAAAAATTGAACTATCCCTTTAACCCTAGAACACTAAACACGGGTGATTTATTATTATTATTATTATTAGGGTTTTTTTATTCACTGGACCATGTCCTAGAAATGGGTGGACCAAAGGAGAAGTTCCCAACTTAATTTCTCTTCTTTTAGGAATATTTTTAAAATACTATTTTTCGTTCTTTTGTGATAAGTCATGATAAAATATTAAAGAAGAATAGCTCAAGTTGCCATATATTTTGATGAGAAATATGTTTTTATGGAATATTTTACATTTAGTGATGGTGTAACAAAAACATGTTTAGTGTTCTAGGGTTTAAGTACCAAAAGTAGAAAGTAGTCATTATGCAGAATGTCCCATTTCACAAGTTTTCAAATGTATGCAATGTATAAAAATAATTTCAAATGGCCAAAATGTATACATAGCTGAAGTGGTCAGCTATGTATCATCAAGTATCTAGTTACTAAAGGTTTCAAATAATTGCAGTGGAGTAAAAGTACCTCTGAGATGTAATGGAGTAGTACAAATATACTGGCAATTGTAAATAATACTGTAAATTAAAAGTTCCTCAAAGTATTTAAGTAGCCTATACAGTACTAGAGTAAATGTATTTAGTTACATTACACCACTGACTGCAGCGCAGGAGGAGCACTAATGATGCTTTGTTGTGCAATAGTGTCATGCACTAAAAAATAGCTGATCTACAAACTCACAGCCTGTTGCAGATGCAGTAGATCTGCTATTTTTGGTGCATCACACCGTCATAAGAAGGGAACTAGACATGTGTGCTTGTTACATTGATATGTTGTGCTTAATTCTGCTGGTTTCACAACCATTTGTGTGATAGCTAAGATTGTACTGAATGACAACCATTCATTTTGTGTGATAGCTAACATTGTACTTGTCTGATAGTCATTGTGTATTATATTGAAGTAGCCTGTATACTAAGTCATTCATTAAACTGAACAGCAGAACATATTGACTCACCTTGATGCATCACATACAAGCGGTTCATCACGTCCCACATGTCCTGATGTCCAGCTGCATGTCCACCCGAAAATAATGAAGAGTTGGAGTTATAAAGGCTCAACAGAGACCAGCAAAAAAATGAATTGTGTACACAGTATGTGAAGTACTAGTAACTACTTGTTAATCATTTGTTAAACTGACCAGCAGAACATATTGACTCAACAGACTGGTTCTGCTGGCCTAGCCTGGCTAATAAGCCAGACCGAATCAGCCGTTGGCAAAAAAAAAAAGCCTGCCGGCGGATTACGGTCTGGAGAGGCTCAATTGTACGCCCATTTCCTACACCAGAGAACTGGTGTGGCCAATCGGGACACGGTATGCAATATGGGCGGGCTTTGGTACAGTGACGTTCAATGCTTGAGACCTTTGACTGACAGTAGCTCTGACCAATTGCGTCAAAGAGAAAATGTTTTAACCCGCCCCCCCGGGAAACAAGATCCATACACAGCATCTCCAGACTCAAATACCACACGACAGTGTAGCCTCGGTCCCAGGCTTACTTTTCTGCGAAAAGAAGAGCCTGGTCACAACGTAAGGCAAAGAAGCTATCGGCGGACGTATCCTCCGGAACATCCATCAGATGTATTTCCCCTTTGGGTTCAGAAGTTTTTATTAGGGCCCGAGCACGGCACAGTAGTGCGAAGCCCTATTGAAATCGTAATGATTATTAAAGCTGCAAGCAGCGATGACCGCGGGCCCTCGCGCGTGCAAGTTACAGGCAAATATCAAATAATCAGAACTGGGAGCTAGCAGAGCTAAGTAACTGAATGACAAGGATTTTCAACTGAGTCCAGTGAGGTGACTCATGACTCTGTACGGCAAACTGTTCAAAGGTTATGGCAAATGATAGAAACTATAACATATTGACCAATCAGAAGAGGGGGCGGGGCTATGTTTATGCACAAATTAAGTATTTATGTATGTGCAAATTAAGTATGTATGTATGTATGTGCAAGAGAAGTACATGTATGTGCAAGTTGACTATGCATTTCTGGCCTAAACGGCTTCTCATATTCACTTGTATTGTTATAAATACTGTAAATAGAGCATCGCAGTCCCGCCCCCTTTCAGCGGCCCGGAAGAGAATTTCCCATTGATATTTCCCATAGACGTTTCAAAAAGTAGGCCTATTTATTTTAAAGGGATAGTTCAGATTTTTTAACTTAAGCTGTATGAAATACTTTCCATTAATACAGTGGTTGCAACTGTATTAATTGATTGCCCTAGTTTTGCCCTAGTCCCGTCGCTCCACAAAACCAGAGCAGTTCTGCTTGGTGAAATATTAAGTAGTTCCGGTCATTTTGTGGGGGGCACAGAGGGCCACACAGTAAAAATAAATTAATTCACAAAACTAGCATAATTTGTATTGTTGGCCTATTTATACCATATAGTGCAACTTTCGTTATTTTTTTACCCCTCTATACAGAAATAGGTTTTTTGTGTCCATATCACTACGCCCAAAAAATAGTTCCATGTGATAGAGGGGTCAAAGTTGAACGAAAGTTTTTTTTATTTTAGAAATAGGTCAACAATACAAATGATGGTAGTTTTGTGGATTAATTTACTTTCAATGCGTGGCCCCAGTGCCCCCCACAAAATGACCGGAACTACTTAATATTCACCAAAACCAGAGCAGAACTCCCAACACAGGACTCGGGCAATCAATTAATACAGTTGCAACCACTATATTAATGGTAAGTATTTCATACAGCTTAAGTTTAAAAATTGTGAACTATCACTTTAAGACCTTTTAAGGCCTCGGACAAAGCCAACTGGGATGGTGACAATAAACACAATGTTTTGGGCCGAACAAATAATTAGAGAGAAGAAAAACAACAAAAAAAGTGTTGTACTAATTGTTGTACTAAGTGTTCTTTCTAATTCGTCGGGTGTGGGACTGCGACTGCTCTATAGTCTTCTGTTATATACAATACATCTTTCACTATGGCTTACCTGTATTTGATCTGCCAGGTCTTGAGTTTCCCAAGCACCTTTGAAAGTAAAATAATAAAGGTTAACCTCAAAGGCCCTTAAAACAAGGCTCCAGACCTTAAATCAAGGCTCCAGACTTCCCAAAACAAACTGGTCAGGTTACTACTTGGCCTCACTCCCCAAACCCACCGCACCCCTGCCCCCATTTTGACAGACTGGAATGGGCCACAGGCCACAGCAAAGAGACATTGGGTGCATGATTGGTTGGATACTGTGCAGAAGCAGAAGTACAGTTGAGAATAAATACATTTTTGTTTGTTTTTATGTTAAAAGTTTGAATCACAATAATAGTTATCATTGCTATAAAGTGTTTGTTCAGTCACAGGGGTCTCCTTGTCTCTCCAGCTCTTTAACCAGTAGGACGCCCTGAGGGCGAGAAGCGACCTCGCCCGGGTGACGGCAGATGGGAGACTGCTGGGCGAGCACTGGCACTTTGGCATGGGGGGGGTCAGATCAACATATGGAATATATTCTGTACTGGTCATATATGGAGCGTGTCTTGAGTGTACAGGGTTTGTTGAGGTCAGATCACAAGAGTTGCTGGCCATATATGGCGGCGTGACGTGTCACGAGGCGTGACCATATATGGAGGCGTTAAGGGTCTCAATGATGTCACGTGATGTCACGAGGTCAGATCCACATGGAGATCTAAGGGTCTCCATGATGTCATGAGATGTCACGAGGCATGATGGATTGGCAACCATATATGGAGGTGTGACGGACGTACGCGAGATGCAGGATTTCATACTAGTAAATGTGACCTCCGGTCACAATAAACCGAAAATACATTTTCAGGTAGGTGACATCATTTCAGGAGAGAGTAGCCATTAATCAGTTTATTTTTGTGCAGTTTGAATTTTCTTCTCTTATTTCTTTGTGTCATCACTTACAATTCCACTTGTTTAATCTGTAGGACTACTAAAAGTAAAAGTACTCATTGTGCAGATTGTGCCATTTCACAAGTTCAAAATGTGTACAAAATCTATTGAAAATAGCAGATCTACAAGCTCACAATGAGTCGCGTTGCGACGCATTGTGAGCTTGTAGATCGGCTATTTTCAAATGGCTGAAATGTATATAATAGGGTTGAAGTGGTTAATTTATAATCAAAATGTAAAATCGCCAAAGTAACTCAAGTTTTCAAATAATTGTAGTGGAGTAAACGTACACATTTTGTCTCTGAGATGTAGTGGAGTAGAAGTAAAAGTATTGGAAATACTCAAGTAAAGTACAAATACCTCAAAATTGTACTTACGTACAGTACTTAAGTAAAAGTACTCTGTACATACCTGCACAGTGGCTCAGAGACAGGACAGCCAGTATGGAGATGGAGATCAGGAAACACAGCTTCATCTAGTAACAGCAATAATAGTAAAATCAAATAATAATAAGAACATTGTATTTCATAACAACAATACTACAAAAAACAATTACGTTTATGTTTGAAAATCTACAGAAAACTGTTTTGATTCCGTCATGTCGTTTGATTGTAGTAGTAGTAGTAGTAGTATAGTGTTCTCTATGCCAAACTACAATCAACTAGTTTCAGTGTTGGAAAAAGTACTCACATGTGTAAAGTCTGGTATTAAAAATCTACTTGAGTAAAAGTACTGGCATCAGGTATTGGCATCAAAATGTACTTAAAGTACTCATTAGGCAGAATGTCCCATTTCAAGTTTTCAAAATCTTTTGAAAATAGCCAAAATACATTGAGCTTTAGTGGTTAAAATACATTTACATATCTACAAAGTAACTCTAGTAATTCAAGTTTTCAAATAGTTGTAGTGTAAAGTAGAGTAAAAGTACAATATTTTCATCAGAGATGTAGTGAAATACTCGATTTAAGTAAAAATATCTCAACATTTAACTCGTACTAGTACAGTACAGTACTTGAATAAATGTACTAAATGAGTCAGAACTACACAACAGAAAAGGGGCTCACCGTTTCAAAAATGTTGTCCTGTTGGCTTGTTGCTTCTGAGATGAATCTAAATCAGATCCTGGCAAGAGAATATGGAGTTGGACTTATAAACGCTCAACAAAACAACAATGTGACCTTGCCATGATGCTATGGTCACGGGTATGTGAGTCATAACAGATACAAAAGTAAATAAAAGGTTTGATATAGAAAACGTGATGTTCTCCAATGTCGATGAGATGTGCTTCAATCAATAGAATAGCAAATATAAACCTAGACCTCGGGCAGGTGGGGGTCATCAATACCTCCGTACACCAGTGGCGGAAAGTAACTAAGTACATTTACTTAAGTACCACTTAAGTACTTTACTTGAGTAAGTCCAATTTTCTGTACTTTAACTTCTACTCCACTACATTTCAGAGGCAATTAAATATTGTATACTTTCACACCACTATAATTATTTGACAACTTTAGTTACTAGTTACTTCACTTCAGTCCTATATACATTTCGCCCATTTGGAAATAGCAGATCTATAAACTCACAATGCGTCGCGATGCGACACATTGTGAACTTGTAGATCTGCTATCTTCACATTTGAAAACTTGTAAAACAGGACACCCCCGAGTCCTTGTACCGAGACTTGACTAAAAACTGAGAGAGAAAGTTGAGACAGCAGACAGCAGCTTGATGTTTCCTCAGGCTCAGATGGTCATTTATTAGCAGACAGAGTACAAGGCTTCCGCTGCCAGCAAGTGGCAGTGGGCCCCAAAATGACCATCCACACCTATAATGACCGGACCAACTGACTGAATTCTCATAAAGTAGTGGTAGTTTACAGGCATAGAGGTGAAGAAGAGAGGCCTCTCTGAAGGCAATTTGATCAACAATTTGCTCCTGGCCCATCAACAAAACCCCTTTTACAGATTACCCCAGGAACAAGTCAGGACAGTCCTGCAGGAACCATATAACAAAATAATATATTGTAATCTTGGTGGCACTTCACCTAGCTTTGAATACAGTTAAGAACAGGCCTTGGGATACCCTTGGCTTGTATAAGTAGGCCAGACAGGCTAGACCTATAGGCTTCACACGGTGCACATTTGTCCAAGAATAAGAGATAGAGCCTATCGCGTTGCGTGTTCGAGTCATGACAACCTTTGTTGCGTGTCTCTCCCCTTCTCTCTCTCTCTTTCCTGTCTATCTTCACTTGATCAATAAAGGCAGAAAAGCCAAAAACAAATCTTTAAAAAGAAAAAAAGGAGATACGTTGAATTATATGGTTCCAAATACCGTACAGTACATTTGTACTTTTACTCAAGTACATTTTGAATGCGGTACTTCTACTTGTAACAGAGTATCTACATTGCAGTATTGCTACTTTTACTTGAGTAAACAATGTGAGTACCGTACTTTTTCCATCACTGCCGTACACAAACGTGTCTGTGGCAAAGACTTGGTCTTGTCTGTGGCATTTTTTATTCTATTTTTACACACTTTATTTTTTATTTTTGAAGATATATTTTTGGGATATTTCTGCCTTTATTGGATAGTGTACAGTATGGTGACAGGAAATGGGGGAGAGAGTTGGGGGGTGATACGCGGCACGCGGGGTCGAACCCGCGACACGCTGTCAGGCTTAGCAGCTTATAGTGCCCGGACCGCTATACTAGCCGCCCAGGCACACACACCTTTATAATGTTATTGTTTTGAATGTCAGAATATGACACGTACTCTTTACCATGACACTATTGCACATTAGGAGGCCAAGTAGTACTAGTGGTTCTCAAATGTTTTATTTTCAAGGACCCCCGAGTGTACAAATGGACCCATAAGGGTCAATTTGGTTCAACTTGCAGGTTGAGAACCACATGTTTTGACAAGCCTGTGTGTGGTACAGTCGTTCTGCCATGAGCACAAGGAATGTTACAAGGACAAGCTGTACCATATACAATAGCTATCAGGCCTAAGAGGGCTATATCTTGCTCTCAGAGGCACTGAGGCAGGGGTGTCCAAACTTTTTTCAAGATTAGAAAGATTAGAAAATATGAAAACACCCAAGGGCCAACTACATCTCTTACCTATCAATCATAATTTACTTTCAGACCATAATAAAGTCACAGGCTACAAATGCATTGCATTTCAACAATTTTATTTCATCAATATGAAAAGGTCATATCAAAAGGCCCTACCAACAGTCATTAAGACATGCAAATCCCTTGACTCCTTCAAAACCGCTCTCAAAGGGCACATACGGACGGCTGCAATTCGAAACTGGCCCCCATAAAATCTGAATCCCTTTTTACCTCCTGAGGATTTCCTGTTTTTGGCTACAGTATATAGAAGTGTTTATTTGTACGTCTCTAAATGTTATGATGAATTGAACATGGTGGGCCCTATTGTAAACAAGTCTAATGCTTTATGGTGTTGCCCACTGTTAACAGTTTTGTATTGAGTTGTGCTTGAAATGTACTGTAATACATTCTTCAATCAAACAAACAAAAAATCATTTGTTAACTGTGGAAAATCCACAGACCACAGCAAAGAGACATTGGGTGCATGATTGGTTGGGTACTGTGAAGCAGAAGCAGAAGTAGAGTTGAATATAAATCTTTTTTTTGGTTAAAAGGTTGAATCACAATAATAGTAATCATTGCTATAAAGTGTTTGTTCAGTCACAGGGGTCTCCTTGTCTCTCCAGCTCTTTAACCAATAAGACGCCCTGAGGGCGAGAAGCGACCTCGCCCGGGTGACGGCAGATAGGAGACTGCTGGGCGAGCGCTGGCACTTTGGCATGGGGGGGGTCAGATCTAACCTGACTCCGCCAGATGGGGCAGCAGAGAGTACAAACCACAAAACGGCCTGACCAATCAGCAGCAGCTAGAAGCTAGAAGCTGCTGCTAGAAGCTGCTAGAAGCTGCTGCTGATTGGCCAGGCCGTTTTGTGGCCGGGCATCAAGTCTGCCTGAGAGTTCCCAGATGGGAGCAGGAGGGGGGAACCCAGTGTACTCTCTGCTGCCCCATCTGGCGGAGTCAGGTTAGGTCAGATCAACATATGGAATATATCTTGGACTGGCCATATGGAGGGTTTTTTTTTAGGTCACATTTTCTGTACTTTAACTTCTACTCCACTACATTTCAGAGGCAATTAAATATTGTACTTTAACACCACTATAATTATTTGACAACTTTAGTTACTAGTTTACTTTGTAGATTTTGATTATTATTACAAAGCATATATACATTAACCACTTCAGTCCTATATACATTTCGCCCATTTGGAAATAGCAGATCTATAAACTCACAATGCGTTGCGATGCGACGCATTGTGAGCTTGTAGATCTGCTATTTTCAAACCATTTTTAGACATTTTTTCACATTTGAAAACTTTCTGAATAATGAGTACTTTTACTTTTGGTACTGTGGTAAATATTGGACACCCCCGAGTACTTACTGTGTACCGAGACTTGACAAAAAACTGAGAGAAAGTTGAGACAGCAGACAGCTGCTTGATGTTTCCTCAGGCTCAGATGGTCATTTATTAGCAGACAGAGTACAAGGCTTCCGCTGCCAGCAAGTGGCAGCGGGCCCCAAAATGACCATCCACGCGTATAATGACCGGACCAACTGACTGAATTCTCATAAAGTAGTGGTAGTTTACAGGCATAGAGGTGAAGAAGAGAGGCGTGTTCAATGCCTCTCTGAAGGCAATTTGATCAACGATTTGCTCCTGCCATGAGCACAAGGAATGTTACAAGGACAAGCTGTACCATATACAATAGCTATCAGGCCTAAGAGGGCTATATATCCTGTTCTCAGAGGCACTAAGCCGCAGGGGTGTCCAAACTTTTTTCAATGGGGGCCAGATTAGAAAACATGAAAACACCCAAGGGCCAACTAGTGTGCATCTCTTACCTATCGTAATTTACCTTCGGACCATTATGACGTAAGAGCCAAGATGTCTATAGGCCTGATAACTATTGTTTATTAGCCTCGCGTTGCGATACTAATATACCACTGCGTTGGGACAATATGCATTGTTTATGGTACATTTTGTCCTTGTAACATGAACAGTATAACCATGGTCTGATTCCTTGTGCTCTTGGCAGAACGACTGTACCACAGGCCTGTACTAATTATTATTGTACATCTCCCCTGTCCGCTCATATATTAAAACACAACCACCACCACCTTTTAAGCAATGCCTCTGACCCCTTAATTTCATACTATTAATTGACCAGTGAATTACACTACACAACCCTAGGGGACACGGGGAGAACATGCAAACTCCACACAGGGTATGGGCGCTAATGACGCGGAGGAGAGAACACGCCCTCAGCCTCACATGCCCAGAACATCAGGATAAACCTGTGTAGTTTATGGCTGCTCCAACAGTAGTGGCAACATAAAACTTTGTAGAAAAACAGTATGTCAAAAAATACACTGCAGTGGCTGAGACCAGAGCCATAGAGTAATGGTTGAGACGAAGCAGTGAAAGGTCCTGAAAGAGTATGAGGTATAAAGTACAGCAGCCTTGTGTTAATACATCAGAAAGATTGGGTATTGGGCAAGACCGATGTTATGTATCTTTCAGGACCTTTCACTGCTTCATCTCAACCATTTCTCTATGGCTCTGGTCTCAGACACCGCTGTGTATTTTTTGACATTCCGTTTTTCTCCAAAGTTGAATGTTGCCACTACTGTGTTACTGAGTTAAATTGGACTTAAAAACAGCTATGGTTGGGGATTTCCTAATGTAACCTGGATTTTTATTCCAGCTTTGTGGTGCATAATCCAAAATCCAAAATCACAGCCAATATCCGGTCTAATATCATGATAGGGGATATAATATTGATACTTTTTTTCTCCCGATCCGATTCCGATCATTTGAAAATGACGTGATCGGCTCCGATTTCCGATCACGTGATCGGATTGGGACTCCTTAAGGGTAGTGTAAGTGATATTTTGTGGTTAAAACAAAAGGATTTTTGTTAAATGGTTAAATCACTATATTCTGATAGTAATCATGGCTATAGAGTGTTTGTTCAGTAGAACAGTTGATTTATCTTCTCTTTGAAAGAGTATAGGCCTACCTACTGTATTGACCTTGACTTATCTGCTCCTTGAAGGAAAACCTACTGTAGCATACGGTCCTTTTTCCTTGACTCTCATTCTCTGACAGAGACAGTAGCCTATATACACTCATTACAGCCCATGTGTTATACTGTATCTTATCATTTGATGCCCCCCTCTGGCCACAATCAATATTACATCAGCGCACATGCACCCGTTGTGTGTACTGACATCTATGAAGGAGTGCAGGAAGGCATTCTGTTTTACATTTCTGGGTAGGCCACACCATCCTAAACGAGTGCAGAGGTTTTCGTGAGCAATACTTAAAGGCAGCTAAAAACAAGTTTGCAGCAGCAAGTAGCTACTATTGCTGCTGCAAACTAGTATTTTTACTTCATTTGAGCCGTTTATAATAATATAGAGTGACTTTTATTGCATGGTAGCACATATTATTTACATTCTTCTTATAACTAGACAAATAGTGATATTCAAACGCATATATACCACCTGACCTGGCTGCCGGGGTTTCTTTTTTGATTGATTGATGTCTTTATTGATCATGAAATAAAATCATCACTGTCACATATGTTACAAACATCTTAATATAAAACCAAATGGACCCTTATGGGTCTGTAACTCTGAGAGTGTACAAATGGAACCGAATGGACCCTTGTGGGTCTGTAACTCTGATAGTGTACAAATGGAACCAAATGGACCCTTATGGGTCTGTAACTCTGAGAGTGTACAAATGGAACCAAATGGACCCTTGTGGGTCTGTAACTCTGAGAGTGTACAAATGGAACCAAATGGACCCTTGTGGGTCTGTAACTCTGAGAGTGTACAAATGGAACCAAATGGACCCTGACGGGTCCATTTGGTTCCATTTGTACACTCTCAGAGTTAAATTGACATTATTTTTACAATATAAATTGGGGGTCAGAGATAGAAATGCCTTTAATTAAGCCTAATTCAGGTCAAACTGGGGGCCCTTGAAATTAAACAGGTTGAGAATCACTGCTAGAGCCGTAAACCTCTTCTCTTATGGGGGTCCTTGGCATCTCTTTTCAAATGGGGGTCCGTAGGCTAATGAGTGTCAATTTGGGGGTCCTTGACATGAACAGGTTTGGGACCCACTGTGAGCTACAGCACAGTAAACACTGTGTTTAAAGCACTGCTTCTCAACCTGTGGCCCGGGGCCCCCTGGTGGGCCGTGAGGATATTGCAAAGTGGGCCTCCAAAAACAAACAAACATTGTTCACCTTGTTAAATTATATTTTCATAAGTGACAAAATCAATTGTTTTTTGATTAACTCTTTAATTCAATTTAGACATTGAGGAGTAATTACACCTGAGAACCACTGAAATCACCAGCTGCAGCGCACCACATTAATCACATTTGAACTGGAGACCCCACAAACTTGACTTACTTTTATTGCACTACAATTATTTGAAAACGTTTTACTACTAGTTACTTTGTAGATTTAGATTATTATTACAAACCATACATTAACCACTTCAGCCCTACTGTATATACATTTGAATATATCCGATCTACAAGCTCACAATGAGGCTTAAAAGGCTCCACAGCCTGACAGAGGGCTCTGTAGTAACATGAACAAGATAACAGACATACTGAATAACGATTGATCTGCAAAGAAATGCAATGAGCAGAACACAATCAATGGGTTGATTGATCATGATGGTGACACATCATTCTAACACATGCTTCATCAAGAAGGGAACAACTATAATCTAAATGAAGAAAACAAAGTGTTCAACTGAATATCCTCATCAGTATTCTTAACATGTCTACCATGTCTTACACAGCTCTGCTGTATCTCCATAACCATAGCCCCCAAGCCCTATCCCTGGATAGAGAGGTTGTGTGAACGTGGTTTGAACTGTGTGGAGGAGGGTCATTGTGTCAGAAACACTGTAGAAGGACAGAGTGCCTGCCTTGTGGTCCAGATACACCCCCACTCTGGAGGAGACAGGCCCTGACACTTTAGTCTTAACTCTGTTGTGTCTGAACCAGCAGTCGTTACTAAGGCACACTAAAGACCAGGATTTATCATTGTATCCAAACCAGTCTAGTCTGTTGGTGTCTTTATAACAGACTGCTATAGCAGCCTCTCTAACAGTCCTCTCTACTTCCCAGTAACGACGTTCAGACAGACCCTCTGTACACAACACCTGACCGTACCCTACAAATCTCTCTGCATTATCAGGGTAAGGTTGTTGTTGTCGTGTTACAGTCACCTTCCTCTTCTCCTCTGACAGGGAGAGCTCTCTGCTTATTGTGTTGATGTCCAGAGACAGAGGACAGGAATCTGTGAGAACACACGACAAAAGAAAATCCAAACCTCATGAACCTCATTGTGTTTAGAGTTAATATTCTCTCAGATCAAACTCATTATTAGACTGAGCTTCAAATAACATTTCAGGTTGAAACGTCAACGTTCAGAAACAACATCAACATGGACTCACATTGTAAGAAGTCCTTTCTGGTCTGAGGCTCCGCTGGATGTAAAACATCAACTGAACACACTGGAGACACAAGAAAACAGTAAACGTCATCATACTGAAGGATGGATTCAACTGAAGGTCCAAAGAGTTAAAGCTATTATAGCTCGATAGTAATCATTGCTTTAGTAAACAGAAAATACATTTTCAGGTGGGTTACAACTTTCAACCAATCAGGAGAGAGAACTCCTGAAGATCATTAAATAACAAAAATATAATAATACCAACAACAATAATAATAATAATAGATGGTGCATTTATATAATGTACTGGGAGATATGAAACACAGGTAACACAGCACAGTCCCGCTCCTGCGAGGACACCAGGAAATAATTCCCCATTCATTTTCCCCATAGACGTTTCAAAAAGTATTTATTTAACCCATTTAGGCCGGACGTCGAAATTTAAAACAAATCTTCCAAATCCTGACAGTTTTCTGAAAAACCTTATGTTTCTGTATCAGTGGTGCTCAATATTTCATGTCAAGAACCCCAGAAATTATATGTAATATGCCTCCGCCCCCCCCATCTGAAAATATGTTCTTCCAGGGACCCCACAGAAGCAAAGATATGAGTTAAAATGTTCACTCTGTAAGTCTGTAATAATATATATTCAAAGATTTGAGGCACATTTTCACAAATTTTCAAAAATAGCAGATCTACAAGTTCATAGCGCGGCACCGAGTGCCGCGCTATGAACTTGTAGATCTGCTATTTTTGAATAGTTTTTCCATAGTTAAAAGGGGTTCCCACCCCAAAATGGGTTAAAGACCTTTAAAGCCTCGGACAAAGCCAACAGCCCAGTTGACAAATCATGACAATAAACACATTTTTTGGGCGGAACAGAACATTAGAAAGACGAAAAAAGGGCAAGGTACAACACTTTTTTTGTTGTTTTTCTTCTTTCTAATTATTTGTTCGTCCCAAAAATATGTGTTTATTGTCATGATTTGTCAACTTGGCTGTTAGCTTTGTATGAGGCTTTTAAGGTTACGAGGCTTTTAAGGTTTTTAAATAAATACTTTTTGAAATGTCTATGGGGAAAATGAATGGGGAACTATTTCTGCGACGCTCTATAGACATACTTCCACCTTTATAAAATCCATTCAACCCTTAGAAATGTACTGCACAGTAGAGGGTGCTTAGAAACACTATAAACCCATTTAAATCTCATCTCTCCTTTGAGTAATATTCTTGCTTAATTCTTATTTTACTGTCCAATCTGACAGACAGCCTACTGTGTACCATCGGTCTGTTTCTAGTTCAAACATCTCCAGTTGCCTTCTGGCTTCATCCATCCATGTTTACTATGAAAAACAATAAACACTTTTAAATCTCACCTCGGTTTGATATCTGTGGCCAAGTTGTCGTCAGGAGGTTGTCTAGTTGGTCTCTCAGACCAGACACGACATCAGTCACATCTGTGAAGGACCTCAGAGGACAGACGACCACACTGGGTGAGACTGGAGATCCAGTGGAACTGGAGAGAGACTGGAAACTCTGGAGAGAGACAAGCAGAGAGACCAGTAAACCACTTTAGACAGGGATGATCAATGATGATCAATAGATCAGTGCATTGATCACAATATTGTAGAGTTGAGCTGATGTCCTTGTTGTTCAACCAGTTACTTAATGTACGGATTGCACACACACGCACGCACGCACGCACGCACGCACGCACAATAGTGGAAATAAGCTCACATGCTGATCATTTAGCAACTAAATGGTGGCGGTGGCTCAGGGGTAGAGTTTCCGGATGGTAACCACAAGGTCGCCAGTTCAAACCCGGGCTCCCCCAGAGTTAGTGTCGAAGTGTCCTTGAGCAAGACACTGAACCACTAATTGCTCCTGATGTGCCGAAACGCACCAGCGTTCTCAAATAAACATGAGAAATTGCATCAGTCTTGCATCTTTTATTTTGGGGTGCTGGTTTTACCATTTAGTTGGTTTATGAGTTATAAGTTATTTTAAAGCTGAGCTCCCACTGCCTTAAACAAAGGACAGTCTCCAGAGGAAGCACACCTGTTTTTTCTTTCTTTTAGGTCTGCTATTTTTGGAAAATAGTTTTTTTCAAAATGGAAACAATTATGCACTTATTGTGATTCTCATACATAAGAATAGTAATTAACAATATAATTTTACAAAAATTACATTTATGTTTTAATCTACAAACAACAATTGCTCAAAATTGCAATTATTTCATAATTCTACAATGCTAACATATACAAATTGAAATGTATAGTGGAAATAATAAGCTCACATGCTGATCATTTAGGTCTGCTATTTTTGGAAAATGTTTGATTTTATTTTTTATTTGTATTGTTAATTATTTAAATGTCAATTACTGTATACTAGAACTATATTATTATTAGTAACCACCAGCATGAATAATGTAATGTTATGTCATGTCATGTAATCTACTATAATGTAGCGATTTGTTCTTTCAAAACCAAAGTGTCAAAAAGCCATGTGTGGAACCTGAATGAATGTGATGATGTCCTCAGTGTTGGACAGCGCCTCCAGCTCAGCATGTCTCCTCTCCAGCTGATCCAGGGTCTGTTCCTGCTGTCTCAGGAGAGCCTCAGTCTGAGACACTGCATTCTGCTGCTGATCTCTGATCAGTTGTTTGAGCTCACCACGTCTTCTCTCAATGGAGACCTTCATCTCACTCAAGATCCTGTCACTGGCCTCCACTGCTGCATCTGCAGACCTCTGCTTAGAGAGAGAGAGAGCACACACGAGAGCACACACACACACACACACACACACACACACACCACACACCACACACCACACACACACACACACACACACACACACACACACACACACACACACACACACACACACACACACACTTCAAGTTCATATCACTTGGTGCCGCAATATGAGCTTGTAGATCTGCTATTTTCGAAACAATCTTGAAAATGTCTGTAAATCTTTGAATATATTTGTAAAGCAAACATTTTGAACTTAGATCTTTGCTTCTGGAGGTCCCTGGAACAAAATACTTTGAAATGGGGGTCCGGTCAGCGGATATAATATAATAAATCTCATTTTAGGGTCCTTGACATTAAAGAGTTTTGAGAACCACTCACGTTCAGGCCCTCCAAGACCTGTCTCAGGTCTTTCAGCTCCTTCTTTTTCTCCTGGATCTTCTGCTGGACTACCTCCTGACTTGTCACCAGCTGTTTCTGCAAGAAGCAGGAAGAGAGACAGTTTGGTTGGAAACATTGTGGACTTTTTCATGTCGGGACACCAATTCTATCCAATCAGGAGAGAGAACTCATACAGGATACAGGGTAAAACGGGGTGCGTACGCTTTTCCGACATGTCAATAGTCTGACATGCGGAAAACGACCGGATTAAGGTTGGCGAACATGCGCTGCTCCGTGCTTGCAGATATGGTTAGGTTAGGGTTTGAGGTAGGTTGTCGTTGTCGGACCAATGACTATTAATTGTGTAACTTCTCCAAAATACACTTTTGAAGGTCAAGATTAATGGACGTGAAATATGATTCTGTTTTTTAATTGGGTCCAAAATTAGTGTACTTCATCCTATAATTAAAACCGGGAAAGCATCTGTGCCATTTTAGATTTCATAACATACATCTTTTAGAAAACTCTGTTTTAGAACAGTGGTTTGGAACAAGTGGTTCTCAAGCAGATCTACAAGCTCACAGTGCGTCGCTTTGTGCCCTGCTGCGAGCTTGTTAATCTGCTACTTAAATTTTTTTATTTTGATTTACTTTCTTCTTTTCTGGGGGTCCCTGGCCCAAAACATTTTCAGATGGGGGTCCGTGGCCGAAATATATCTGAATTTGGGGGGTCGTTGGCACGGAAAAGTTTGAGAACTAACTACTGACACAGATATTAAGACTATATTTAGTCTTGCTTCCATCTTTAAAACATGATCCATCTTATGATGTGTCTTCAAGTGATGGTGGTGCTACCTGTTTCTCTGCCTTCTCTGCAGCAGCTGACACCGTGTCATGGCCCTTGTGTTCATCCATGGTGCACAGATAGCAGATAGACTGTTGGTCTGTGCGACAGAACACCTCCATCAGCTTGTTATGACTGGAGCACATCTTCTCCTGCAGTTTGTCGGTGGCTGGGACCAGCTTGTGCTTCTTCAACACAGGAACATTGTAGTGAGGCTGGAGGTGAGTCTCACAGCAAGAGGCCAGACATGTCAGACAAGACATGAGAGCTTTCCGACGTTTGGCTCCGGTGCAGAAATCACAGGCCACGTCTGCTGGACCGGCGTACAGCGGAGCAGCGGAGGCAGCAGGAGACTGCTGAACTGCTGTACTGCTCAGCTTCATCACCAGCTGGAAGTAAAGAGAAGGAGAGCTCACTCACTGAGGAGAAATACAACACAGCCATTTTGAGCTTCATGGTGATAAACGCATTGTAACATTATCTTATTTATTTTATTTGGCTTTTCTGCCTTTATTGATAGTATCAAGTGAACATAGACATGAAAGAGGGAGAGAGAGAAGGGGAGAGACACGCAGCAAAGATCATCATGAATGGGACTCGAACACGCAACACACTGTCAGGCCAGAGCCTACAGTATAAGTGTGGCATGCGCCTGCACCACTTGGCCAGCAGGCACCCACATTGTCTTAACATCTAATTATCTTTTTCTGAACTTTGCATTTCATAAAGTTAGAGTTGCCTTGTTAAAAATGTAGCCTACAATGTAAGCATTTAGCAGACATTCTTAACCACTAGGGCTAGAACTTTCCTAAAATTAATGACAACCAAGAATAGGGGCACTTAGGCTGTTGTTGAGAGATTTCGATAGACAGGAACAGCCAGGTATACGGACTCAAAGAACTCAGTTCTAAATGGTAGATCAGATTAGCTTAGTAGAGTTTATTGAAAAGCAATTACAGAGGATGAAGAGATGCAGCCTCCGGTCGCACTACCAAAAAGGAGCCCTGAGCTCTGTTTTTCTCAGAGCTTTTAGGGATGGCCAAACTACGGCCCGCGGGCCAACTGCGGCCCGTGGTCCATTTTTAATTGGCCCTTATCAAATTCTAAAAATATAATGGAATATGGCCCGCAGCCCCGCACATGAAACTTGCACTTGACTGTATTGTATTTCTTAGTTTTAACACTAGGTGGAGCTACTGTCTTCTTCAGTGTCTTGACTCTTGAACAAGGCAGCTCTACACAAAACCACACACGTGACACAAGCGATACCTAAGACACGTTTTCCCCGTTCCCACTCGAGTGACCAAAAATGGAAAAGAAACGCAAAATAGCTAGTGAGTGCAGAAAATATCAGACACGGTGGAAGAATGAATATTTCTTCATAGAAGTCAAGGGGAAGTGTGTCTGTTTGATTTGTAATTAAACTGTTGCCGCGATGAAAGATTATAATGTACGACGACACTACGAAACCAAACATCAGACCTACACATCCTACACTGGTGCCGAGCGAGACGAGAAAGTTAATCAAATGGCAGCTAGCCTGCTCGCTCAACAACAGCATTTTGTCCGTGCTAATAAAACACAAGAAAATGCCACAATAGCCAGCTACGAGGTAGCTCAACTCATTGCCCGACACGGGAAAGCCTTCTCAGATGGTGATTTCATAAAACAGTGCCTCACTACAGTGGCAGGAATAATGTGCCCGGAAAAGCTGCAGAAATTCAACGACGTAAGCATGTCCAGAAACACAGTTGTGCGGCGAATTTAAGACTTGTCAGCTAACTTAAAACATCAAGTGTCAGATAAAGCTTGTGCTTTAGATTTTTACTCGATTGCACTCCTGCAATCCTCCTCTCTCTCCCCTCTCTCTCTCTCCTCCTTCTCCTCCTCATCTCTCTCTCTCTCTCTCCTCCTCCTCTCTCTCCTCCTCCTTTCTCTCTCCTCCTTCTCCTCCTCTCTTTCTCTCCTCCTCTCTCTCTCCTCCTTCTCCTCCTCTCTCTCCTCCTTCTCCTCCTCCTCTCTCTCTCTCTCTCCTCCTTCTCCTCCTCCTCTCTCTCTCCTCCTTCTCCTCTCTCTCTCCTTCTCCTCCTCTCTCTCTCCTCCTTCTCCTCTCTCTCCTCCTTCACCTCCTCCTCTTTCTCTCCTCTCTCTCTCCTCTCTCTCTCTCCTCCTCTCTCTCTCTCTCCTCCTCCTCTCTCTCTCTCCTCCTCCTCTCTCTCTCCTCCTCCTCTCTCTCTCCTCCTTCTCCTCCTCTCTCTCTCCTCTTCATCTCTCTCTCTCCTCCTTCTCCTCCTCCTCTCTCTCTCCTCTCTCTCCTCTCTCTCTCTCTCCTCCTCCTCCTCATCTCTCTCTCCTCCTCTCTCTCTCCTCCTCCTTTCTCTCTCCTCTCTCTCTCCTCCTCTCTCTCTCTCCTCCTCTCTCTCTCCTCCTTCTCCTCTCTCTCTCTCCTCCTTCTCCTCCTCCTCCTCTCCTCCTTCTCCCTCTCCTTCTCCTCCTCTCTCTCCTCTCTCTCTCTCCTCCTTCTCCTCCTCCTCCTCTCTCTCTCTCCTCCTCCTCCTCCTCATTCTCCTCCTCTCTCTCTCCTCCTCTCTCTCTCCTCCTTCTCCTCCTCTTTCTCTCCTCCTCTCTCCTCCTCCTCCTCTCTTTCTCTCCTCCTCTCTCTCCTCTCTCTCTCCTCCTCTCTCTCCTCCTCTCTCTCTCCTCCTTCTCCTCCTCTCTCTCTCTCCTCCTCCTCCTCCTCTCCAGGTGAGGCGATATACCTCATCTCTAGTGGGTGGCCCAGCCCTTCCTATATTTTTCTGTATGTGGCCCTCAGTGAAAAAAGTTTGCCTTGAACTTGAATCAAGTTCAAGGCAAGATGTGGTTCAGAATGGTATAAAATTTATACCATTCTGAACCACATCTTGCCTTGAACTTCACCGAAACCCTTACAACTTTATTAATAAATTGTATCCACTGTTCTTGGTCATTTGTTTGGTAATTTTCCATTCTTTCCATTCTTTTGTGTTATTTTCATATCTGGCAACCTTGTGGTTGCACGATGGCTAGGAAAAAAACATGTCTCATTTTGTCCATCTGGCTCTGGGCTTTGTCCCAAACACTTCTCTATTTTATACATGTTTATTGTTCCGCTGCTCCCAGTTTTGATGATCTGTGTTTTAATAATCTGTGAATTTATGCTTGTGGCCTCAAACTAATTTGGTTGTAGACAGATGAGTGATCGCCTCTCCCTAGCTGTGTATGAGAGATCCCTCACTGTACTAGTGAATCACAGTGCGCGTGCATGTGTTCTCACGTGTGGGACACGACACACATGCATTATTTAGTGGTTGTCTTGCGGGTGTGCCTGGCCTGCTTTGGGAGGAGTTGATCATTTCTCTAGTACACGTATTGGTTGCCATCTTCAGAAGGGAGGAGTTTCAGACGGCCTTACGATGTAGGCCCAGATCATTCTTTTTCACCCCTACAAAGGCTTAATGATTAACCAGTGACTGACAAAGTCAAAGATCAGAGTAAATGACACTAGTCAACAAAATGACAGAATAAAGTACTAGAATACCATCAAACCTTATACCTAGCATCTGTTTAAACCAGTGGTTCTCAAATTAATATGCATTTGTCCACAGACTCCCCTCCCATCTGAAAATATGTTGTGCCACAGTGCCAGGGACACAATATTGCATATCATGTTTAGATGCATTGTGAGCTTGTAGATCTGCAATGTTCAAATAGCTGATGTATACTGTAGGTTTACAGTGGTTAAACAGACTGTGATGCTCTATAAACTATTTTTTATGGACCCCCTTTAACCGCCTCATGGACCTCTGGGGGTCCCCAGGCCCCACTTTGAGAACCTAACACATAATAAATAGTTATTCTTAATGGACAAACAATGTAGCCTATATCATTATCAACACAAACATACAATGTGAACAAATAGCCATATAGCCTACAGCATGTGCATATAGTAGAACTGCTGTGGCACTGGCAGAACATGTAGTTACTAGTTTCATGTGTGGTATCTTACCTCAGCCAGCAATGTGTTTTTCCTCAAAACAGGTTTAGGACTGAAGCTCTCTCTGCACTGGGGACAGCAGTAGACTCCAGTGTCCTCATGGTCCCAGTAACCCTCAATACAGCTGCTACAGTAACTGTGGCCACAGTGTAGAGTCACTGGTTCCTTCAGAATGTCCAGACAGATAGGACAGCAGAACTGGTCCTGGTCCAGCTCACATCCCTGTTGTTCTGACATTTCACTGACAAGCACCACATTCACACCAAAAACACACAACACTTTGGTTTACTCCGAGAACAAACTGGGAGAGAGAAAACACAGCTATGAGTTTCGTTTCTTCTGAACTGGGCGAGGCTGACTTCCTGGATATTTGTAGGAGGCAGGGGTTTTAAAGAGACAGTGCATGAATGTGTATAAGTTCATAAACAGGTTCAGAGAGAGAGAGAGAGAGAGAGAGAGAGAGAGAGTTAATATATAACACAGCTCTGTTTACACGTTTATTGTATTGTTTTATCTTGATTGTTTTGTTCCACTTTTGCTTAGGCAATGTAAACGTATGTTTTCTCATGCCAATAAAGCTCCGTTGAATTGAACTGAGAGAGAGAGAGAGAGAGAGAGAGAGAGAGACAGAGAGAGACAGAGAGAGGGAGGGAGGGAGGGAACGATAAAGAGGTAGAGAGAGAGAGGGAAGGAGAGAGAGAGAGAGAGGGAGGGAAAGCGAATGGGAAGCAGAGAGAGAGAGGGAGGGAATAAGAGCGTGCACTCTCTCTCACACGCGCGGCGCACACACACACCACAATGGAGAGAAGAAAATGACTTTGTTTTTGTTCTCTTGACATAGAATGAGAGTCACATAGTTGTCAGAGACGGAGGGTGTTTTATAATGGTTTTTATTGACTATATATTTGCACACTAACACATCATGAATAATAAAAATACAATATTTTAATATAATCTTTTAAGAATAGAAAACCGTCACTAAATGCTGTGTGAAATAACTCCTTGTTTAGGAACACTAATATGTATTGTTTAGTAAGCATAAAATGTAATAGTTTAGCCTCATAAATCCCTACACTCAGAAGACTACTTCCTGTTCCAGTGAGTCAGCCACAACAGTGATGTATGAAAAAAGAAAAAAAAGAAGAAACACACATGTTTGTTTTCTCCCTTACTTTCACAGTAGACTTAAATGGTCCAGTTGTGGTCATGTGTGTGTGTTGTGTCAATGTGTACGTGAGAGAGAGAGGGAGAAGAGAGGGGGCAGGGGTGAGGTTGGTCAATGTGTGATGGAATGCCTGGTTTTGTCTGACTATTATAAAGGCTGGTATGTTCAACAGGTTACATTTGACTCCCGGTATTTACACTTACAGCTTGTGTTGTCACGGACGGACGGACGGACGGACGGACAGACAGACAGACAGAATCACACGATCAGTAAGTGGTATTAATCGGCAAACACATCAGTATCAGCCGATTCTAGTTGTTTTTAGATGAATCGGCATCGGTTCGATTAATCAATCAGCCCGATTAATGAATCGGTCCGATTAATCGGTCTGTCTTTACAGATAAACAAGCCCAGCTTGAACAGATCTACAAGCTCACAATATTAAATATAAAGGTATTTAAATTAAATCTGACTTGCCTAAGCCTGCAGTGCAGATACCCTGTTACATGTATTTTTCAGAATGGACAACATTATTATAATTCTTTCAATACAGGATGAGATCATATCGACATCGTTAATATCGGTTATCGGCCATAACACCAATTCATTATATCGGATATCGATATCGGCCAAAATGTCTCATCATCCCTGACAACTGTCACACTGCCCATATAGGTTAAAAGATTTTGTGTTAAATATTTTATATGCATTTCCAATTATGTCCAAAGTAAGATAGATGGAGTAACAAGAATTACATCACTTGAGTGGATGAATATTTCTCTCAATTGAACTTTCATGGGAAGGTGAGGACAAAAGGTCTTAATCGTTTCAATATACACAGCTGGATTAGAGATTATTTGTATTGTGTTATCTGTGTAGTCCAAATTAAATTAATGATCTAGCATATTATAGTAATAGCCCATTGAGACAAAGAGTCATTGTTTTGCCTTCATCTCTTATTTATATTTGTGTTTTGTTTTAACTTGTATTCATGTACACATGTCCTCTAGGCCGGAGAAAACATGGTAGGCTACAGTAATGGACTGGTCTATCAACTGTACATTATAATGTTGTAATCACTGTAGCCTACTAGGGCATGTATAGCTACTGTAGGCCTATATGTGGTATGTGGAGAAAACATGGTAGGCTACAGTATTGGACTGGTCTATCAACTGTACATTATAATGTTGTAACCACTGTAGCCTACTAGGGCATGTATAGCTACTGTAGGCCTATATGTGGTATGTGGAGAAAACATGGTAGGCTACAGTATTGGACTGGTCTATACAAGACCATGATGGTAAGAATACATATACATGCAAAATGTATATTTTTATGTTGTAATCACTGTATGTAGCCTAGACTCTTGTTGTAAATACAGCACCCTTAGAGAGAGACAGTTGTTTTTATATACTGTATGTTTTTGTATTAAAAGACGGTGGATTGAGGCTGATATAAGAATGCTGAACAAAGGTCTGTAGATGTAAATATTAATAATGTGTGTGTGTGTGTGTGTGTGTGTGTGTGCGTGCGTGCGTGCGTGCGTGCGTGCGTGTGTGTGAGACAGTGAGAGGGCAGTGCCAATGAATGCACACCTCCTTAAATCTTTTGAAAATAATAGATCTACAAGCTCACAATGCTACAAACAGTATAGTATTGGTGACCCTTTGTCAGTGTGCCTTTGGTGTCAGTGTGTTGGCACAGGAAATATAATGTATTGTAAATTGTGTCTGAATATTCCCATAAGGGATGGGCATGTGAAAGGCAGCCATAAACTACAATAAAATACAATCATCATCATCATCATCATCATCATCGTCATCATCATCATCATCATCATCATCATCATCATCAATCAGATACATGACAGCAATGATGTAGAGTGGCTGACTAAGAGCCCCATATATATGGACATCTTTACTTGCCAAGCAGAGCGCGTAAGTACTGCGATCGGCTCGGTATGTCGGTGTTGTCCACCGGCCAATGGGTGTATGCATTTCGGTGTTGTCCACTGGCCAATAAGGGACCACCATTCTTGATGACGTAACTAAGGTGCGTTTGGTGATTGGCTGGGTATGTAGGCTGTGTGTATAGTCGGGGTAAGAATGGTGGTCCCTTATTGGCTGTTGATGGTGACGTAACTACGGTGCGTTTCAAACTTTCAAGGTTGGTATTTGGTCAATAACGGGTCAGAACAGCAGTTGTATTAGACATTAGTTAGTAGCAGTAGCCACTTGTGCGCTCTGCTTGCGCAGAGTGCAAGGCGCAAGCTGGCAACTCGTGCATTTCTAGTTCAGTCTAATCACTGAAAAAAAAAATCACACCCGTGTGAACTGAGGGGTGTAAGGTCAAAGGTCTTATATAGACTGATCAGCTGTGGTCTGACGTAATGTCTGATGTAATGAAATCACACCCGTGTGAACTGGGTGACCATAGCAACCGTGCTCATTTTTTGAGCACAGACAGACAGACTAACAAAGCCAGTTGTAGGAGTGGTTTACACCACTCAAAAACGGTCGTGCGTCATGCTGACTGTTTGTCAGCATGTCATCAGAACCAAACTTAACCGTGCCCATACGAATCATGACCATATATGGAGGTCGACCATTATGTCCGAATATGGAGTGCGTTTGGGTCTGACATCATAGACTGACACATTCATGGATATTACACATTAATTCTCCCAAATGGGAGAATGAATGACATCACTGAATGTCAATGTCGGCAGTCGTGTTGGACCTAAACAAACTTCTGACAAGCACAACGGGCACAAGAGCTACAATGAGAAAACAGAAAGAAAGAGTATAATACATTGTATTGATATATGGAAGGAAACAATGAGTCTGTTGAGCAGCTTCTTCAGATACAATGTTGCCACGTTTAGTTAAAATGTGCGTCCGTGCACCTAACGTGCCATCGCGTGGTATCATTCGGCATTACTGTAAGACGACGCCGAGAAAGATCAGGGTCGCCGAAGCACTTTCAGGGACAGAACTGGTGGGAACACGGGTCAAAGTGCAAGGCTGGGTTCGGTCTGTCCGGTCGCAAAAGGAAAACCTCTTCCTTCACGTGAACGACGGGAGCACCGTGCAGCCGTTACAGGTTGTTGCCGGTCCTGAGCTGAATGGCGCGCCGCTCACCTTCGGGTGTGCCGTGGACGTCACCGGCAGCCTCGTCAAAAGTCCAAGCCGAAAGCAGCCGGTCGAGCTTCGAGCAGATCACGTTCGAGTGGTGGGCCAGTGTAGCCCTCTGCAATTCCCCTTCAAGATCAAAGAAAGACATGGCCTCGAGTACATTCGCCAGTTTCCTCATCTGAGATGTAGAACAAATGTCTTCAGTGCTTTGCTGAGAATAAGAAGTGAAGCCACTGCGGCCATTCAGTCCTATTTCAGGGGAAATGGCTTTGTGCAAATACACACTCCGGTGATCACATCAAACGACTGTGAAGGGGCAGGGGAGCTTTTTGGAGTCGCGCCCCCTGGCCACGTCGCGGAGGAGGGAGAGGAGAGAGATGGCCACTTCTTCTCCGTCCCGGCCTTTCTGACCGTGTCTGGACAGTTGCATCTGGAGGTGATGTCGGGGGCTTTTCCCGGAGTCTACACATTTGGGCCGACGTTCCGCGCCGAGAACTCCCAAAGCAGACGCCACCTGGCGGAGTTCTACATGGTGGAGGCGGAGCTCTCCTTCACACGTTCCTTGGAGGATCTCACCACCGTCATGGAGGACATGTTCAAGTCCGCCACGGAACACGTCTTGGCTCGCTGTGCGGAGGACGTGGATTTATTTCACAAGCACATAGCCGTCGGACATGGGCGAAACGTGGATGCCATGTTGACCAAGAGATTCAATGTGATTTCCTACACAGAGGCAATAGATGTCCTGAACCGAAGCTCTCAGACATTTACCTTCAAAACAGATTGGGGCTGTGACCTTCAAACGGAACACGAGAAGTATCTGGTGAAACACTGTGGCGACATGCCACTGTTTGTCACCGACTACCCATATGACCTGAAGCCCTTTTATGCAAGAGACAACCAGGATCATCCCCAGCATACAGCTGCTGCCGTGGACCTTCTGGTTCCAGGCGTAGGGGAGCTTTGTGGGGGCACCCTGAGGGAGGAGAGGCTGGATGTGCTTCGAGCCAGGCTGGCACACGGTGGACTAGAAGACACATATGGATGGTATCTGGACCTGAGGCGCTTTGGCTCTGTCCCTCACGGTGGATTCGGGATGGGATTCGAGCGATACCTGCAGTGCATCTTAGGGGTGGACAACATAAAAGACGTTATTCCATTCCCTAGGTTTCCCCATTCATGCCTCCTATAAAACATATAGGCTACTAGCGTGATACAGTGTGATGATGATACACTTGAAATTACCTGAATGATATTAAAGCTGCTATAAGAAATAATATGTCAACATTTTAATGACCTTTTATTTTAATTTTATTTTTTTATTCAGACAGCCAGCAATGGGTAGAACGCTCTCAAACAAAATGTAGTCTCTGTGACGCATCTAGGGGCCACAATCTGCATTGAAAGATTTTCCTAGAAGCTTTGTCGTTGGTCCATTTGCCTGTCTGCTTCCTGATTGGTTAGTAATTGCGACCAGGTTTCTTTTCGACCAATGACAAAGCTTCTAGGAACATCTTTGAATGCAGATTGCGGCCCCTAGATGTGTCACAGAGACTATTTTTTGGGAGCGTTCTACCCATTGATGGCTGTCTGAATACCAAAACAATAAATAAAAATAAAGATCATTAAAATGTTGGCATATTATTGCTTATAGCAGCTTTAACTGTGACATATTTATTATAGCTCTCTTTGCAGAAAGGTTATATCGTTGTGTCGGGCAGAAACCTCTTATCTCCATATTCTAACCTTTTGTGTTTTGTATCAAAAGTAGCACAATTCACACACATGATGCTTGAATGCTTTGTGCCACGTTTCAAACTTGTGGACCTGATACTTTGGCTATTTTGTCATTTGAATCCTGAAAAGTAACAGTTTAGGACATAATGAGATTCACTGACTTACCAAAGAGCACTCTCTGTGTACTGACAGCTTTAACACGCATCCCGGCATAAAGTAAGGGAATAAAGCAATAAAGTTGTTAAAATAAGTGTTAAATAACTATATTCTGATAGCACTCATTGCTGTATAGAATGTTCAATAACAGATATCTCCATGTCCAGCTTTTTAATAAACAGAAAATGCATTTTCAGGTCTAGCCTGGAAACCAGACAAAAATGCCAGTGCAAAAGCACACAGTGAGTCACACACGCACGGCATGCACGCACGCACAAACAAATGGGGAATTAGAAAGTGGATGTGAAATTGTTGGAAGGAAATTGACTATTTATATATCATTGTCCTGTAATGTCATTCATGTCGAATGTCATTATGTTCTGCGTGGACCCCGGGAAGATTAGCTGCTGCTATGCACCAGCTAATGGGGATCCTAATAAAACTCTCTTATGCCAGGCTATTTCAGGACAGGATACCACTTGTATCCAATCAGGAGAAGTCCTACAGGACAGGATAACTAAGTGAAATAAGAAGTGAGGACACACAAACAAATGAGCAGACAAAATTGGAAGTGGAACACACTATAAATTTGAAGCTGATAAAATGGGTATACTCTCTCTTCCCTGATTGTATTTTCATCCATCCAGCCATCTTCAACCGCTTATCCGTAGTCGGGTCGCGGGGGCAACAGCTCCACCGGAGAGCTCCAGACTTCCCTCCCCAGAGCAACATTAGTGACTCCAGACGAAAACATCAGCATTTTAGGAGACGTCTCCTCCCAGTGGAACGTGCCTCGAGGACCGGGCTATAGGGAGACGCCCAAGAGGCAAACCAGATGCCCGAACCACCTAAGCTGGCTCCTTTTCCGCATGCGAAGAAGCAGTGACTCTACTCTGAGTCTCTCTCGCGTGACTGAACTATTTTCTGTTTATTAAAGAGCTGGACTGAATATGGAGACTCATGTTACTGAACACACATCATAGCAATGAGTGCTATCGAAATATAGTGCTTTAAACCATTTTACAAAATATTGATACTCATATCACTTATACCTTTAACGTCTTGATTCTGACCCCCAAGCTTCAAATGGACCTTTATTAGATAACCGACATGCCCAAGGGAAAGTGCATTTGTATGGATGATAGCACAATTAAAATGCTGATGTTCACCACATTTAAATTGAATTAAAGGTGGAGCTGAAAGGGGTGGATTGTGTGTGTGACATGGCTTCTGCAGTTTCAGTGGTAATGAGAGTCACAGGGTGGAGAGAGAGAGAGAGAGAGAGAGAGAGAGAGAGAGAGGGAGAAAGAGTTCTGGTATGGACTGTATGGGAGATACTGAGATACTGTATCTAACAACTTCCCTTATAACCAGTGGTGGAAGAATAATACAAAAAGTAGGCTACTGCTCTGTTATGGTGCATCAGGGTGTCACACCAAAATGTAATTCTGCCTATGCAGGCAAAATGGGCATGATGACGAATTGTTCTAATTCACTGGGAGTTGGAGCCTCCAACTCTCAGTGAATTGTCTTTACCTCCAAGTTACCTCCTCCAACTTGGAGGTAAAGACATTCCACAGAAAAAGGAAGTTCAGATCTCAAGAAGGGGAAGTGTACCAGGTTGCCTGGTGGAGTCATCATTATAGGGAAATACTGTATAGGCCTATATTGCATGTGTGTGTGTGTGTGTGTGTGTGTGTGTGTGTGTGTGTGTGTGTGTGTGTGTGCGTGCGTGTTCGATTCTCATACAATCATGCAGTAAGCAGTTTAATAAAATGTCAGAATTAGGTTAACCGTGAGATAAGAAGTGGTTCTCCATCTTTTTGAGGGCCTATACACACAGGTTTAATGTTTGTCTTTATTTCAATGTATGTTTTGTAAACGCCATTGACAATGAAGGGAAAATTCACGTCATAATGTGCCTCATTACGTCATATTGCCTCTTTATTGTTAATGGCTTTTAATGTTTGTGTTGGTACCGTTTCTTTTATATCACCATTACATCACCTAATCAACATGATTTAGACTTTAATATATTAGTGCCCCTCACTTCACACAGGTGTGATTTTTTAGCTCAGGACCACTAACATATTTCAGTTAAATAATGACTGATAAGGGCCTGATATGAATCTGTTGCACGTACTACATAAATTGTTCATTTTCGAGCTTATTTAAACATAATGTAAATTCATTTAACAAAAATATTTTATTCATTTCCATTTTAAAACATTTCCCCATGGACCAACAATAAAATAAAATAAAATAAAATAAAATAAAATAAAATAAAATAAAATAAAATAAAATAAAATAAAATAAAATAAAATAAAATAAAATAAAATAAAATAAAATAGAATAAAATAGAATAAAATAGAATAGAATAGAATAGAATAGAATAGAATAGAATAAAATAATCTCTCTCCCTCTCTCTCTCTTTCTCTCTCTCCCTCTCTCTCTCTCTCTCTCTCTCTCTGGGACGATTTGCCAACCGGAAGTGATTCCTGGTCGCCTGGCTCCTGCCTGCCTGGGCGGATCGGATGAGCGTGACAGGAGGAGTGTGCATACAGTGCTGTTGTCCGTGCGGTGCGTGCGTGTGTACTGTGTAGTTGGCTTGGCTAGCCTGCAACAGATCTCGTCGCGTCCAGTCCAGTGGCCGTGCCGCCGTTCATTTGCTATTTTGGTTAATACATTCAGCCTCGGACGGTTCTTCTTCCCGAGTTGTTTGTTGAAGGTAAACGCCTTTAAAATATTAGTTGCCGAAGCTGCGGCTGCTGGACATGGTGCACCTTGAGGAATTACAGCAATAATAACACAGGGACAGAAGTGTAGAAGAATGCACAGCGACAGGGACAAACAATTCCTCGCGCGGTGGACTCGTTGAAGATCATCTCTCTAGACATTATAATTTATAAATGATACGAATATAGTTTAAATCAGGACCAGTACGCAGTGTCACGGAGGACTTCTAGCAGCACAAGATGATCCCGCGGTGGGATGTAATTGAACGCACCATTCCCTGGATTAGGTTCTTATCTGCGTTCGCCTGGAGGACATGACAACAACATTATTGTTATTATTGTATATCACAACGCTGTAGGCATCGTCAAATATGGTGGACTATCGAAAGAAAAAGATTTTGACATACTTCACAATTGGACTCATCTTCCTTCTAAGTGGCATCGAGTATGGTGAGATTAGTCAAATCACTCAATACCTTGTTTATGTTATGTAGACTTCTTATGTTAATTGAATGATGACAGGGATTTAATTATCACTAATAAAATGGCCATGCACACCCATGGCATAATCCTTCACTATGCCACAACGGCTTTAAACCCTTAAACAAATTAACCAAGCCACAGCCCACTATTCAGGAGTCTGAATGGAATGAACGATTCATTCATTAGAATCCAGAAGACAGAAGTGGGTTATTATTTAAAGAGCTGACATGCTGTGACTCTCCCATGATCTATCTAACCAGAATCAGCACCCTGTAGGCTAATTGATCTCAATAAGAAATACACTAGTATCAAAACAATTTCAGAGGTGACGTTGTGCCATAAATATTGAGACAAAACTCGGATACAGAACATGATACCTGGAAAAACAAGTTGTTCATTTGTAGGCTACACTGCAGAGTTACAGACCCATAAGGGTCCATTTGGTTCCATTTGTACACTGCAGAGTTACAGACCCATAAGGGTCCATTTGGTTCCATTTGTACACTGCAGACTTGCAGAGTTACAGACCCATAAGGGTCCATTTGGTTCCATTTGTACAATGCAGAGTTACAGACCCATAAGGGTTCATTTGGTTCCATTTGTACACTCTCGATCAGAGTTACAGACCCATATGGGTCAATTTGATTCCATTTGTACACTCTCGATCAGAGTTACAGACCCATAAGGGTCCATTTGGTTCCAAGCTATCATTTAGCTGGGGACCCCTGGAACTCCCTCAAGGACCCCTTGGGGGTCCCCGGACTCCACTTTTTGAACCACTGCCATTGTAAACTCAAATTGACACAGGCCACACATACACTTCTCTTGTTGGCAACTTGCAGTGTCATCATTGACCTGCTGGTTAAAGTAATGGCTCCTACAGTATGTAATGACAGCCTGCTTTATTTCCATAAGTGGGTCTCCATTTATTCCATTTAAAGTTTGTGGCTCAGCAGCACTCTCCTCCTTTGTCCACGAGAAACATTGTCATGTGAGAATCCCCAAATTAATTTGGTCGTGGACCCAAATCTGAAAATTATTTGTAGGCTACCAGGGACCCTCCCAGAAAGAGAAGATTGATGTTAAAGAATGCAAAAACATTTTCAAACTTTTATTTTTTTCCCCTTTTTTTTGAGGGGCGCTAGCCCCTCTTTTTGTCCTCACACGTCTCAATATTTGCCATTGACAATGAAATGACGTAAATTTGTGGCAACACAAACATTAAATGCCATTGACAATGAAGGGAAAATGTACGTCATATGTATACGAGCACATCGGCTAACCAATCGGCTAGAGTTGTTCGTGAGATGATGTATAATGATAAAAGCACCCCTCACTTCACACGGGTGTGATTTTTATTATCAAACTGTAGCAGATGACACAAGCTTGCAGTATGCCCAGCTTTGAGGGTTTGTGTGAACCAGAGTAATCTAGTAAGAGAGTGGCAACACTCCCATTGTAACAATGGAATGCAGAAGTGCTCATTCTATCTCAATGGGATGGTTCCAATGTTTGGAACTATAGCAAGCCCATAGCACCCGCTTTGTGGTGAGATCAAAGCGTGTCGCCACTCTCTTACTAGATTACTCTGGTGTGAACACAAACATTGTCTGATGATTGGCTGATCACCCCATAGCAAATTTAGCAATGATTTGATTGGCTGAGCAGTACATATTGAGGATAAAAGTGAGGGCAGAAAAGTGAAGACATCAAAAGTGATTGGCCGGAATGACATTTGTGATGATTTGATTGGCTGACCACCACGGAATGTGATGTATGATGATGTATAATGATAAGAGTGCCCCTCACTTCACACAAGTGTGATTGTAAAATACGTAGTGACAGTGAAATAAATGTAGATTGATATTTACCAAAGTTACAAACTCCTGAAAAGAAGTTCAGAAGTTCATACTCACTCACAGGACTGGTTTTAAGAGGAGGCTGGGGACCCAGGAGGAGTTTAGAATCTCAATAAAAGACACCGATGCCTAGTATAAATACCACTTTGACAGTGCAATTCTGTACTCTGTCTGATGACCTTATGACCTGTAACCATTGACCCAACATTGTGTACTAGTTTGTCACGTGACATATGTGGTGTCTCGGAAGTCACCTTTTCGTCAATCTACGCTCTTAGCTTCTTAGTTCAGTTTCATGTGTGCTTCTCTGACCACAGACGGTCCGCGTCCTGTCCCACAGAAGCAGGGTGTAGTCCGAAGTTTGTGGCATCATCTTTTGAAGGGCAGAAAGCCAAACTGAGGGGCAATGACTGTCATGGCGTTCATGGCTTGCATGATATTCAATAGCACGCACGCACGCACGCACAGTGCTGTTTTTCCTGTTTTAACCCATTCGGTTAAAACAAAGGTTTTGCCCCTGGGGTCACTGCACCTCCTCTTTTTGTGTAGAAACAGGAACTCTTCTTTGGCTCCTCCCTTTTCTTAGTCCATTTCATCCCGGGTGCGTCTGTGTTTATTCCTACAACAATTCCAACAACAACACAACAAGATTAGGGCAGTGGTGCTGACAGAATCTGCTGTTGTTGCGCAATATGTCTGGAGAGATTTGTTTGCTTGTCATTCACTCACACTTGTCAACAGGTTTGTGCAGTTACTAGTGTACGTTGGAGTGGCATGTTCCACATACTGTGGTAAAAATGACAATACAACAACAAGTTAACTATGCTAAGTACGTGTATACACGTCTTTTCTAATCAAACCGTGGGGGGCCTTGGAAGTGTATACATGTCTTTAGGTCCTTCTAATGATATCAAACGAGATCGCTGTAATTCAATTTATTATTATTTTGTTTTTGGTCCTTTCCTCCTTCAAAACTAAAGAATATTTTGTTATCGTTGGGTAATATTTTGGCCACAATTCGGTGCTGTTATATGATGTGGTAGAAAACAGGCAAACATTGATCAAAATATTATAATTGTGTAGACTTCTTGTAAATTAATTAATGCAGATGTTTAACAATCATTTATGATAATGTAACTCTTGAGTAACCTGACTCATCTGACCATATGCATGGTCTCTCTCTGGCAGAGACGATGCACTCCGAACCAGTGCTGATCGGAGCGATATGTGGCCGCTATGTGTCCGCTAGAGGCACGATCAACGCAAGACTGGTGACATATTGAAACTGTGACACAGCGCACATGTAAACACAACCTAACAAGACTACGACTTTAAATGATTGTGGAGATATCAGATTTTCATCGGATTTATCAGAGTTTTTGTCCCACTGCTTCGGGTTCATCGTTTCTGCCCGAGAGAGACCAGCAGGAGGAGGGAACTTGTGAACTCAATACTGCCGCAATCTGGCGGAGTCGGGCTAACTCTTGAGAGCGTAAAGATGAAATCCAGTGGACCCGCCGTAAGGATCCATTTGGTTTCATTTTACACTCTCAGGAGTTAAAGATGTAGGGTCAATTAGATTACCAACTCTCCATCATTTAGCTGGGGACCTACTGGAACCCCCTCAAGGACCACTGATGGTCCCTGGACCACTGGTTGTAATCCACTGCTTTAAGAGAGTTACCAAATACCATCCATCTTCAACCGCTTATCCGTAGTCGGGTCGTGGGGGCAACAGCTCCACCAGAGTGCTCCAGACTTCCCTCTCCAGAGCAACATTAGTGACTTCCTCCTGGGGAATCCGAGACGTTCCAAGGCCAGTGAGTCGATGTATTTCCTCCAACTGCGCCTTGGTCTGCCCCGGGGTCTCCTCCCAGTGGGACGTGTGTCGAGGACCTCCCTAGGGAGGCGCCCGAGAGGCATCCTAACCAAATACCTCTCAAATGAAATAAATAAATAAACTAATAATAAGACCATTACTATGTCAAAAGTAACCAACATACAATCCTTAAAAAAAAAGAACAAACATTGGCCAAATTGTGAAATACCAGAGCGGTGCCCGTTTGGCACTAGCGATGCAAGTTGGAAATGCATGCCCCACCCAGTCATTATGTCTGTGTCCCTTTTATGCCCATATATGGAGTTCTTTGTCAGGCATGCCCAAATATGGAGTCTATGCAGAAGATGTCGGAATGATGTCAGTACAGGCCAGCTCCATATATGGAGATATAGGGGTGATCTGGGTCCAGAGCCCGGGGAGAGGCTTTTGTGCTGGTTCTGGACTATCCAAGCGGACGCGACACCGGGCACTGCACCCCCTGTGGTGGGGTGGAACGCGCGCGTCGAATTTGAAGTCGGTGGGGCGAACGGTTCTCGAGTTACGTGGTTTACAGTCGTACAGACGTACATAGACTTGGTGCACTAATCGATTACAAAAGAGACGGAGGAAAAACAATTGTGAAAATAGCCGTTTTGACATATATTTATCTGTGGAACCGAGTCAAACTAAAATGTAATGTCTCAACTCCTACAATTCCAAACAAATGTGGTTATTTCGGGGGAAATCGCAGCCTGGAAAGTTTGGGAACCCCTTTTGCTTTTGAGACATTTCTGTCTGGAGTGGAACTTATACTACTGTACAAAGTAGCCAACTGTGTGCTGAATGCCATAGTGGAGTCACAGGGTTGCAATCAACATGATTGCTGCTGCTGACCCAGTGGAACCACTTGGATGCAATAGGGACATTGTGGACAGTGCTGTACTGTGGCTTTCTGTACTAGTGGAGCGCACAATCAAACTAAAATGCAGCTTCCAGGAAGACATTATTAGCCTCTTAACAAAACTAATATGAACCGTGTTCCTGTTTTCCAGTGGGGGAAATTAACTAAACTACTTTTACTTAAGTACTGTACTTAAGTACAATATTTTGAGGTATTTGTACTTTACTTGAGTATTTCCAATTTGCAGTACTTTTACTTCTACTCCACTACTGTACATCTCAGCGGCAATTTTTTTTACACACGCTTGTAGATCTGCTGTTTTCAATAGATTTTGTAAACATTTTGAACTTGTGAAATGGCACATTCTGCACAATGAGTACTTTTACTTTTAGTACTTTAAGTACATTTTGACGCCGATACTTTGGTACTTTTACTCAAGTACATTTTCAATTCCGTACTTTTACTTGTAACGAAGTAGTTCTAAACCCCTTTTGGTGTTAGCATTATGTTATGCTTTAGCTATTGAAAAATAGCAGATCTACAAGCTCATAGCGCGCCACCGAGTGGCGCGCTACGAGCTTGTAGGTCTGCTATTTTTGAAAAATCGAGGAACGACTGACAGAAACATAGCTTTTTCAGAAAACTGTCAGGATGTAGAAGACACTTTTAGAATCTGATCTCAGGTCAAAATGGGTTAAGTAAAACAATTGGTTTTTCCCTGTCTGTCTGTGGTGTGTGTGCACAGCTGTGATCCTGCCCACCATATGGAGGTACCTGCAGACTCTCGGCGCCGCGCCCTACTTCCTGGGTCTGGGCCTATCAGCGTTCAGCCTGACGGGCCTGCTCTCCGGGCCTCTCTTTGGCCACTGGTCCGACAAGACGCGGACCACCAAGAAGATCATTCTCTTTGCCAACATGTTTGAGATAGTGGGTAAGTTTTTAGGCTTCCTAATTAGCCCTGTAACACCCATCGTTGCAATACTATTTGCAACATATTGCATATTTTAATTAATTAATTAATTCAAACTTTTTTTAATGTTCTTTTTTCACCTAAACGTCATCATTGATGTTCATTGCAATGCCATTGGTCCTGATATTTGCATATAAATACCCCCCACAGAGGCTGAAATTCACACAAATTAAAAATCTCTGGACTCAATTTTTAACCTATGACTTTTGACCTTTAACCCTAATAAAAGTAAGTAAAATAACTAATATATGTTTTTTTGTGATCATTAGAATGTCTAGAACATGTTTTATTTATTATTGTGAAAGATATCCCCCAAATGTAAATTATTAATTTATTATTATTTTAATATTTATTATAAATGTGCATACAATTTGCAAAAAATAAATAAATATATATATATATATTTTTTTTACATAATTTCCTCTGATAATTCCTAGTAGTAAAAAGTAGTAGTAAGGTTGAAATCGTTTTTTTGCAAGTAGAAATTAATCCGGGTTTTACAGGGTTAGCCCTTCACTAAATCCCACCCCAAAAAAGCGATTGTCCAATGCCAATCCAAATAGTTTAGCAACGGTTGCTATGCAGGTCAAGCTTTCTTCGCTGCTGACGTGCCTATTGGACAAGGATGGGTTGGGGAGGGACTTAGTGAAGGGCTAATTCCACTCGTTTTGCCAAAAACAATATAATCGTCGCTGTCGGGCAAAAAAAACGGAAAACTACATTTTTGTCTCCACCAACTGAAGGATGCCAACGACGAACCTCTGCCCCGATGTTTCCACAACGTCCTGTAACAGCGCCGCCATGAGGCCGATTTTGGAAAAAACACGTCTTTACATTACTCGTACACATTACATTTTATCCATAAATCACGCACATCGGTATACACTATCTCTATAGTCATGTGATCAACACGGACCTGTCCGCTTCCCATTTTCCATCCCTATTGCCTTCCAAAGTTTGCAGGGTTCGTCCGTTTTGAACACAATGCCTCAAATCGTGATGAACGCAGCGTGTGATTTCCGTGAAATTATGCACATACATTCCCCACTAGGCCGAAGAAGAAATTAAAGTTAAAAATCACACTCATGTGAAGTGAGGAGTGCCTTTGTTTGCTTTTGTATGTCACAGGGGGTATGAATAAGACAAACACTAAAAGTCCATAGACCTAGCTGGCACATGACGTCGCAACAAAAAGCCGGATGTTGGAGGGGGGATAGCACCCCTCAAAAAATATTGAACCAATGAAAAGTATTAAAACCCACAAAACCAGCTAACTCTCCATAACTCGTCCATCTGTCTGCTAAACCAGCTACGTCCTCCACCATATCCAACATAAAACAGGGCAATATACGCGGCCGTGCACAATATAAAAGTTTTCTGGAAATGAAATCACAAGCTTGATTCAGATTTCAGAATTTTATCAACTGTCCAACAAGCGAGTGTTTTTGGGCGGGAACCCCTTTTGGTGTTTTAAAGCATTGTTATACTTTAGCTATTGAAAAAATAGCAGCTCTACAAGCTCATAGCGCGGCACCGAGTGCCGTGCTATGAGCAATCCTGGGCTCTGCACTCCCTCTGCCAACCTGGGGAGATCAGTGAACGGACTGCCCTCATGCTTCCTCTCATGCATGAGTCCAAGCCACTTCTTTATCACCTGGCAGGGGGGGGGGTTCCCTGGTTGGGCTATTGATCTTTGTCAATTTTCCAGTAGATAATGAGGCAAAACAATTAGGTCTAATCAAAAGGTTTATTTGAAGATAATACAAAAATGAGAATAAGTCCAAAAGTACAACGATGAATCCAAAAAGAATAGCTGTGCAAGCAGCCGATGAACCGTACAGAAGTAGAGTCGCACTTGTTCCTCGGTTGTTAGTCTGGCATATTAGCTCCCTTCACTTTGGCTGCCCTCAGATTATATAGAGGATGATTTCACAACACAGATGATTTCACAATATCACCGATACCGAGCCGGCACACGAATATTCCGTAGCCTTTCCCAAGTTTCTACCAAAACACATTAGTCATCCTTTTCTCAGAACCTTCCAGAACATTTGGATACTGCCAGAACATTTGGATACTGCCAAAAGGTCGACTTGACATGACAACAAGTTATCGTACCGCGCAAAGCATCATACCATATTCCCCACCCAACCAGTTCTGATCTTGAGGGAGTAATCAGAATATCTGTGGTGTTGCAACACTGTACTGGTTCAGATGGAAACCACATGTCACACAAAGGACACAGTGCTGGGACCACATGCATACACTCAGTCAGAGAACAAATTGAAGCATACATAGGTCAAAGGGTTAATAGAATATACACCTGTTTATATAGAATGATACGCCTCTATATGTATGATTCCTATACAGGGCGTAGCCCGTGGAAGGAACACGTTATTCTAAAACCAGTTCCTTTCCCCTCTGTCAGCATTATTTTGCACCTCGTTGTTCCATTACGGAGTGTTGTTACAAAATACAAATTGAAATGTATCGTGTAAAAGGGAAACTTAGTAATCATTAATAGCGGGGTAACGTTTAAATCCTCTTATAGACTGCATACTAGAGGTCTTCACGGGTCCAATTTGACCAACCCGTAACTGAATGGAATAGAATTCTAGCTCCGAACCGAAAACCACAGAGAGATGTCGGAACTGGAGCCAAACGGACCCGGCTATTATAATAACTGTACCCATACAAAGCCCAAGGACCCGAAATGACTTGACGTGTTTCTCCTGCCTGTCTCACCCTCCCTCCAGGTAACTTCATGTACTTCATGGGCTACTCCAAGTGGCTGCTGTTGTCCAGTAGGCTGGTAGCAGGTGAGTCCACCATCTGAGGCACAACCAGTGTTGTTTTTGGCAGCAAATTTTGATTTTAGTCCCTGGTAACCTCAGTCGTTCTTCGATTTTTCAAAAAACTTTGACTGAGTGTCGAGGGCCACTATATTTCCACACTCACTGCAGAGGGCCACGTTGCATATTTCTGTCGTAGCAAAAATAGCCAATCTACAAGCTCAAAACTTGTCGCACTGCGACACTTTTGAGCTTGTAGATCGACTATTTTTGCTATATTTTAATTGAAATACTGAATAATGTTTTGTTATTTTTTTAATTGGAATCCTGAAAAGTAACCTTTTTGTATAATTTAAAATGCATGTAGTTATAGTTATGTTAATTTTATGAACTAAATACAAATTATACATTGGACATAAAAATAGTAAGGGCATTTTATCAGGTATTTGACAAATCTGGGAACTAAATCGTTACCAAGAAATTTCTTCACCAATGTGTTTCTAAAGGTGTCTAATAACATGTACTAAAAGTTTGAAATTCAACTCCCGTGGGAAATTTGAATTATTAGCATAATATGTGACCATACCCATAACATCCTATATAAGGCAAAAAAGTCCAAATTTCATCATTCTTTAAGTAGCATGTGACATATGAAACTAGGGTGTTTGCATGATTCTGAATCCATTCCAAGCATTAGTTTTGCACAAAAAACACTCCTTGGGCTAAATTAGGCCATATCCACTTGACCAAATGTGCTGACCTCATCACGTTTGTGTGGCCGTTTTCCTCCCAAGGAGTGTTTTTTGTGCAAAACTAATGCTTGGAATGGATTCAGAATCATGCAAACACCCTAGTTTCATATGTCACATGCTACTTAAAGAATGATGAAACTTTTTTGCCTTTATATAGGATGTTATAATTCAAATTTCCCACGGGAGTTGAATTTCAAACTTTTAGTACATGTTATTAGACACCTTTAGAAACACATTGGTGAAGAAATTTCTTGGTAACAATTTAGTTCCCAGATTTTCATAGATTTCTCTTACTAAAAGTGTTAACCTGCATGCGGGCCGCATTAAGTGATGGTGGGGGCCGCATGTGGCCCCTGGGCCACCAGTTGCCCATAGATGGTGTGATGATTGTAGTGCACAGTTTTTCAATCTGGGAAACCTAAGAGCCATCTTTGACTAACCACGATGATTGCACCTCAATATGATCCGCTCTTCTTTATGCTGCAATATCATTCATGTCGGGTGTAAACCTCAGTATGTCCAAAACTGTTACTTTTCAGGGTCCTTAATTCAAAAGCATCAAAAGTAGCAGATCCGGAAGCTTGATATACTCTTGTGTGACACTAGTGTAGAATGATGATCTTGTAGGCCGTTCATTTACGACAAAAGTGAGCACAAAAAAATAAAACGTGGAGATTTCATTAATATTATTATTCCATTTTCTTTTTAGGGATTGGTACGGGTGCTGGCTCGTCCATCTTTGGTTTCCTTACCAGGAGCACCGCCACGGAGGACCGTGCCACTGTGTTCGCTGCTGTCATGGCCTGTCGGCAAGCTGGCCTGCTGATTGGTCAGTGCCAATACTCCCGTCTGTCTGTCTGTCTGTCTGTCTGTCTGTCTGTCTGTCTGTCTGTCTGTCTGTCTGTCTGTCTGTCTGTCTGTGTCTGTCTGTCTTACGTTGTGCCTTTATGTTTGTACATGTATTATGATATGTGGACGTTATTAACACACGACCAAGCACACTAAGTAAGTAACTCACTAACTAACTTTTTCGCTGTGGGAATTATAGGGCCACTTCACTCCTTTTGCAACCAGATCTTATTGTAATGATGTTTAGAACACAATAATCACTTCCCTGGGTTTTTTATGTGTGTAATATGTTTTTGTTTTTGTTTTTTTTGTAATCGACGCCATGTTCATGACCAAAATTTGTCATGAAAATGTGATCTCGCTTCCTGGACTACAAGTCACACCTCCACGTAGTACCCCCCCCCCTCCACAAATTAGGCAGTGCACCAAAGCAGCATGGTCATTGTAGGAATTCAGCAATCCAGTCAAACCCTAGTCAGACACACAGACTTCAGTATTTTTCTGGCCATAGGGTGAAAATTTCAAATTGTGCTACTTGTTATCTACTACAAATACTATTAACCCATTTAAACATGTTTCTGTGTCAGTTGTTCTCAAACATATTCGTGTCAAGGAACCCCAAATATATACGACATTGGCCGCTGACCCCCATCTGAAAATATGTAGTTCCAGGGACCCTCTCAGTAGCAAAGATTTGAGTTAAAAACTCGCTCTGAAAGAACATATATTCAAAGATTTCAGGCACATTTTCATGATTTTTCAAAAATAGCAGACCTACAAGTTTGTAGCGCGTCATTCGGTGGCGCGCTATGAGCTTGTATATCTGCTATTTTTCAATAGCTAAATTATAACATAATGTTTAAAACATAATACCTGGCTGAATGCCTGGTCACACAATGGTCCATTGTGTCACTGTGACCTGTACTGCAGCTGTAGGCACAGCTGTCAGATATTCAGATATATCAGTCCAAATACAATGTTTGGATAACCGTGGCTTCACAAACTAAATTGAAAGGTGACGTTGGCTAGGTAAATGCACGTGACAATGACAACACTAAAGTAGAGATGTGCCGATGAGACATTACCAATACCGATATCCGATATAATCAATTGCTGTTATAATTTACAATTTACAATTTACAATGTACAATTTACAATTTACAATTTACAATTTACAATTTACAATTTAGGCATTTAGCAGACGCTCTTAATCCAGAGCGACTTACATTTAGCAAGAACAAAAGCATGGGAATACATCACATATATAAAAAGCATTTATCAAGAAACATGCGTAAGCTAAGAACGTAGCTAGAACATATCTATATAATGACACTGTACATATAAACTATACATATATACTATACTATGCTGTACATATATACTATGAAGTGCTATGACTACATACAATGCAATTATTGTGCTGTCTACATAACATGCTATAAGTCTGTATCAAATGCTATCTAAGTCTATCTAAGTCTATCTAAGTCTAAGATAGACTTAGATAGTTATGGCCGATAACCGGATATTACCGATGTCGATATGATCTCATTCTAGAATGATTATTTTGTCCATTCTGAAAAATACTATGTAGTAGGCAAGTCAGATTTAACTTAAATACCTTTTATATTTAATATTGTGAGCTTGTAAATCTGTTCAAGCTGTTACTTTGGGCTTGTTTATCTGTAAAGACAGATGCTGATTAATATTTTAAAAAAAATCTAAAATCAGCCGATGTGTTTGCCGATTAATCTCCCATCACTACACTAAAGTATTCCCATTTTATGCAAGTAAATAGAATAACATTGTATGTATATTGAGGGTTAATAAATATGCCTACATATTAACACATTCCGAGCCATTCCAAAAACCCTCATTTTAATGCCACTGCACGTGTTAGAACGTTTTAAGGGCCTTGCAAACCGGGAGCGATAAAACGCGCCTATAGTTCATTTTCAATGAGACCTGTGTTTTTGCTTGGTGAAGTCGCTGTGCGACAACGCAAGCGTATTTACGTGAGCGCGGTCCCGTGAATTTTGTTTGCGCGCGTGCTCGTTTCGTGCACACGGCCCCCGCGACTCACCAGACCTGGATTCGGTTTAGCTTTCTTTTTTTACGCTTGCGTTGTCGTCGCGCCCCTCTTGGGCAGACCTGTAGCAGAACCTGTCGTTGATTTGCAAGGCCCTTAAGCGTGTAACTGTACTGTAGCCTCCTGTTAGCGGTGCCCCACGCCTAGAACCGCCATCCATCTTGGAACGGATACAAAAAAAAAAAAAACTTCTCCGCGCTCCATACACTCCTGTAATGTCGATCTTTAGCCGCTTTTATCTCGGAATTGAACCTCCGATCTGGTGATATGATAATGAGATAAAGTATGATCTGCGGATGTCAATAAAAAACCTAGCGCGTCGCTCCGGTTAGCAGATTAGCGCGTTGCATGCTAGTTTAGGGCCGGATTGAGCGACGGACCACATGCGCTTAATACTTCCGGTTCAAGATGCCGTGTCACAGGACCCGTGATTTGTATTTTTTTGCGTGGCAAGGTCTACTGAGGTGCCCAACAACATGCCAGCATGGAATGTGATTTTAAAGAGGTTATTTCGTGAGGTAGCACTCCACTGGTAAAACATATCCATGGTCCACCATTGGACATGTCCCTTAAAGGACCACTTCACCACTTTTCAACCTATCTTCATATAATAGGTAATAATCATGATAAAATGGCACGATTGTTTTCTACTCAGTCTGTGTCTCATAGGAGGGCTGTGGGCAGTTTAGAAAACGTCTTCCAGGGACATCATCATTGGGCAGATTTTTTTTAAACAAGATTTTTTTTACAAAAATGTTTAGATTTTCATTGTCGTGAGAACGATGGCTTCCATTTTCGCATTGCAACTTTTCAGGACTAGAAAGCCTGCAGTTTCTATTAGCTTGGATTCCCCATCGATGATGTCACTGGAAGACGGTTTCTGAACTGCCCACAGCCCTCCTATGAGACACAGACAGAGTAGAAAAAAATTGCACCATTTTTTCATGATTATTAGTGAGGACCTATTATATGAAAAGTGGTGAAGTGGTCCTTTAACTATCTTTTGTTTTTCACAGGTCCAGCATTCAACATTTTCCTGAGACTGTGTGATTTCAAAATCGGTCCTTTTGTGGTCAATAAATACACTGCCCCCGGGGTAAGGACTGAGAGGGTTACTCTCATCACATCCATTTATTATGAGCTATTAAGTGAACACCAGTGAATGAAATACAACTGTTCCCCTTTGAGTTGCATGTGTCATTGCTGCCCCCTGCTGTTCAAAAATGTAACTGACTGAATGATTTTATTTCACTGCTGTGTTTGGCATAGTTGCACCTTGTCTCATGAGGTGAAAACACCAGAGCTTATAGATCTGTTTTTTTTTCTGTCATATTTTAGTCACCTGGAATGTTGTAGTGTAAATCTACAATTGATTTTTTTTTTTTTTTGTCGGGCCTTGATCCTGTCGTAATGACTGATTTTACACTTGCTGAAAATAGCCGATCTACAAGCTGTGAGCTTCTAGATCTGCTATTTTCAGCATGCAACCAAGTGTAAAATGACTTATAGTGTATCTCTTGTCCACTAGTCCCTTCCTAACATTTTAGTCTAATTTTTATATGTTGATGAAATTGATCATATATTGAGTCTCAGTTTTAGTCACCATAGCTTAGTTTTAATTTAGTTTCCATTTAGTTTTCGTCAGTAGTCAACAGGTAGTCGACAAAAAAATTGTTTTGGTCATAGTATTAGTCGATGAAAACAACACCGATATGGAGTCCTATTGTGACTGTCATGCTGTTCCTCAGCTCTTCATGTGTCTGATGTGGATCCTGCTCCAGCTGGCCGTGGTGTTCATGTACTGGGACCTGCAGCCTCAGGAGATGAGGCCCGAGTCCCGGGCCAGCGGCACCAGCGTCACCAGGGCCGACGGCCTGGCGCCGGAGAGCGGCGGGGAGAGGGGGTAGGTGCTCGTAGCTATACGAGCTTTGTACATCTGCTAGTTTTTAAAAACCGTGACAATGTGGCGCAAATCTTTGAATACTGTATATATTCTTATATGCTTCTGGAGCCCAACAAACCTTGGTGAGGCCTTTAGGAGGGCCATTATAATCCACCACTCCTGAATGGAGTGCCTGGTACTGGAAGTCTGGTGCAATGCACAGGTCCTGGGCCTGGTGAGAGCAGGAGTGGACCTGGTGAGACGTAGGAGGGGCCCGGTCAGGAGTCAACCCACAGAGCCTAGTCCTTCCACGCGCCAGATTTTGGTTCTCCCAGTACCGGCAGAGTAGTTCCGGAGCAACGGATTGTGTGGCCTTGCTCATTCCCTGATGGACTGATCGAGGGTAGCTACTGGGACGTAAGTCGGGATTTGATCAACCCCGGCTGGGTTGCCTGAGTGAGGGGTATGATGTCGGAAGACCCGAAACCCTGATGACCTCAGGAAACATCACTGAAGATACGTCCCAGGTGCATCCATGCGATGTATTTTTTAGTTATGGGGGTCCCTGGAACAACATATTTTCAGATGCGGGTCGGCGGCCAATTGGGCAATTACATATATTTTTTGGGGTCCTTGACATGAAAATGTTTGAGAACGAAAACTGTCAGGATTTAGAAGACCGAATCGTCCTCGGGTCTAAATGGGTTAACCCTTTAGATCTGAGGATGATTCTTTAAACGGTTTTCTGAAAAACCTATGTTTCTATGTCAGTGGTGCTCAATCTTTTTCACGTCAAGGACCCGCACAAGTATCTGTGTTTGACTATGTATGGACCCCCATCTGAAAATGTGTGTTTGAGTTAAAAACGTTCGCTCTGAAGGAATATATATTCAAAGATGTGTGCCACATTTTCCCGATCTTTCTAAAATATAATCTTCAATAGCTAAGTATAACATAATGAATCGGTTGATCTTTTAAGTATACGATTATTAAGTATGTCAGTAATTATTTTATAAATAAATAAATAATGTAAGTTATTTGTCACATCTGCCCTGCGCAACTTCTGTTTACGAAGCCTAAATCCCAAACCACACCAATGGGTCGCCATTGCAACTCCTTGCAACCAAACGGTTTGCGAGTAGACCCATGTAGTTGCAAGCAACCATTGAATTGAATCACTTGAGTCGACTTGCGTCACCAATCCACCATGCACCGACAACGTGCAACAGGACATATCGCACCGTTGGGACGAATGCTAAAACCGTTTTGTTGCGTTGGTGCCCATTGGTGTGGTTTGGGTTTAATCCATTCTGAACAGGAACTCCTTTTGGTGTTTTAAAGCATTATGTTATACTTTAGCTATTGAAAAATATCAAATCTACAATCTCATAGCGCGCCACCGCCACTCATAGCTTGTAGATCTGTTATTTTTTGAAAAATTGTGAAAATGAGCGCGCAAATCTTTGCTTCTGGGGAGGTCCATGGAAGAGCATATTTTCAGATGGGGGGGGTCTGCGGCCAAATTAATTCTGGGGGTTCTTGACATGGAAAAGGTTGAGCACCACTGACATAGAAACATGAGGTTTTTCAGAAAACTGTCAGGATTTAGAAGACTTTTTTTTTTTTTTTTTTTTTTACGTCAGGCCTAAATGGGTTAAAAGGCAAACGGAAAGGAATTTCTTTTTTCAAAATTATTCGCCCCCCCCCCAAAAAAAAAACAACACAATTAAATAGCAATTATGAGTGTGACAAATGACCGGTCAAAGTAAAACGTCATGTCACTGTGCACAGCCCCGAGGAGAGGGGGTTGCTGGCCAAAGAGGAAGGCGAGGAGAACCGTGACGATGAGGACGAGGACGACGCCTACGACGAAGTCAAGCCACTGATGGGAAGCAGCCGGGAGCGACTGGGGTCCTACGGCAGCGTGGTGGCGACCCCCGACGCGCCCCAGCACCCCCAGCCCGACCCGTCTCAGGAGCAGCAGCAGCACCCCGGCACCGCCGTCTCCTCCAACGGGACCCTCCCTCACATCTCCCCGCTGACCTCCTCCCCCACCCCGCCACAGCTGCCTGTGTCATCAGAGGAGGAGGAGGAGGGCTCCCCTAGTCCGTTGAAGAAATTCAGCCTGGGCAGAGGTGTGTGTGTGTGTGTGTGTATGTATGTGTGTGTCATTGTGAACTCATTGTGTGTCATTGTGAAATAAATATATGGTCTTGTGTCTGGTGGAAACCTCATATGTCCATAACTGTTACTTTTCAGGATTCAAATTGAAAAAGTAGCAGATCTACAAGCTTAAAGTGCGTCACTTGGCGCCACGTTTCGAGCTTGCGGATCTGCTACTTTTGATGCTTTTGTGTGACGCTGTAAAAGTATGATCGAGTAGGGCGTTAACCCATTTTGGGCGGGAACCCCTGTTGGTGTTGGCATTATGTTATGCTTTAGCTATTGAAAAATAGCAGATCTACAAGCTCGTAGCGCGCCACCGAGTGGCGCGCTACGAGCTTGTAGGTCTGCTATTTTTGAAAAATGACTGACATAGAAACATAGCATAACAATCTGATCTCAGGTCAAAATGGGTTAATTAAAAGATAATCAAGGTTTCTGCCTGACGGCGACGATATTGCACAGGCAATTGGTCAATGCGATAGAAAGTGCATATTCCACATTTTTTCACCGCTCTCAATTTGACTTCTATTACTGTTTTTCTTGTCTATGTTCCGTCACTCTCCCTCCTTACTGTCTCTCCTTCATGTTTGTTCGTGAAGAGTTCCTCAGAGAAGATGTCGTCGTGCTGCTCGCTGCTCAGTTCATCACACTCTTCAATCAGACCGCACTGGAGGTACAGTGCACGGCACGCACGCACGCACGGACGCACGCACGCACGCACGCACGCACCAGTGTTGTTTTCGTCGACTAAAACTAAGACGAGAAATGTTCGTCGACTACCTTTTTTCACTGAGGAAAACTAAATGGAAACTAAATTAAAACTAAGCAATGATGACTAAAACTAAGACTAAATATATTGACAATTTCGTCAACAAATGAAAACCATGTTAGGAAGGGACTAGTGGACAAGAGATCCAGTGTAAGTCATTTTACACTTGGTTGCAGTCGACTAAATCAACTGTAGATTTAGTCGACTAAAATCTTATGACATTTAGTCGACTAAAACTAGACTAACGCTAGAACATTCCAGGTGACTAAAATTGCTGCCAAAAACAACACTGGCACGCACGCACGCACGTACGTACACACACATTCAATACCTTAATTTGTGTTCACATCTATCGATCTATGAATGCACCACGTCTCCGTACGTCTGTAGTAAGTGTGTACGGCTGTAATCCTTGTAACTCGGGAACCGTTCGCCCCACCGACTTCAAATTCGACGCACGCGTTCCACCCCACCCCAGGGAGTGCAGTTCCCGGTGTCGAGTCGGTCGGACCCACGGTTGTCCAGAACCGCCATAAAAAGGTCTCTGGCCTGCCTCTGACATCTGCGTGGGCATGCGTGACAAAGAAATCCATATATGGGCATAAAAGGGACACATACAGTGAATAAAGTAGTCCGCACACAGGCTTTGCTCCAGTAGTGTTTTATGGTATTTAAAACACCATTAGTAAATACACGACGTTTCGGCCGTGAACGGCCTTCATCAGGTGATAGTAGTTAGTATGTGACAACCTCCCTTTTATCAAGGTCGTCACGTCACGTGACTGATGTTGACTGGGTAGGTGATTTACAAACACCAATGAGTGACATGTAAATTGTAATAAATATGAATAACCACCACAGCAAGCACGTTTACAATAATGCAACACAGTTTCAAAGAAAAACAATTTCAAGAAAACTTTTTTTAGCTTTTTACAGACTGTTTTCATATTTTTTAAATGTTTTTTTTTAAATATATTTTCCCCATAAAAGGGACACAGACATAATAACTGGGTGATGCATGCATTTCCAACTTGCATCGTTCCAAGTAGGCCAGTGCCCAACGGACACCGCTCTAGTGTAACAAGAAATGCTTGAATACAAACGACAATCGATGCGCACGGTTGGATACAGGAGGCATTGTCTCCTCCGTAGTCCATATGCGGCGACTGCCACTTATCACGCTGACTGACACTGAACACAATTTATAGCCAAAATGCCTCGTCAGCTCTTGGCTTGGGCATTCCTGCAATCTGCAGGCCTCGAATGTTTAACCCATTTTGGGGTGGGAACCCCTTTTGGTGTTTTAAACATTATGTTATAATTTAGATCTACAAGCTCGTAGCGCGCGACCGAGTGGCGCGCTACGAGCTTGTAGCTATTTTTTAAAAATCATTAAAATGAGGCGCAAATCATTGAATATATATATATATATATATATATATATATATATATATTTCAGAGCGAACATTTTGAACTAAAATATTTTCTTCTGGGGGGTCCACTGGAACTACATATTTTGAGATGGGGGGGGGGGGGGGGGTCCGTGGCCCAATAGAGATAATTCTGGGGGTTCCTTGACATGAAAAAGGTTGAGCTCCACTGACATAGAAAACATAGGTTTTTCAGAAAAATGTTGGGTGGGAACCCCTTTTGGTGTTTTAAACATTATGTTATAATTTAGCTATTGGAAAATAGCAGATCTACAAGCTCATAGCGCGCCACTCGGTGGTGCGCTATGAGCTTGTAGATCTGCTATTTTTTTTTAATCGTGAATATTTATTTCAGAATTTTTTTAAATTGAGGTCAGGCCTAAATGGGTTAATCGACCTCAGTTTCAAAATGGGTTAACATTGTTTGCTTCCCCCCCCCCCACCCAACCCCCCCCCTCCCCTTCCCCCCCAGACCATGGTGACCCCCATGACCCAGAAGTACTTTGACTTCGGGGAGCTGGAGAACAGCGTGATGTACTGCATCTGCGGCGTGGAGGTGATCGCCTGCTTCCTGTTCGTGCGCTGGCTGAGCACGCGCGTGGCGGAGAGGATGGTGCTGGCCGTGGGCCTGGTCCTCTGCAACATCTCCTGTGTGTGGTGTCTCATCTTCCTGGCCAAGCCCCTCGGTACGGTGGTAGGACCCCCCCCCCCCCCGCCCAGTCCACACATGTAGTGTCGACTCAAACTATGGCGGAAAATGCGCAGCTATGTCCGTCTGTCTGTCTATGCACCCCGATTGGCTGAGCTTGGAGTGTGATAAGAGCGCCGCTCACTTCACACGAGTGTGATTGTTTTAACTGACGAAAAACGATGACTAACTGTTAGACCAAATATGCTGACAATTTCATCGACAAATAAAAACCAGACTAAAATGTTAGGGAGGGACTATTGGAGGAGAGATCCAGTGGAACTTAATTTAAAAGACAAGTCATTTTATATTTGGTTGCATGCTGAACATGGCATATCTACAAGCTCATAAGCTCTCGTGAGCTTGTAGATCGACAATTTTCAGCCTGCAACCAAGTGTAAAATCAGTAATGTGATTTCCCCCCCCCCCCCCCCCTTTGTCTAATGTTTAGCTCCTTATTTGCCGTAGCACTTGCCACGACCTTGCAGGCTTAATATGCAACGGTTAAAATGGAATTTACTATAGCAGCATGTTATTTAGACAGATGCCAGGTTAATTTGTTGACCTGGCATCCCGTAGTTTTCAGTTTCAATGTACAGATTATGTATTCTTTGATATTATATTGTTTAATCCATGATTAACCCATTCTGGACGGGAGCCCCTTTTGGTGTTTTAACTAAGCATTATGTTATACTTTAGCTATTGAAAAATAGCAGATCTACAAGCTCATAGTGCGCCACCGAGTGGCGCGCTACGAGCTTGTAGGTCTGCTATTTTTGAGAAATCGTAAAAATGCGGCACAAATGTTTGAATATATATTAAGATTGTCTGCATACTGTTATTCCTGTGGGTAGGAGGCTACCAGTGGCAGTTGACGGAGTTCATCATCGGGGTGTTCCTGCAGGTCATCGGCCTGCCCTTCGTAGCCGTGGCCCAGGTCTCCCTGTTCTCCAAAGTCACCGCAGAGAAAACGCAAGGTGAGCAAACAAACGGCACCATCCGGTGGACACGCTGTGACATTGCTTCCCTTAGCCTGGCTCCAGCCCCCTGAATCGCTATAGCCATGGCCATTAAAATAAATAACCTTCTGGTGAAACAAAAATGAAAATGTCAGGCTAGCCTGTGGTTGTTTTCACTCAACATTATACCCGTTCGCCTAATTGACAAAGTTTTCATCCATCCGTCTTCAACCGCTTATCCGTAGTCGGGTCGCGGGGGCAACGGCTCCACCAGAGAGCTCCAGACTTCCCTCTCCAGAGCAACATTAGTAACTTCCTCCTGGGGGATTCCGAGGCGTTCCAGTGCCAGTTTAGAGAGATAGCCCTATATATTGCGCCACCCCTTACCCCTTTATCCCTAAACTTATTTGCCAGTTTTTACTATTTTAAAACATTTTAAAATAGTTCAAATAGCTGATCTACAAGCTAACAACGTGTCGATGTAGATTGGCTAGTTGAACTATTTTTAAATTATTTAAAATAGTAAAAAATGGCAAATAAGTTTAGGGATAAGGGGTAAAGGGTGGCGCAAGATGGAGCCCATAATCCCTCCATCTGAACCATAGTCTGCCCGGGGGTCTCCTCCCAGTGGGACGTGCATCGAGGACCAGCAGTTGTTTCTAAAAGTTTTATAAAGATTAATGATGTTTTGGATGAACATGGTTCGGGTAAGATTTATTGTATCTCTCAGATTATTTTGTTTCATACTGCAATGTCCGATACACAGCACAACAATGTCAATATAAGTCAACATATAATATATATAAGTATAATCAATTAATCATGAATCTGGTATGAATCTTTGAAGAGGTCTGATAACAAGCAGATTGTTGTTGGCCAATTCACTATAATGTTTTTCTGTCTAAGTCAACTCTTTATTATTAATAATTAGCAAAGTATGTTTTTTTCTCCATCATTTCCGAAGTCCTAATTCATCTGCCTTTATTTATATCTGCCTGATTCGATCTACTCTCCCAACACTGCTGATTCACCGCACATTATTGCCCATGTCCTCATGATGCTTTGTCGTTACATTCCAAAATCACATATCTGCCTAAAAGTAAAACTATGGCGATGTGAAATTAAATGAAATGAAATTATTACTATATTTACCCAGGGTATCTGGGCTAAGCTCAAGAACTTGTTTCCAGCCAGGCCCTGCTCATAGAACATTTCATCGTAGTGGTTCAATGCCTTGTTCAAGGGCACTTCAGCGGTGGTAATTTTAACGTGTCGGACCGCTGATTCGAACTGGCGACCTTCCGGTATCAAGACCGCTCCGCAATCCGTTCGGCCGATCTGACACTCTTCAGCTATTTTCAATGCTGTCTTAAATGTGTTATGTCCACACAAGTATAGTAATGCGTGTGTGTGTGCATGCGTGTGCGTGTGTGTGTGTGTGTGTGCGTGCGTGTGTGCGTGTATAGGATTCAGCCAGGGTGTGCGGCGCTCTGTGGGGGGTCTAGCCACCATCCTGGGTCCGCTGTGGGCCGGAGGCCTCACTGACAACATGTACATCATGCTGGGAGTGATGATGGGCCTGCTGGTCCTGCTCACAGTAAGTGGCCGGGCCTCATGTATCAATGGACTGTACATTTAAGCAATATTACACGAGAGGGGGTGGTTTAACGTCATTAATGCACGCTAGGGCATTAAGCAACTAGTCGACTAGTTTACTAGTCGACTAGTAAATCCACTAGTCGACCTTGTTGGTACTAGTTGACTAGTTGATAAAAATAAAAAATAAAAGTTTATTTTTTTTATTTTTTATTTTTTTCCCGATTTTGTAGGCATCAAGATCAGGTAGATCAGGTAGGAAAAAAAAGTTTATTTTTTTTACATAATAGGTAGTTAAACAACTAGTCGACTAGTCAACCATCCCCTCGAGTGTAATATTGCAATTATACAACAGTTACCCTTAAAACTAAGAAAATCGCTGAAAAAACATATTCTTTTTAATGACAGATGTAGTCACTACGACCACAAATGTCCCAAGAAACTAGCTAGCCTATAGCCACCGAGTTTGCTGCGCTCTTGGAGAACAGAGCAGCTGAATTCTTTGTTTTGATTAGGTGTGGAGTGGTGCTCGTTTGAAACACGGATCAGATTGCTTCCTCGAAACGACCTGTTGTATAATTCACCTTAAATGTGTGCTTAGGAATGACCGTATGTACCACATGGTCCACGTGAGATTCATCAAGTGATCCTACACAGCCTACTGATTGATGCATTCATGTATAAACGCATGGATGAAGGCTGGTGTGTGCTGGGTTTAGTCTCTGAATGCTATATAGAGTCTGGAACTACAGCTCCCCAAATCCGGCAAGAAATCTATTTATCATTTCCGTTCGCAAAAATATATTTAAAAATATCTTTAGAGCTTATTTTTTTTATTTCCATTTCTGCTAAGCAGCAAGCTATATTATGTTTAGATGATTTCTATTCATATTAGGATACATTTGCGCGACTGTAAAGACGAAACGGAAGTGGGGAGGAGGCTCCACTTTCCGCTTTATGTTTTACTCATGATAGAGCTTCCATTGCTCCAGACTGTATGACGGAGGCATTTATATGTTACTCATGATAGAGCTTCCGTTGCTCCAGACTGTATGACGGAAGCATTTATATGTTACTCATGATAGAACTTCCGTTGCTCCAGACTGTATGACGGAAGCATTTATATGTTACTCATGATAGAACTTCCGTTGCTCCAGACTGTATGACGGAAGCATTTATATGTTACTCATGATAGAACTTCCGTTGCTCCAGACTATGACGGAAGCATTTATATTTTACTCATGATAGAACTTCCGTTGCTCCAGACTGTATGACGGAAGCATTTATATGTTACTCATGATAGAACTTCCGTTGCTCCAGACTGTATGACGGAAGCATTTATATTTTACTCATGATAGAGCTTCCGTTGCTCCAGACTGTATGACGGAAGCATTTGAAAAGTGTGAGAGGTAACAGTCTGGCCACATAGAGCGTCGCAGTCCCGCCCCCTATACCAGGGCCCATGAAATGATTCTCCGTTAATTTTCCTCATAGACTTTTCAAAAAGTATTTATTTAAAGACCTTTTAAGCCTCATACAAAGCCAACTCTTGTCGTGACAAATCATGATAACAAACACAATTTTTTGGGCCGAACAAATTGTGTTTATTGTCATGATTTGTCACGACTCGAGTTGGCTTTGTCCGCGGCGTAACCGTCTTTAAATAAATACTTTTCGAAATGTCTATAGGAAAAATGCATTGGGAATCATTTCCTGGGCCTGGCGTCTCGGTGGCCCAAATAAATCCACAGCCTGAAGATTTCACCTGCACAGCACTGGGCCTCAGGTTTGGAATCGGGTTTCTATCCTTAACCCATTTCAAATGTCTTCTACATCCTGACATTTTTCTGAAAAAGCTATGTTTCTATGTCAGTCGTTCTTCGATTTTTCAAAAATAGCAGACCTACAAGCTCATAGCGCGCCACTCGGTGGCGTGCTATGAGCTTGTAGATGTGCTAAAGTATAACATAATGCTTAGTTAAAGCACCAAAAGGGGTTCCCACCCCAAAAGGGGTTATATAAGTTTGGAGACCACACTATCCATGAAAAGATTGAAACAGTCTGTCTGCTTTTTATTCTCCATTTTTATTGAACCTATATTTCCTGTATGTTTTGATATATTTATTTTCTTCTCTTTGGGGTGATAATTCAATCTGTCAATTAAAAATGTATTATTTGATGGTATAGTACCAACTTTGCGTGTCAGCCGAGTGTGACGTAATCCCGTCATCGCCTATTCACAAGTCGCTGCCCCACACGGCGAATGTGGAAAGTGCAAAGGCAATTTTAGGTGGGGGGGGGGGGGGGGGGGGTTGGATTTGTAAAAAAGAAAGAACATCATCCCGCCCCACCCTCAGCTAAGCTGCCAGTAATGCTATCCAACGTTGAAGCTGCCACTACCCACTGGCGAAAAGTGGAACTGCAGCACGTTCATGGCGTCATGCGCGTAACGTGCGTCGTCCCAGCACCTCACATTAAAGGCTTAACTTCCGCTCACTCGAGCCATTGAGTTATAATTGTACTTCCGGCAGTCTTCCGGGTGCTTCAAAACACCACTGAGCGACTTCCATCGAAATGCATAGAGGGGGTGCAGGGCTAACGCTCCGGTTCGGTCTCTATGCTTGTATTACTCTATGCCCTCAGCATGTGACATCGGTTGTCTTGTTTCCATTTTTGGTAATGGATTTCTACTAGATTTAAGGCCCAACATCTTGTTCCGCCTCATGCCGCTGAGCTCGGAGGAAGCTGGCTTTCTTCTGGGCCACACGGTCCTTCCTCTGGGCCAGAGAGAGCTTCTGGCGGTTCCAGTTCTGCTGGACCCCTCCTCCTTCTTTGGGGGGCTTCTTCTCGTGGACAGGGTTCTCGCGGATGGCAGCGTGAGCTTTCTTGAAGTCAGGTTTCATCATGTCTCCGACCTGCTGATGACTCGGCTGCTCCCGGGCTGTCTTGTTGTCGGACATTTCTGAGTTCACCGTCGGTATTGGAAGTGTTAGGAGGTCTTGAGTCTCAAGGGTTCAGGTAGCCAAAGAGATGATGAGAGAAAGGATATAGCGGCCAACCTTTATAGAGACTGGCTGGGTTTTCGCTTGTGTCCGCTTGTAGTGACGCGTCATCGATGTCCAAACATGGAATCCCAGGTCAACTATATGTCAGGGGACAGTGTTTTTTTCAGGCCATATATGGGGTCCTTGAAGAGTCATCAACTATTGTGTCCAAATTTGGAGCACATGAGGCCTGGACTCACTTCAAACTCTCGAGTGACCGTGACGATCTATGTGGTCAAGCCTGCCAAGCTTAAAACACCAATTGGAGTTCCCGTCCAGAATGGGCTCGGTGACATCAAAGCCTTTCCAACACCACTTCTGGCTGACAAGAAAACAACCTTTTCTTGTTTTTTTTTAAGGCAGAAAATACCATGACATATTTCTTTCTACCTTTCATTTTATTATTAACCCTAGAACACTAGCGTTGGGTGAATTTTGCCAGAACAATAGCAATTATGTGATTTTCATAATGTTTGAGGGGGGCGGGTCCGTGGGTTCACCCATCCTTAGTGATGGAGGGTAAAATAAAATCCCATACTCCCACAATGGGCCGTTGATGCAGATGGACTGTGCCTTCATTGGGCCATTCTCACCAAAGGAGAAGTTCACAAGTCACAATACATGCCCAAAATGTACAACTTCCTGGTCTCCACCAAGGACTGTCTAAAGAGGACGAGACGCGAAGACTGTACGGGCGACTCCATGGTGCTCCATGGAAGGAAAGAAACATGCATAGTTGAGACCAGGAAGTTGTACATGCACAAATGTGGGCATGTACAACTTCCTGCTCTCAACTGCGCATGTTTTCTTCCTTCCATGGAGCAACGTGGAGTCTTTGCTTCCTAACCTCTTTCAATTAACCATGCCAGAGTCTAACATGTCTTCCTCCGTGCTTCAGATCATGGTGTTCTTCTCCTACGAGCGGCTGGTGGAGCCCCCTGTGGTTGAACATCCAGACAACAGCGATGACTGTGGTTAAAGCCATGTGTCTGCACAAAGGATGGAAGTACAAGGTACGTACTGCATGTGTATTATGTACAATACAATAGAATGCAAGGTATGTGTGTATATGTTTATGCAAGCCAATGTGGCTAATAAAATCACTCCTGTTATCCGTGATTGAAACAGAGTTATTGACGTTTCGTGCGGTAAAGGCTTTTTCAGATGTTCTATTCCAATACGTTCCGTCCATATTACATGTGAACTGACAAAACAATCAATCTATAGACTATAGTCTATAGACTTTATTGTCGGGGGAAGTTGTCATGGACAGTACGTGTCCATTGGACAGATACAATATCAGTTCTTAAAAGTACAATTACTACAGATTAGGGTACGATGATTTCAAATTATGTTCATGCTATATCAACTAATTTAAGCCACACAACACACCACTTTGAGAACCAGCGCCTTATAGTAAACCAGTGCCTCTCCTCTGTTCATTACTGGAAGCTTTAGTTACAGTGACCTCTCCTGGCGAAGTTGCAAGACCGCAGTCATTTTAGGCAGGCCAGTTGGTTGAGGCTTTTAATAGGAGACAGCTAAAGAACGATATGTATATGTGTTGCACCTTTCAGATTTTCTTTGCAAAAAAGATACTCATTGCAGTGTGTTTGTGTATAGGACAGGGTGCGATTATGTGTGTGTGTGATGGGGAGAACTCGGAAAGAAAAATGCAGTGGCGTGCACAGACATTTAGAGGGGCAGGTGCTCAAGTGAAAAAGTGCACCTTGTGCAGCGCGTGGAACCGGCCGGTTGCCTTAATAGTGTGAGATTTATAGATTTGGGGGCCTAAATAATATATTAGAAGCTTTTTATCAAGAATTGATCAATGTCACCATGGTCCACATACTGTACAGTGTACACTGTACAAAAAATAAACAAACAAACATATATATACAATATATATTCTTTTTCAAAAGGGCACATTGCTGTCCAGATGAGTGGAGTGCTCTAGCACCCCCTAGTGTCTATCTGTGCACGCCACTAGAAAAAATGGGTAAACAACAAGCAAAATAATAACATGTATAACGTGCAATTCACCAAAGTGTTACTTGCACAGTACATAAAGTACCATGGTGCAATCCTTTAAACAGTTATACCAGCGCACGTAGGCTCTACATCCTCCCGGTGGGGGCTCCTCACTGGCAGGTGAATCAGTATAGGATACAACAGCAGTGACAACACGGACATGTGTGTGTGGAGAGGAATTAATTGGCATAATGGCTACATTGTTGGGGAAAAATTATTGGCTACTCTTAAAAATGTTTTAAAAATCACACCCATGTGAAGTGAGGGGTGCTCCTGTTATCATGCATCATCATACATCATCTCATTCCGGGGCCAATCACAATTAGGACAATGTTTGTGTTTACACAAACACTCAAAACTGGTCATTGTTATCAACATAGGAGGGGCTAACGCGCCCCTCTAAAATTATAATAATAATCACACTTGTTTGAAGTGAGAGGCGCCTGGAAGAAACTTGACTTTTAGAAACTTGCACATAAAGTCACTTTTACTCATTCAAATCAGTCACAAGATGTATTTATATTGAAGGGGGCGCAGTCTGTAGTGCTGTCGCCTCACAGCTAGAAGGTCCTGGGTTCGATTCCCGCTGGGGGCACTGGGGGCGTGTTCTCTTCTCCGCGTCATCAGTGCCCATACCTGAGGCGGGGTTGGCGAAAGTAGCCTGGCTAATAAGCCAGACTAATATCACACAACACTGTCGCGGTATATTAGTCTGGGCTGGCTCCACTTGGATTTCATTTCCCGGGGGGCGGGTTCAAACATTTTCTCTTTGACGCAATTGGTCAGAGCTACTGTCAGTCAAAAGTCTCAAGCATTGAACGTCACTGTACCAAAGCCCGCCCATATTGCATACCGTGTCCCGATTGGTCCGACCTGTTCTCGGTTGTAGGAAAGAGGCGTACTACTGAGCCTCGCCAGACCGTAATCCGCTGGTAGGCTATTATTTTTTGCCAACGGCTGATTCGGTCTGGTTTATTAACCAGGCTATGGCGAAAGGGCCTTTCTGTGTGGAGTTTGCATGTTCTCCCCGTGTCCCCTAGGGTAGGTACTCTCACAAAAACATGCAGTAATCCTGGTCTCTAAACTGCCTCCCCCTGGCCAGCCGGGGCGCCTGATGGAGGGGGAAAGGAACTGGTTGGAATAACGTGTTCCTTCCACGCGCTACGTCCAACCAGGGAAACTCCCCCCTGTCAGGTGTAAAGGAGCAACCTGGACACTCGGGCATGAAGGTAGCATGAGTTCAAGTCTGTTGCTCTCCCCAGGTTGGCGGAGGGTGTGTAGAGCCCAGGATCACATTCGATAATTGACACAGGGGTGAAAAATGGGTTACAAAATCGTGGGATTAAAAAAAAGACAGGAAAGCTATACCAGCACAGTGTGGTAAGATGATGTAGTGCTTACATGCAGTACGCCACAAATGCTGATGTTGCTTGTGGACCTGTGTTCTTGCTGTCTCTGTCTCAGTGTCAAATGGAGGCCGGTGACGCCCCCTGCAGGGCATCAGCGGGACCACAGGCTGAGCAGCAGGACTACATGGCATTGACGCAGCACCTCACACACTTCTCACGCTGTGGTGGACAGTAACTAACTACTTTTACTTGAGTACATTATTTTATTTTTCAAGCACATGACTTTATGTTTCAAAAAGATTTTTTTTTTTTAAGATATTTTTTTTGACTTTTTCCTGCTTTTATTGGATAGCGTACAGCAGTGGTTCCCAAACTGTGGTGCGTGCACCCCTTGTGGTGCGCGAGCGCCTTCTAGGGGGTGCGCGACATGAAAAGTCTAAGGGTGGTGCTATGGTTTTATTTTAAATATATTAACATATTATGCCAATATATGGCAAGCCATGCAGAATATAGCCTATGCTGCATATATTATGCCATATTCAGGTTCATATATGTGCATATAAGTGGATAAAAAGGAAATATAGTCTATATAGCTTATGGAATTTATATTTCCATGTTGGGGGGGTGCATCAGCTAGGTCAGGAGGTAACAGGGGGTGCATGGCCAAAAAGGTTTGGGAACCGCTGGCGTACAGTATGGTGAATGGGGGGGGGGGGGTGTAGAGTATATATTAATAGAGACGGCACCCGGAGGAAACTCACCCCTGAGGCGAAATGGACATAGTGGCCGAATTTGTCATTGCAGCTCGAGCCAGCGCTGGTCCGTTGACTAGCATTGCGCACGTTCATGTTATTGGGCCCATGACACGTGAACGCGCACAAATGGCGCAATGATAGTCAACGGCCCAGCGCGTTCATGTTATTTGGGGCAATCCATCCCAGAATGCATTCTGTTCCTACCCGGAAGGAGGAGTGATTAAATCGCCTCATGCGCTTTTGAGCAAACTTAATGCAAGTGGATGGGAGGAGAAATCCGGTGCCGTCTCTATTAAAATATACTCTAAGGTTGACACATGGCAAAGGTCGTCGGGATCGGGAGTTGAACCCGCGACACGCCGTCAGGCTGCCTTAGCAGCCTACTGTAGGTGCCCGAACCGCTACACTAGCCGCCCAGGCCTGAAATGTAGGAAAAATATATATATTATTATGAATTAACCGCTATAGAGAAAATAGACGATCTACCGCTATTTTTTTGTATTTTACATTGTTTTGGGGGGGGGTGGGGTGGGGGCCACTGGGGGGGAATGTTCTACATTTACATACAGCAATGTCTTGATATATTAAAAATATATATAATGTACTTTCGTAATATGTACTTTTGTATTGACTTTGTACTGTTACTGGACTCACAAGTGCTTCCAGTGACCTTCTATTCTCCTGGGCTTTGTGCACAGAACCTCTCTGACATGATTGTACTGATCGTGGTATGTATGTCTTTTTTTAATATAGACACTGTGTTTCCCATGGAAATCATAGGATTGTGATGGCGGTGATAACACATAAATATGTATTTCAACCACCCTATAACCCAATTGGTCTCCACTGGAGCTGCGGGCCATATACGGACATTGTGTTGATGATATTGTTTTGAGACGATAACAAATTATTATTAACAAACAGCGGATCTAAGAGCTATTTGAACTTTTATTCAAGTATAAAGTAGGATTTATGGGATTAAAACACTTTTATGGTAAGCAATATTTTTTTGGTCAAATCTTGTTTGTTTTCTGATAAAAGTAACTGTATCAAAATGTTGCTATATAGTGTTTGTTCTGTAACTTGGGTCTACTCTACATAATGACTATTGGATCCATAGTGTTGCAGTCCCCGCCCCCTTCGAGGGCAGCGGAAGTGAATTTCTCATTCATTTTTCCCATAGATGTTTCAGAAAGTATTTATTTGAAGACCTTTAAAAGCCTCAGACAAAGCCAACTCAGCTCCTGACAAATCATGACAATAAACACAATTCTTTGGGCCGAACAAATAATTAAAAATGAAAAAAGAGCACTGTTGGATTTTCTTCTTCTCGAACAACGTATTTTCAGATGGGGGTCGGCGGCCAAATACACATATTTCTGGGGGTCCTTGACATGAAATATTGATATACTGATATAGAAACATGGGTATTTCAGAAAACTGACATTTTTTAAATTTCGACGTCAGACCTAAATGGGTTAAAGATCTTTAAATAAATACTTTTTTAAATGTCTATGGGAAAAAAATTAATGGGAAATTCTCTTCTGGTGTGTCCTCTTTGTTCTGTTAGCGGTGGCGGGACTGCGACACTCTTTTGGGGAACACAGATGATGTATTTATTCCATTCCCTGTAAAACAATGGTTTTGGAGGTGAGGTTTTAAAACACGTGTTTAATTGGGATGGTTGGCTGGTGAACGTGAACCTCGCCTCTCCCTGAAGGGACTTGACCAGGGGGGCATGTGGTGGACATTTTTGTCAACATTACATTTTTGCCACGGACATACAAAATGAGTAGACCTAAACATTTAAAAAAATTCTTCTAAATCCTCCAGTTTTCTGAAATAAATATTTTCACGATTTTTCAAGAATAGCAGACCTACAAGCTCGTGGCGCGCTATGAGCTTGTAGATCTGCTATTTTTCAATAGCTAAATTATAACATAATGTTTAAAACACCAAAAGGGGTTCCCACCCAAAATGGGATAATATTACCCGAAACACATAAATCGATAGCCCATTATAATGGTGTGTAAAACAGAAAATCAAAAAAAATTGCCACAGACATGACCAAGTCTGTCCTTGTACGGACATGTTGGTGACCCCTGGACTTGACCTGAAGGGACATTATTTGTATGGGCTGCCAGCGACCTTGTGTAGTACTCATTTTGGACACTAGTGGGCACTCAAGGTCTTTAATCATTTTCAGTAGAGTTGTCCTTTTGAGAGCAATGGTCCTCAAACTTATTTGTTTTGTATTTATTTAAATTACGGACCACCACAACTCTTGAGACTTAACAACAGACCTGTAAGGGTCCATTTGGTTCCATTTGTACACTAGTTACAGACCTGTAAGGGTCCATTTGGTTCCATGTGCACACTATCTGAGTTACAGACCTGTAAGGGTCCATTTGGTTCCATTTGTACACTAGTTACAGGAACCAAATGGACCCTTACAGGTCTGTAACTTACAGACCTGTAAGGGTCCATTTGGTTCCATGTGCACACTATCTGAGTTACAGACCTGTAAGGGTCCATTTGGTTCCATTTGTACACTAGTTACAGACCTGTAAGGGTCCATTTGGTTCCATGTGCACACTATCTGAGTTACAGACCTGTAAGGGTCCATTTGGTTCCATTTGTACACTAGTTACAGACCTGTAAGGGTCCATTTGGTTCCATTTGTACACTATCAGAGTTACAGAACTGTAAGGGTCCATTTGGTTCCATTTGTACACTATCAGAGTTACAGACCTGTAAGGGTCCATTTGGTTCCATTTGTACACTATCAGAGTTACAGACCTGTAAGGGTCCATTTGTACACTCAGAGTTACTGACCCCACTTTGAGAACGTCTGGTTTACATGCACGCGAGCACACACACACACACACACACACACACACACACACACACACACACACACAGTGTATATCAATTTATGTATTAATAATCATATTCCACAAACAAAATAGAATCTGCATTTGTGAGAATTGCGTCTGATTTAAAAGCACTGGTCACACATGACCTTTAGAGTGAACAAGATGGACACATCCATTTTTATTATCACTGCTGTCAGGCATATTGTATCACCATGTTTTATGTTTTGTTTTGTTTTTGTTTTTTTTGGGGGGGGGATAACGCCCTACTTCATACAAGAGTGTCACATAGAAGTATTGAAAATAACAATTGTTAAAGGACCCCCAGATTGATATGTATTTGGCCGCGGACCCCCCATCTGAAAATGCTTTGTGCCAGGGACCCCCAGAAGAGAAGCTTTATGTTAAAAAAATATAAAAATGATGATTCAACAATTTCCAAATATTTTTGATATTTTCCCAAACATTAAAAAAATAGCGGATCCTGTTACTTTCTGGAACCCCCTCATGGACCCCTGGGGGTCCCCGGACCGCACCTTTGAGAACCACTGATCATACAAGACAAATGGTCTATGAGGCGTGGCGTGCTGTGGGCTTGTAGATCGGCTATTTTCACTATTTGAAAAAAAATAATTGTACTGACTTCAACAATATGCTTTTTTTTTTGCTGTGACAAATATTGGTAAAGAAAAGTTACTGTACCTCTACTGGGGATCTGCATTCTGAATATTATTAGTGTTGTTGGGATATTATTTATTTCCTATTTATTTTTGACATTTTCTGTGACCATCTAACCTGTCTCTAACCCTACTCATTACGACATTATGATTAGCTGCCACACATGATATATGATTATGCTGAATAAATGTTATAACTTAAGCTTCACTGTCTTTCTTTTGTGTGTGTGTGTGTGTGTGTGTGTGTGTGTGTGTGTGTGTGTGTGTGTGTGTGTGTGTGTGTGTGTGTGTGTGTGTGTGTGTGTGTGTGTGTGTGTGTGTGTGTGTGTGTGTGTGTGTGTGTGTGTGTGTGAAATAAAATTGATTTATTTCCGTATGGATGCTGCATTGTTTCAAAATGTAAGATTTATTACCATGATGCGAGTAAAAAGGAGGGGGGGGGGGAAATAAATCACAACCATGCAATGGCATTTCTTTGTTTTAAAATTATATATTTGTTTTTCTTTGCTTTGTGTATTATTTTATAATTAAAATAAATATAAAGACAACTTTATTGTCCATTACATTTACATAAAATGTAAATTTGTCTTTGGTACACCGGCGGCAATCAGTTTAGAACAATAAAACATTACATAAAATGCACAGATGCATTAAAATACTACATAAATGCACACAACGCAGCAACAGTGATCATGAACAGTGGGGATTAGGTGGTTTAAATATATATTGCAGTTTAATTATTAACATTTATTATTATTAACATATTAAATATAATATTTGCCTTGTGTGTTTTATCCTAGTCCGTTTATATTTAACCACTTGAGCCCTGTTTTCATACTTCATCCTATGGTGGTGTTGCACGCAATTATTTGAGACAATCACAATTATTTTTGCACAATTATCACGATCATTTATTTTGAAAACTTGAAATTTATTGAAAAAGATTTCCAGCACATATAATAAAATCCTCTATGCCAGACTCGTAAACAAACAACAATATACATGTATATTAAAATTCATTAAAAAAGGTTCATGTGGACTTGCACACTTTTTTCTAATACAATAATATAGGCCTACAATAAATGTTCATACATTTCCAGATATTTTTGAATATGGTGGAAACAGCCGATCTATATAGGCAGATCTGCTTTTTCCAATATTAATGTTTTAAATGTTTTAATGTCATTAAATATGGCATTATCTTTTTCTATATTTGTATTCATATTTTCCAGTGTTCAACGACAATTATATCGCTAATCGCGTGACAATTTAATTGTCCTGTAAAATGTCATAATGACGCCAATACAAGTACAGTACAGAGCGTACGTGTTTAACATATGATTATTGTAATAATAATTGTTATTGTTACTGTTACTGTTATTATTATTATTATTATTGTATTTATTGCAATGGATGTTTTTCAGATTTGGGGAAATTGCTTGACTTTTCTTATATATTTTGTTAGCTAGCTTCTTTATTTAAGAAAATCAACTCAACCAAATGTTAATTAGTAGAAAATAATTTCATATTGAAATTACCCTTTAATTTGTACCTTTTTAGTTTTTATTTAAGGTAGATCTGGTTATAATTAAAGTGCATGGTGGTGCATTTGTTAAAAGGTACGCAGGATCTCACGTTTGCCTGTTAAATTTTAAACAAAATGCATGCAGGCCAATTATAAATGAAATACCCCAGTGAATTTATAAAACAATGCTGTAGATCTCTTAAAGTCAGTTTCAAAGTTTCACCATGAACTTGTGAAGTACACTTATACCAGTGAAATGTATCTTCTTTCTAATAAATATAAAAAATAATAATCACTTTGTCTTCATGCATTTCATTATGCATACTGTGTTGTTGTACCCCATGTTGTCTGCTGGTATACACAACGAAGAGGCTAACACTTTCTTTGACACCTCAAGTCATGCATTTATCATGAGATATGAATCATTGATATGCTGTATTAGTGTTCATAACACACTCTTAACACCCATGCTGAAGTGAGTTCTGTATGAATAAATAAACTGCACACCCTTGACCACAAAACAGAAAGTAATATAAAAAGTGTCCCTCTAGTCTTCTACGCCACTAAATCTCTGAGGCAAATATTGTTGCTTTTTACTCCAATACAGCTTCCGTTCATTTGTAAAATATTTTTTGCAAAATGTACATTAAGCAAGTGAGCCCTATTTTATACTTCAGCTATTCTAAAATAGCTGATCTACAAGGACATGTCGCACTGCGACACACTCAATGCCTATACATACTGTGTAGACTTCTGAAATAATTTGTGAAGACGGCCATTCGTAATTATTACTTTTACTTGGACATTGGTGTATAAGTGCATATATATATATTGATGCCAATCCTTTTGTATACTTGTACTAAAGTGAAAATATAGTAACTTGGTATTTCTACACTATTGCTACCTAGCACTTACGGTATGTAATACAAAAAAATCTGAGTACCTCTTAAGTTCCAACACCATTGAAATGTAGCCTATACATAAAATCTGAGTACTTCTTCCAACACCATTGAAATGCAGCCTACACTCATTGGATCCTCACTTGTTCCGTGTATGGAGTGTCAGGGTGAGCCCCGTAGGGGGTGCTGTGACCTCGCATACTATTCCCGACAGAAATAGCGCCCTGCTGGGCAACACAAGCACGCAGGGATGGCGGGGCGGAGTCGGGGGGTGGTCCGTCCCTCGTCCACTCGTCCACCCCCCCCCTGACGGTGTCTGCTCTGACATGCCGGCGAAAAGGGCGGAGCCTCTGCCGTGAACTTTAGATGAACCGTGGGAGGGAGGGGAGGGGAGCTGATGGGAGGGAGGAAGGGAGGTCGGCGCTGGAAATGTTGAAGGCACGGAGCCAATGACACACATCTTTGCCCAGCGGTTGTTTTTTTAGTTTTTTTGTTGTATTCTCTTTTTTTAGACTATACCGACTGTCACCCTCATTGTCCCCGCCGGCATCGGTCTGACCGCGCGCCGACCCCGATGATCATCGGGGGTCGGAAGTTTACAGGGACTCACGTGCCGCGTTTGTAGGAAGAAAAAAATAAAACGTGTTTGTCGGGACGTGTTAACCCATTTTGGGCGGGGACACCTTTTGGTGTTAGCATTATGTTATGCTTTAGCTATTGAAAAATAGCAGATCTACAAGCTCATAGCGCGCCACCGAGTGGCGCGCTACGAGCTTGTAGGTCTGCTATTTTTGAAAAATCGAAGAACCACTGACATAGAAACATAGCTTTTTCAGAAAACTGGATGTAGAAGACATTTTTAGAATCTGATCTCAGGTCAAAATGTGTTAAACAGCATGCCGTCCTCCTCACCCACCATTGGGCATGAATGCCAACTAGATGCCAACATTAGACGGGCTACTGTGTGTGTAGTTGTAGTGACCCTGTGAACTTCACTTGAACCGTGTTTCAGATCTTTTTTCCCCCAGTGTTTTGCAACGTGACGTGTTGTGAGCTAGATTTCTTTCTGTGTTTAGTTACAAAAAAGGCCGGCCTTAACCCCACATGAACCAGGCTATAGCATCCCTATTCTGGCGGGGCGAACATTTGATTGCAGATCTACACAACCTCACAACCCCCTCCCCGCCACAATAGGGATATAGTCTTGATGTGGCTTGTAGATCGGCTATTTTACAAAATACTTTTTGTGCTGAGGGGGGAGGGGGGACAAATGTAGACAGGGGGTTAGTCTTGCATGTTCAAAATTTCGTCGTACAGTCTGGAGCAGGAGTGGGCAACTGGCAGCCCCCACCTTCACTTAATGTGGCCCTCAGGTTAATGTCAGAATACTGATTATAATATTGGTTTCAGCTGTTACAATTCCACAACATGCAAACATGACCCGCTTTAATTACTTCAGTCTAAATTAGTAGCTCAATGCTCAACACAAGTATAATTAAAGGCATTTGAAATTACATAATAATGTTAATTTTCAGGATTCCAATTCCAAAATAGCAAAAAATGATTCAAGATTTCAATTTGAATATAGCAAAAATATTTTTGCTACGACAGTAATATATGGCCCTAGGGAGTGAGTGTGGAAATATAGTGGCCCTCTCCATCGTCAAAGTTGCCCACCCCTGGTCTGGAGCAACGAATGCTCTGAAAATGAGTAGCAGATGTGAACCCATCAATGTGACCATCCATGGACCAATGTGGCAAATTCTAGATGGTTTTTACACACCATTATAATGTTCTTATTTTGATCATAAGACCCGAAATGGCATGTCTCCATGGTTTTCTTCAGAATACGTATGACACTTACTACAACACTAAATGGCATATAGTATAGGAGTCCAACTAGTACTAGTGGTTCTCAAATGTTATATTAACTCTGAGAGTGTACAAATGGAGCCAAATGGACCCGTAAGGATCCATTTGGCCCCATTTGTACAAAGTTACAGACCTAGGGCTCCATTTCCGTCACCGCTAAACCCCTTATCCCTAAACTAATTTGCCTTTTTTTTTTACTATTTTGAAAAACATTTTTGAATAGTTCAACTAGCCAATCTACATTGACACGTTGTGAGCTTGTAGACTGGCCATTTTAACTATTCAAAAATGTTTTGCAAAATAGTAAAAAAGGCAAAGAAGTTTAGGGATAAGGTCTTTAGCGGTGACGGAAATGGAGCCCTTATTATGGTCATTCAGGGTTAGCTCTTTGTGTGTTTTCTATGTCCGTGGCAAAAATGTAACTTTTTTTGTAACCCATAAAGAGCAACATTTTTGGCAAGTTTTCTGACCCTTCTTTGTTTTTCAAAGATACCCTTTTAAAAATGTAACTTTGACAGAAATGTCCAGCATGCTGATTGATGACCCCCTGGATGTGAAGTCTGTACTCCCTGCTTCCGATTAGTCTTTACAGTCGTGCACAATTGATTAAATCAAATTGTCGAAATGCAATGCGTACAGTACATGTGACTTTAATATGGTCCGAAAGGTATATACGTAGTTGTAAAATAGCTCGAACCAGTGCTGATTATTTCGTTAGGACCCACTACAGTGGTGTTCGATACGAACTTAACCGGGATGTGGAAACCTCTACTTCAATGCTCTACGAGTTGCTTAGCCGCATTAGCCAGTTATTCTGTCTCATCTAGAAGACTCGTACCCAAGGTAATACAAGCCATTCAAGGTATATGGGTTGTAAAGCCAGATACCTTGATTCGTATATGTTGACCTGTGGGAGATACAGCGTGCGTTGCCTGGAATCTCAGGTTTAGAAGCCATGGGAGCCGCCTTTTATGCTGTGCAAGTCTAGTGTTACGATGATGTCACCACTGTGTATATCCATCTTTGGAGTTTCTACATTAATCTGATGTCAGCGCTGGATATCGCTGTTGTCTCCATATATGGGACTATGGGTTATCCCATATATGGAACTCTAAGTGAAAGCCTTCGCAACAGTAGTAGATGTACAGTATAGTTGGCCCTTGGGGTGTTCATATTCATATTTTAATAATGTGGCCCCCATTTGGAAAAGGTTAGGACAACCCCAGCTGTATGCCATTCCAGTTCAACTGAAGTTCACGCGGTCAGTACCACACAGTGTACGGTACTGTACTGAGCCGGTGAACTTCTGCTGAACTGGGTTTTCTTCGACCTCCTTTTTTTTTCCTTCTTGTCTATTTTGGCTTTGTTCAACCACCTGGCTGGTAGGCTATAATTGGGGTCCGTTATAGGATTCCAACAATTCCGATTCCTTAACCCGTTCTTCTTTCAAAAATAGCATATCTACAAGCTCGTAGCATATCTACAAGCTCGTAGCTGTAGCATATCTACAAGCTCGTAGCGTGGCACCGAGTGCCGCGCTACGAGCTTGCAAGATCTGCTATTTTTGAAAAATGTGGCACAAATCTTTGAATTTATATATTCTTTCAGAGCGAACGTTTTTAACTCAAATCTTTGCTTCTGTGGGTGGGGTCCCAGCTGGAACAACATGTTTTCAGATGGGGGGGGGGGGGGGTCCGCAGCCAAATAAAGATAATTATGGGGGTCCTTGACATGAAAAAGGTTGAGCACTACTGACATAGAAACATTTCATTTCGAGGCCATTTCTTTAAATCGGCCTCGGGACTAAATGGGTTAACATTCCCCCCATTCTCACTACTATCGGCGGTTAGAGTTAGTCGAGGACAACATTAGGATCATCCTCAAGCAATTCCACATAGACAGCACACGCTGGGAGGACCTTGCTCGAAATAGAAGCACATGGAGGAAAAGTCTTTATGAGGGATCCATGTTCCACGAACGCAATCTCCGCCGGGATGCCACAGTCAAGAGGCAGCAACGAAAGGAGAGAGCAGCAACCACCACCATCAGAGAGGCCGTTCCACATCCCACCCCCCAGCACCTCATACACCCATGGTGCCCACACTGCACAAAAATATGTGGTTCCAGAATCGGCCTTCATAGGCATCTGACGACCCACAACAAGGACCCCCCCAGGAGGACCATCATACTCGACACAGAGTGATCGCCGATGGGTCGATCGCGTGGGGGGGGGGGGGGGGGGGGGGGGTGCGGGATGTTACAGCAGTACCACAGGAATGAAACACATCAGGACCGATACAGAAAAAGAGATGGAAAAAGTAATATATTTCAAATAGACATGTGAGACAACTACTCTCCTCCTACTCACACCTATGGTCATGAAGTGTGGGTCATGACCGAAAGAATAAGGTCGCAAATACAAGCGGCCAAAATTAGTTTTCTTTGACGGATGGCTGAGAGATTTGGTGAGAAGTTCAGTCACACGAGAGAGACTCGGAGTAGAGCCGCTGCTCCTTCGCCTGGAAAGCAGCCAGCTTAGGTGGTTCGTGGCATCTGGTTAGGATGCCTCTCGGGCGTCTCCCTAGGGAGGTCCTCGATCGAGGCACGTCCCACTTGGAGGAGACCCCAGCAGGCAGACCAAGGCGCAGATGGAGGGATTACATCGACTCACTGGCCTTGGAACGTCCCAGGAGGAAGTCACTAATCTTGCTCTGGGGAGGGAAGTCTGGAGCTGGAGCTCTCTGCTTATCGACTACGGATAAGCGGTTGAAGATGGATGGATGTGAGACAACAAGACGGGAGTCGGATTTGAACTCGGGTCGTTGCGCCTCACAAGGAAGCTATAGCATATGGTCTGTGTTGCGGAGCCACCAGGCACCACCACTACTATATGCACGGAAACGTGTGCACATGTACAGTATATGTTATAATTAGATAAGCATGTTGTTCGGACAGATGCTATGGGTTAGATGTTCACATGGTATCCTGTACTTCTTTGCAGCGCTTAACAGTAATTGTTCTGTCTTTGCACTCTGCTGTGTACAGTACGTGACCTTAATGTTATATTTGCAAGGATATTTTTCTCGCTCTTCTCGGTGAAAAAAGGTAGTCTGCAAACATGTTTCTCCATAACACAGTTTGAAGTGGACTAAATCAACAGTGTCCTGAAACGACCTCTCTGTACTAGATATAGAGTTCACGCCATTTACAGTATCTAGGCTATACAGTGTTTAATAATCCCGCGGGGGGAGGGGTTTGGGTGGGGGGGGGGGGGGGGCGTGTGCCATATTGATCCATTTTGAGCTTCACGTGGAGGGGGGCTTGTTATGGGTCAGGTGTCTCTCTCAGGGGACATGCATGTCAACACATAGACGTGGGCGGGGCTCAGGGCCCGGCGAGGTGAACCGGTGACCTGATTGCCAAACGGCGCCTCTCTCGTCTCTCGCTCTCTCTCTCTCTCTCGTCTCTCGCCCGCCACTCGGGCTATGGCGACCCACGCACAAAGCCCCCCGTGGTCTAACAATCGCGATGTGACCAGATGTGTGTCATCGTTGGCTCAGGCGCCGCTAACATTTTCACAACGTCGCCCCCCCCCCCCCCACCCACCACCACCCCCTCCCCCCATCTTCCCCCCCACCCCACCGTCTCCCGCCTCCCGGGGTGATCAGATGGGGTTCATCGAGAGTTCATCTGGAGTTCATCTGGAGTTCACCCACAGCACAGGCTCCTCCCCCTTTCGGCGAGCACGTCATGGAGCGGACGGCGGTCGCTCGCCGCCAACCGGCCGTCCCCCCGCTAACTCCGCCCCTCAAGATTCCGGCGCACACGCGCTCGCTCGTTCCCGCCCTGATCCTGTCGGTCGATCTTAGCGCCCTCGCGCTCGCTTTTTGACAACTTCCTGTTTTTTTGTTTAGTTATTTTTGGCACAACTTGGCGCCAACGGGGGTGTGGGGGTCGGAGGGACGTGGGACGAGCATTTGTCCCTCTGTCAATCACCCTCCTCCTCAATAGACTGAGGGTGTAGACGGAGGGGTAGGACGTTTGGAGCTGCTGGGGATCTTGTGCGAACGTGTTATGTCGGCTATAGAGCAGTGGTTCCCAAAGTGGGGTCCGGGGACCCCCAGGGGTCCTTGAGGGAGATCCAGGGAGGTCCCCAGCTAAATGATATAGTTTGGAACCATATGGACCCTTATGGGTCTGTAACTCTGAGAGTGTACAAATGGACACGGGTCCATTTGGTTCCATTTGTACATTTCTCAGAGTTACATTAACATAGATTTTTACAATATAGATTGGGTATAGTGTAGTGTAGTGTAGTGTAGTGTAGTGTAGTGTAGTGGAAGCAATCTGATTGGTTGAAGCGTGACTTTGATGCCGCTTACGGAACTCTGCAAAAGCCTCGTTCCTGCAGCAACGCTGTCGTGCTACAATATAGTCACGGAATTAAGCACACCCTCTCGTGTATAATATTGCTTTAGTATATAGTGTATATCCTTGTCTCCAAGACGCATTTCTCTCCGAAGTCCGGAGACAAAATAAAGTAACCTTGAACCTATTTCCAAGTGTGCGTGTGTGCTTGCGTGCGTGCGTGCGTGCGTGCGTGCGTGCGTGCGTGCGTGCGTGCGTGCGTGCGTGCGCGCGTGCGTGCGTGCGTGCGTGCGTGCGTGCGTGCGTGCGTGCGTGTAGGGATGTGTGGCTTGTTTTCGTACACCTGAGCTGTTGTTTCCCTATAGCTAAATCTGCATGACCCCTGCCCTGTCCTCGTCGCGATGACACACTCACGAAGGTAACGGAGAGAGACGCCGAAATAAGTGGAGAGGAAGAGCTCTTTTCTTCCAACACTGAATTTCTGAGATTTGCACCCAGGGTTTAGGAGGCTGTGGTGTGGTGTGTACTAAATATTTAAACTTGTACCATTGTCCGGTGGGGGGGGGGGGGAGTCTCTCGGGACGTCTCTGTTAAAATCCTCTTCCCATGCAGTCACGGTGAAGTCAACACGGCGGCGTTGTCGGGAGTGTCGCGTGCATGGAAAAAAAAACCTGTGAGACTTTGAGTGTCCCTGCAGTTGGATGGATGGCACTCGAGCCGTCTCTTGAATAATGCATGTGTCACCTAAGAGCTGTGAGAGACGCTGAAAGTGTTACACCGTGGAGAAAATGCACGAGACAGCGTGTCGTTGGGAGTAATGGCTACTATAGTGCCGTGCAGGAAGGATCCCATGGTTATATCCGAGCTTTAATCCATTTTGGGCGGGAACCAAATATAGCTAAATTATAACATTGTTATAATTTTAGCTATTGAAAAATAGCAGATCTACAAGCTCATAGCGCGCCACCGAGTGGCACGCTACGAGCTTGTAGGTCTGCTATTTTTGAAACGTCGTGAAAATGTGGCGCAAATTTTGGAATATATATTTTTTCAGAACGAACGTTTTTAACTTAACTCGTTGCTTCTGCTGGGGGGGTTCCTGGAACAACATATTTTCAGATGGGGGTCGGAGGCCAATTACATAATCATTTTTGGGGTCCTTGACATGAAATATTGAGCACCACTGTTACAGAAACATGAGGTATTTCAGAAAATAAATACATTTTTTAAACGTCGACGTCGGCCTAAATGGGTTAACGGAAAGGAGAAGAAAAAAAAGGTGGAAGCTCAAAAAGCCAAATAATGCACACACACACACACACACACACACACACACACACACACACACACACACACACACACACACACACACACACACACACACACACACACACGCACATTCAGTCAATACCTTCCATGGGTCAAAGGGTCATCTGAGAATCACGGCTTCATTTATCTGGCAGTTTGCCTCACGTTTGGTGAAGCACTCTCGAACCCCTCAAACAAACCCCTCAAACAAACCCCCCCAAACCCAGCGGATGTTTGACATTAATTTTGAGTCTCTCTTTGGATGCTTTTCTGTGACACTGTGGTGTGTATGGCGTTAATAAAGAGAGAAAGAAAGAAAGAAAGAAAGAAAGAAAGAAAGAATACACTAGCTAGCCGATAGCGCAGCACAGATGGCCCTCGCCAAATGGGTCAACATGGTTCATTCGTTTCCCCAGAGAAAATGCTCTACAAATACACCCCCACGCTCTCTGGTGTGTTCTGGTGTTGAACTCTGATGACCCTCGATAAACCCCCCCAACCCCCTACTGTACCCCACCCTCCCCCCATCTCGCCCATTCGCCTGAACGAACCGCTCTGTTGTTACAGTGTGTACTGTACACATATCACTTGTTCCCAAACACTGGGTCGGGATATAGTGCATATACTGTAGAGATATTTAATCAATCAATCAATCAATCAGCTGTCAACATAAGAAAAATCCCATATTACATAACCTGGGTCCCGGGGAGACGTCAAATCCAAATCAAATCAAATCAAACTTTCTTTATAAAGCGCATGTTTGCAAAGACCAAAGGTCAACCAAAGTGCTACTTTGACGATGGAGAGGGCCACTATAGAGCGTCGCAGTCCCGCCTCCTACCCTGGACCAGGAAATGAAACCCAATGCATTATTCTCATAGACATTTCTTAAAGTATTTATTTAAAGACGGTTACGCCGCGGACAAAGCCAACTCGAGTCGTGACAACTCATGACAACACAAACCATATTTTGGACCAAACAAATAATTAGAAAGAAGAAAAAAACGGCAGGTTACAACACTTTTCTTGTTGTTTTTCTTCTTTGTAATTATTTGTTTGGTCCAAAATATTGTTTGTGTTGTCATGAGTTGTCACGACTCGAGTTGGCTTTGTCCGCGGCGTAACCGTCTTTAAATAAATACTTTAAGAAATGTCTATGAGAATAATGCATTGGGTTTCATTTCCTGGTCCAGGGCAAGGATAGTCTAAGAAGGATGAGACGCGAAGACCGTACGGGCGACGCCATGTTGCTTATGGTGCTCCATGGAAGGAAAGAAACATGCGCAGTTGAGACCAAGGAAGCTGAACGCGGAAGTGTTGGCTGCATATAGCCCATTGCGCATGTTTCTTTCCTTCCAAAGCAACATGGCGTCGCCCGTACGGTCTTCGCGTCTCATCCTTCTTAGACTATCCTTGGTCCAGGGTAGGAGGCGGGACTGCGACGCTCTATAGTTCCACACTCACTCCCAGGGGGCCCACATTGCATATTACTGTCGTAGCAAAAATATAGCCGATCTACAAGCTCAAAACGCGTCGCACTGCGACGCGTTTTGAGCTTGTAGATCAGCTATTTTTTGCTACTATTTTAATTGAAATCCTGAATTATTATTTTGCTATTTTTTAATTGGAATCCTGAAAAGTAACCTTTTTATTTAATTTAAAATGTATTTAGTTATAGTTATGTTAACTTTATGAAATAAATACAAATACATTGGGAATACAAAAAAAGACTAATAATTGTAATACTTAATTTTAATTGTATTTTAATAATTTTAATTGTATTTTAATAATTTTAATTGTATTTGAATTGTATTTGAATAATTTTAATACTTAATTTTAATTGTATTTTAATAATTGTAATAGTAATTAAGCTACTAATGCAGACTGAAGTAATGAAAGTGGGTCATGTATGCATGTTTGGAATTGTAACAGCTGAAATCAATAATATATCAGTATTACCTGAGGGCCACATTAAGTGCAGGTGTGCTGTACAAATCACATCACAGGCTGAAAAGTTTGACAACCACTGGTTTACAGTGTATTTGTTTTTCTCACCCAGGTGCCTCTCATGTCTCTAATACGATATTTATTATATCGGGTAAAATATACCCGGGTTTAGTGTTCTACCTAAGGAAGATACACAAAGTTAGCTAAAGAATTAATCAAAATTACAGCGAGAGAAAGAGAGAGAAAATGAATTGAAAGGCATGCAGCAAACAAGCATGTTTTCCCGCTGTGATTTAACCCCTTTTGACCTGAAAAAAACCTGAAAACGCTATATTTCTATGTCAGTCGTTCTTCGATTTTTCAAAAATAGCAGATCTACAAGCTCGTAGCGCGCCGCTACGAGCTTGTAGGTCTGCTATTTTTCAATAGCTAAAGCATAACATAATGCTAACACCAAAAGGGGTTCCCGCCCAAAATGGGCTAAAAGAACTAAGAGTAGCAGAAGACCTGACAGTTTGTTCCACATATGCGGTGCATGGACAAAATTATTGTTGCCGCGTCTCCACGTTTAATTTAGATTCTTGGGGACAGAAAGCAGACCTTTCCCCAAGATGACCTGGGAGGTCTGGAATATGGTTCACGCTATGGCACGAGATCAGAAATGCATGGCTGACGTAGCAGATGTACGATTAAGCTTACAAGATGTCACATTGCGACACGTTGTGAGTATACGTCTGCTATTTTTGCTATACTCCTCATACAATGACGTTCATAGGGCTTAAAGGCTTTCTGAAATGATCTCATATTATTAAAAACCTGCGTTCCACGACAATTATTCTATTTTCTTCCCCTGCCTAATATGCTAAACCCGCTATTTGTTTTATGTGTTTAATTCGCAGTTTTTTAATAACTTAAAAGAAATAGCGGATTTGTCGCGGACCTGGTGACGAGGCCGACGTGTTATGATGACGTATAACCGGAAATCGATCCATGCACTGAGCTGCAAGGGCTTCTGGGAAAATGAGTTCAATGCAAGCGAACAGGGTTTTTTTCACTGGATCCATGCGCCATGCGAGCATACTTCGGCGTATGCTCCGATTAAAGTCACGGTATATATGTCTATGTATATGTCATATTTTAATATAAAGCGTGGAAGGTGTTAAATCCTGCCGGTAATTATAAATCAAACGTCAAGACCAATCTTATCTCTCTGGCTTTTAAGATCATTCTGAGGTTTATGTTTTTTATGTTTTGTTAGTTGTTTCGTGAGCACTGAATTAATTTAATTTAAATCGTTTTTTAAATACTCTTTTACAATGCTTGAATCAGCTGCTTAGTGTTGATTTGATGATTCTACCGTAATTTATGTGCATGTTTGACATTCGTTTTTGGTTTGTTTTGTCATCCTTGATTGGAAAGTAGGCCTACTTTAGGTCAGCTCATGTTGTTTTGAAAATACTATAAATAAATAGGCCTACTATATTAAAGTATAAGTGAAATGTTTTGGTTAAAACAAAAGGTATTTTGTTAAAATATTAAATCACTGTATTCTGATCCATATATATCCATATATATATATATATATATATATATATATATATATATATATATGGATCTCATGGGGGGCAAAATTGCTGAAAAACGTGGGTATTATTTTGAAGGAAGGAAGGAAGGAACCTCGCCTTTGGGACACAGTCCAATTGCATTAACTGCCCATCATGAACATTAATTGTGCAAATATATTAATATATTTATTTTAAAGCTTTTTTTTTTTTTTACTGTTTCTTGGGGTCACAGGTTTGAGCATCACTGCTGGTCTCTACGGTATATAAGGTACCATAGCCACCTAAACTAAACACAGGGCAATAATATCAGCCAAAGAAAGTGCATATAGTGCAGTTATTGTACATCCACTTGTCACTATGTCATTGTCTCCGCGGAACTCAAACATTAGACTCAAACTTAAACTTTTCAAGATGACTATACGGTCAAGGTCAAGTTTATTAGCATGTCACAAGCTGGGGCAATTCATTTAAAAAAAAATTGTGAGTGAAACAAAATGACATTTTATTCAAAAGACTTGACTGAAACGAAATGACATTTTATTCCAAAGAAACTCAAATCAAAAATGTGCTGTCAAAATCCACACACTACCACCACCACCACCACCACTGCCGGCCTTCCTCTGTACGCCGACGGTCCACCATCCCTTCGCCCCACCGCCCTCCCACTCCTCTCGGAGGAGGAACAGGGATTATTACTGAAGCCCATCTGCACTGGCAGGCAGCAGCGCTGCCGCGGTGTTTATAAGCTCGTTGTTAACCCTGATTAAGTTGACGTGGCGTTCGGTTAGAGGGGACAGTGTGAAAACCCACCCGGGTGCCGTGACCCACTGGCCTGCCACTGAACCAAGAGGGAATGGGCCAAATGTTGTTCAGGGGGAGGGGGCGGGGACGGAGAGCCACACAGAGAGGGGGGGGGGGGGAGAGGGAGGGAGGGAGGGAGAGAGGGAGGGGGCGGGGAATGAGTATCACACAGGGAGGGAGGGAGGGAGGGAGAGAGAGAGAACCACACAGAGAGGGAGGGAGGGAGGGAGGGAGGGAGGGAGGGAGGGAGGGAGGGAGAGAGAGAGAACCACACAGAGAGGGAGGGGAGGGAGGGAGGGAGGGAGAGAGAGAGAGAGAGAGAGAGAGAGAGAGAGAGAGAGAGAGAGAGAGAGAGAGAGAGAGAGAGAGAGAGGGAGGGCGGGGAATGAGAATCACACAGGGAGGGAGGGAGGGAGGGGAGAGAGAGGGAGGGGGAGAGAGAGGGAGGGAGAGAGAGAGAGAGAGAGGGAAGGAGGGAGGGGGCGGGGAGTGTGAACCACACAGAGAGGGATGGAGAGAGAGAGAGAGGGAGGGAGGGGGGGGGGAGTGAGAATCACACAGGGAGGGAGGGAGGGAGGGAGAGAGAGAGAGAGGCCGTTGATAGAGCGATTCAGGGCAAGAGAGAGAGAGAGAGACGGTTGGTGACTCTGAGTCAGCTGAGTAAGATCAAGAGAGAGACAGAGATAGCGAAAAAGAGAGTGAGACAGAGAGCGATAGAGTGAGACAGAGAGAGCGATGGAGAGAGTGAGACAGAGCGATAGAGAGTGAGAGAGAGTGAGACAGAGAGCGATACAGAGAGACAGAGAGAGCAATGGAGAGAGTGAGACAGAGCGATAGAGAGTGAGACAGAAAGCGATAGGGAGAGTGAGACAGAGAGTGGAACGTTGGACTCGGAATGGCGATTGGCGAGAGAGTGAGACAGTGGAAGGTGAGATAGGGCAACAGCGAGAGAGCGAGACAGTCGATGTCGTGCCGGGGCACAAGAAAGTGAGACAGGAAACGTGAGAGAGAGGTAGTGGATATGAGAGAGAGAGAGAGAGAGAGACAGACAGACAGACAGACAGACAGACAGAGAGGATGGTGAGTCAGAGACAGAGTGGGGACAATAGAAACAGCTGCAGGCTTATTCCGCTAAAGATTAGACAGGAGCACACACACATACATTTTATTAACAAATGCCGCAGTCAGCTTTTATTGCATGCTAAAACCCAGAAGATTTGCCCTGCCATGTTATATATTCCGACGGTGAAACATAAATTGGTGTGACTTTCATATAGCCGCGGTTATGAGATGCCGGGGAAAAGCATCTCGCTGTGGCAGGCAGGGAGGGAGGGAATGTGAACGTTAAAAAATGCAATAACGCGTGATGTGGTGAGCGAGCGCTGCATGCATGGGTGGAACGGAGACCACACTGGAGATCTTCTGCAGTGCAGTACGGCGTGAAGTGGAGCATGGGCTGAAAGGGAAATATGTAACGCATCATATCTGCACACTGTTATCTGGTGAATGAGCAGTGGTGGAAGAAAGTATTCTAGTAAAAGTATATCAATAACTGCAATGTAGAAATGCTCTGCTACAAGTAAAGGTATTGGCCTCAAAATGTACTTCAATGAGAATTTCGGACTAGAATAAGGCTAGGTTGTTACGTCCCCACCAAAAAGGTCCAGGTGTTATTTTGTGCAAAAACCCATTACCTATTTCCCCGACCATAAGCCCTCAATGGGGCGGTGGGTTTTAGTGCTAATTTGCCTATTTCCATCGCTCGAAAATCTTTTCTTTTTTTGTATATAGTATCCCGATCGGCACAGTTTACTACTTATTTCGATGGAAATAAGCAAATTAGCACTAAAACCCAACGCCCCAATGAGGGCTTATGGTAGGGGAAATAGCTAATAATGTTTTTTTGCACAAAACCTCTTTGGTGGGGACGTAACAACTACAAATAAAGGTAAGAAAGCATTCTAGTCCGAAATTCTCCTTTAAAGTAGGACAAAAGTTGAAAGTACTCAATATGCAGAAGGTGCCATTTCACAAGTTTTCAAAAATAGCAGATCTACAAGCTCACAATGTGTCGCGATGTGGCACATTGTGAGTTTGTAGATCGGGTATAGTAACTCAAGTTTTCAAATAAATAGCCTAAATGTACAATGTTTGGATCCGAGATGTAGTGGAGTAGGATCAAAGGTATTGGAAATTGGAGTAAAATGTACTTAGCTATACTTTCCAACCGCTGTTATCTGGCGAATAAGCTTTTCTTCCATGTCTCGTCCAGTTTGCTAATTCACTGGGAATTGTGGTCTCTATGAAATAGAAGTGTGTGTTGCCGCTGCATAACTTACTCAGTGGGCCTTGCATTGCTATCAAAGGCCTTCGTGTCAAAAAAAAACATGCAGTAATCCTGGTCTCTAAACTGCCTCCCCCTGGCCAGCCGGGGCGCCTGATGGAGGGGAAAGGCACTAGTCGGAATAACGTGTTCCTTCCACGCACTATGTCCTACCGGAGAAACTCCCCCCCGCTGTCAAGTGATAAGAAGCGGTCTGCTCACTCCTCATGCATTGAAGGAAGCATGAGCTCAGTTCGGGGCTCTCCCCATGTTGGCAGAGGGATAGTAGCCTCTCGGAGACCGCAGGCATTTTGTTTTTGAGGGAGAGTGGCGCCCAGAATTACAGCTTAGGCAATTGGCAGCGGGTGAAACATGGGTTACAAAATCGTGGGATAAAAAAAAAGCCTTTGTGTCGTCGTTAAGCACTTTCAACCTTAATGTTCTCATTTTGAGCATAATTATCGTCGTCAGGCTTTTATTTCCATATTTCAACTTTTGGTGTTTTTTTTGTAAATGAACGCTCTGCTTGATCATAATACATCATACTACACTGTCGTATTATCAAGCAAATCGCTAATTTACGATGCTGTAGTAAGCTAGCGTCACACGAAAGCAGCACAAGTAGCAGATCCACAAGCTCGAAGCGCAGTACGAAGCGGCACGTTTTGAGCTTGTAAATCTGCTATTTTAGCTGGGGTTTTTTTGCTGTTTTTTTTTCTTCATACAGTATCTCCAGTTTTGGAGATATGAGGCTTCCACCCGACAGAGACGACATGTAATTAGGTGGGAGGAAAATAAATAAATAAATAAATCAAATAATTTAAAAAACGCATGTGAAAGAAATTTCAAAGAATAAAAAAAAAATAGTAATAGCAGATGTCCAAGCATGTATAGGTACATTCACTGTATGTGGTACAACAAACTAACCTATAAAGAGCTAAAATGCAATTATTTAGACACAATTCCTTATCACTATTTAAAAGGGGAAAAAATATCACGAGCAACACTTCAAACATTTAAATGAGATGAAACAGCTCAAAGTTGGAACAGGATAAAAAAACATCATGAACTTGAACTTCATCTAATATTTAATGTAGACTCATTGCCAGGACATGCATGCTAGGCTGCTGTCAGCTATGATCTCGTCTATATTTATTAAATGTCCTCTGGTGCGTCTGACTTCAGAAGAGCCCGGAGTCACCACTGATCTTCAAGTCGAGTCGGTTTGGTGTACGAAGCACAGTAATACAAACAACCACATTTTGACCAAAGCGCTGCACAGCATGCATTAAAGTAAAATAACATTCCTAGGATATAACAGACAGACAAGAGCAGGAGATTAATAAAACAGAACTAGGGTATTATATCTGTACATTCACAGAGTTTGAGTTTACAGCATATGAGTCAGAACCACATCAAATGTAACGGACAGACCATGACATAAGATTAAACAAAAAAGAAACTAATACATGCGTGATATGCAGAACAATAAAAACAAAACAGAAAGATTCAAAGGCCTGACATGCGGCCCAGGGACAGAATAAGGCATGCTTTTAGTTTGGATGTAAACATATCCAGAGAAGGGTTAGACCTCACAGGGAATCATCATTACATGGAGTGGTGGAAGAAGAAAAAATATAGTACTCATAAAAGTATAGATGCTGTGAACGTCCGGAATTCAAAATGTATGAATATGCTGCCATATGACGTAATCTTCCAAACAGGGCCAGATCTACCATATGGGCACTTTGGGCACGTGCCCAGGAGCCCTTGGGCACCAGGGGCCCCTCAAAAAAAAAAGCTCCACAGAAAATGTTCCTGCCTATCCGAATTAAATAAATGGTGTCTAAAAAGATTAGTGTTTTATTGTTGGTGAGAAGGGCAGCTGAAAAGTGCAATTGTGTGTAAAGCAGCAACAATGCGCTAGATTGGCTGTCACTCTGGGGGGGGGGGGGGGGGGTAGGCGACCGGAAATTGGCCAATATAACGGCATAAAACTGCCCCAAAACGGCTCCGAAACAGCAAAAATGTTGCACGCGCGTGAAGGGGGGCCCTTCGAGCTTCAGTGCCCAGGGGCCCTCAGAGGTGTTAATCCGGAAGAAAAAAAAAGTACTTAAGTAGTACTTGAGTAAATGTGTAAGGTTTTTGGGCTACGTGCAATAAGGACTATGTGCAATATGGACAATATCTAATGTTTATTCTTCATTTTTCTCCTACTTACTCTGCATTTATTCATTTACGGTACTTATTAATGTATCACTTACTGACATGTTTGCAATCTGGTGAGATGTGAAATTACTTTTCGCTGTACTGTACTGTACTTGTACTGTGCATTGACAATACATTGAATCTCATCTCATCTCATGTACTTCACACCATTCATGGGCAACTGGCGGCCCGGGGGCCACATGCGGCCCCCACCTTCACTTAATGTGGCCCGCAGGTTAATATCAGAATACTGATATATTATTGATTTGCAAACATGACCCTCTGTAATTACTTAATATTCTAAATTAGTAGCTTAATTGAGCAGTATTAAAAGGTTATTGTCTTTTTGGCATCCAATGTAATTGTAGGCCTACCTATACCTACCTGAAACTATAGGTGATAAAGGCATTTGGAAGGCATTTGAAATTAAATAAAAATGTAACTTTTTGGATTCCAATTAAAAAAATAGCAAAAAATAATTTAGTATTTAATTTCAAACATAGCAAAAATAGCTGATCTACAAGCTCAAAACGTGTCACAATGTAACGCGAAGTATACAGGCTATTCCACAGTTTTGTGACAATAACAGTAAAAGCACCGATCGTCCTTCAACTGGACTTACGGGACAGAAAGAAGCATCTGGTCTAAGGTATAGGTAGTCTAGCTAGGTACCCTCACAAAAAACATGCAGTAATCCTGGTCTCTAAACTACCTCCCCCTGGCCAGCCGGCCGGGGCGCCTGATGGAGGGGAAAGGAACTGGACGGAATAACGTGTTCCTTCCGCGTGCTACGTCCGGCAGGTGAAAAGAAGCGGCTTGAGCTCCTCATGCACTGAAGGAAGCATGAGGTCAGTCTGTTGCTCTCCCCAGGTTGGCGGAGGGTGTGTAGAGCCCAGGATTACATTAGATAATTGACACTGGGTGAAAAATGGGTTACAAAATTGTGGGATAAAAATAATATATAAAAAAGAAGCATCTGGTCAGACCATGTACAGTGGTGGAAACTGGAAAGTATTAACTACAGTATGTACATTTACAGTACGCTACTGTAAATGGTGGCTCAGGGGTAGAGTGCCTGGATGGTAACCGTAAGGTTGCCAGTTCGAACCCGGGCTCCCCCAGAGTTACTGTCGAAGTGTCCTTGAGCAAGACACTGAACCCCTAATTGCTCCCAATGTGCTAGTTGGTGCCTTGCATGGTTTCCGCTGCCATCGGTGTATGAATGTGTGTGTGAATGGGTGAATGTAATGCACAATCTATGTAAAGCGCATTGGATAAAGGCGCTATATAAATGCACCATTTACCATTTACTTACTGTATAGTTTGAGGTACTTTTGCTTTACTTTTGAGCATGTCCATTTCTCGATACTATATTATTAGGCTACTTTTTACTACAATTATTTCACAGCATTTAGATACTATAGTTACTTTCAGATTCAGATTGTTTATACAAAACAGACGTTAAGTCCTATTTCATACTTCGGATAAAATATCCGATCTACAAACTCACAACAAATTTGGAATGGTCTAGGAACATTTTAACAACACAAATATTATTATGTGGGTCCCTCCCTGACAGAACATATTTTTCTGATCAGTTCAGGTCCCTGGCCAAATATATATAAATGTCGGGGTTCTTGACATGATTTTCATCTCATGATATTGAGACTTGATATTGAAATAATATATCAATATCGAGCCACATTATTGCTTGCACACAGGGACGTATCGGCACAATTTTGGGTGACAACACATAGGCGTCATGAAAGGTTGAGTCGGCCCACGTGGCAAAAGCAATTCCATCTTCGATGTCTTAATTTTTTTTTCAACTTAAATTTTATTCATTTTTCATGAACAAGAATAGACAAAGACATACAGAAAGCAATAAGACAAACAGTTGGACATTACAGTATGTGTTGCCAAACATCAACTCAGGAAATAAAAATAAGAATAGTAGACAAATGCTATAATTGCTGGAGTTCACACACAGACAGGATAATAATAAAATGGAAATATATGAACGCACACGCACGCACGCACGCACGCACACGCACCCACACAATGGAAGTAATTCGGTGTCTTAATTTTGACACACAGTTGGGCCTGGCTGGCAGCACAATGCAGGATACCAGCCTTGCTGTCTTCTATATCATTTGATTTGTTGTGTACAAAGTCTGGTTTTATTGGAAAGACTCCTGTAAAATCCGAACCAGGGTGTCTGGGTCTGACTGAGGTACAGGCTGCTGCTGTAAACTTCACACTTTCTGTCTTTTTGCCTTTTAAAATTGGTCAGCCGAAAGTTTAAGAGCTATAAGAATTTATATACGAAGCCAAAGCTGCAATAACTGTCTTTCACACATACTGCAATACTAAATAATGCAATACATTTGGAAACATTTTAGGCAACTATTCAGTTAGTTTTTCCCTAAAATAGCCTTATAATATAATCAAACTTTCCTAAAGAAGTGCAATTTAATGTAATCCCTATATAAAATTGAAATCGCCAAAACGGCCTTCCGCCTCTAAAAAATGTAAACAATGCGAGAAATTATTTTGTTGCAAATTTATTTTGATAAATACTTTTTTATTATGAATATAAAATGCACACTGGGGAAACAAAGTAAAACAATACAAATACAAATGTGCTTATTATTTTCACATGTTACAATTAACATATTTGACCGCTTCTGACCGAGGCTAAGTCATTGAAACAGAAACATTTTTATTTTTTGTTTGTCATGTCATGTGAAAGCAGCTGGGAATCATAGCTTCACATTGAATTGGTTGTTCAGTTTGGTCCACTAGTTTTGGAGATATGACTTATAGAGTAATGTCTTGCAGAAAACAGCGAGTTGAGAAAACAGGATTGAAAGGTTCACTTCTGTGGTCTCTAACATTACACCTAGATACATGTTTAAGCATTTATTTCAGACATGCTCTAGTACAGTATGTGAAGAGTCTGCCTGTGCTATTAACTCAGTTTGGATAAAAACAAATATATTTTCTCCACAATTAACATTAATCTCAACATGAAGTAAAAAACATGCATAGTCTAGACTATAGAGTCCTGGCTTGTTAAACTCAATATTCTCTAAATGTATTTGTGGTCATTTTTGATTGTGTGCTAATCCACGTGTACGTTGTGGGGTCTACGCAACTAGGTGGAAGACGGTCTGTCAAAATGTAAAATATAATCAAAAAGTTTACAATATCACAAAGTTAATTTATTGTGGTTACACAGACCCCGCCCCTCAAAAATAGCCTATCTAAGCTCACAATGCGTCTGACGGTACTCATCTACAAAGCTTGTAGATGAGCTTTTTTCACCATCATTTGGAGCTTCAATCATTCATACATAATGTACTTTTTTCCCATCTTATAAATGTAGTCAAAAGTACAGGCTTTGAAATGTGTGTGGAGTGAAAGTCATATAGTATTAGTATCCAACAATACAAGTTGTCTCTATCGGGTGGAAACCTCATGTCCTGTTTACTTTTCGGGATTCTAATTCCAATTCAAAACGCGTCGCTTTGAGCCGTGTTTCGAGTAGGGCGTTAATTTACAAAAAAAACACAAAATGTGTGTGTGTCACGCTGTAACACCACCCGCCCGCCACCGGAGGGCGCAGCTGTATCACACACAAAAACACACACATGCACGCACACACGCATGCACGTGCATAAAAAAAAATAATAACAAAAAAGAAAAGAAAAACAAAATTAAGAGGAAAGAAAAGCTCTGTGTGTTTGTGTCAGACTGCCACAACAGCTGCGTTCGATTCCCGCGTTCACGCGTCTTACTTGTAATATATAGTTTCTTCCCAACAGCAACGATATAGGCCTAGTATTCAATACTCAAGTAAAAGAGTGCATGAAGTACTCAAGTAAATCATGTACTTTGTTACGTGTCAACTGCACTTTTTTTTGGGTTAAGCTTTCCAAAAACAACGGACACCTTTGAACAGCGCAAGGTGATAACATGTTGAACTCTGTACCGACCCCTGGCCCACCCCGGCCGCGCCCCCCTCCCTGTGTCGGCCCGCCGCAGCCCCTTTCACCTCATAATTAAGCTGCTTTTGGCATTACAAGTTCAGAAGCAGATTTGCCAACCTGGTGCTAGTAGGGACAAATCTGTCTTAATTGAACTACCGCTCCCCCCCCCTCCCCACCCCCACCCCTTCTTCTAACGCTTGGACGACTCCTCTATCTTTGCGCCACTCCGAAAGCTTTTATCATCGTGATGAGAAAATAATCCCACTCTTGGATTCACTATAAAAAAAAAGAAGGAAAATAAGAAGAAACACTTCTTCATGCCACTCACTCACTGAAAATGCCCTGAAGCTCAGAAAGTGTTTCATAACTAACTATACACCCATTGCATTTAATATATGAAAAGTATTCTTTAAGCAAAGTTTTATGGGTGCAAAACATGGTATTTGTGGCATGCACTCACACAATGGCCTTTCTATTGCATATTATGCAGCCTACTATTCAGGCAATTTGAAGAGAACAAGGAACCTCTTCTGCAGTTAGCTGGAGATTGACACATAATACGCATGTTCTTGAGCAGTGGTGGAAAGTAAACAAGTACATTTACTCAAGTATAGGCCTACTGTTAATGAATTAACATGGGGTATTTTCAATTTCCAATACTTTTACTTTTTACTCCACTACATTTATTTGAAAACTTTAGTCTACTTTGTAGATTTTCATTATTATTAGAAAACATACATTAACCACTTCATTTCGGCCATTTGAAAATAGCCGATCGACAACCTCACAATGATCTTGCACCGCGATGCATTGTGTGCTTGTAGCTGTGTTATTTTCAAAATATTTAGTATACATTAAAAAAAACTTCTGCATATTATGAGTACTTTCTACACCTTTGGTACTTTAAGTACATTTGTATCCCAATACCTTTGTATACTTTTTACTTTTATAGGGGCGGCGGTGGACGGTGGCTCAGGGGCAGAGTGGCTGGATGGTAACCGCAAGGTTGCCAGTTTGAACCTGGGCTCCCCCAGAGCTAGTGTTGAAGTGTCCTTGAGCAAGACACTGAACCCCTTGCATGGTTTCCGCCGCCATTGGTGTATGAATGTGTCCGTGAATGGTTTGAATGTAATGCACAATCTATGTAAAGCGCCTTGGATAAATGCACCATTTACCATTTACTCAAGTAAATGTAAACCTTTACTTGTAACAGAGTATTTCTACATTGCAGTATTGATACTTTCAAGTAAGTACGTATAAAAAATGGTGTACTTTTTCCACCACTAGCTTAACCCATTTTGGGTGGGAACCCCTTTTGGTGTTTTAAAGCATTATGTTATACTTTAGCTATTGAAAAATAGCAGATCTACAAGCTCATAGCGCGGCACCGAGTGCCGCGCTATGAACTTGTAGATCTGCTATTTTTAAAAAATCGTGAAAATGTGCCTCAAATCTTTGAATATATATTATTACAGAGTGAACATTTGAACTCAAATCTTTGCTACTGGGGAGGTCCCTGGAACTACATATTTTCAGATGGGGGGGGTGGAGGCATATTACATATCATTTTTGGGGTTCTTGACATGAAATATTGAGCACCACTGATACAGAAAAATAAGGTTTTTCAGAAAACTGTTTTTTTTTTTTTTTTTTTGGACGTCAGGCCAAAATGGGATAAGGGGGGAGGTGGAACTGACATGACAGCTAGGGGAGGAGGAGAAGGGAGGGAATGTGTGAGGTGGCGGAGGGTCAGAAGAGGAGGAGGAGGAGGTACCGCCAGGCCATGCTATATAGCATTAGGAACCAGTGACCCGCGCTTAAACGCCATGGACAGTAGCGGTGCGATTTGATCGCCCAGCGTTACGTTGTTAAATCGCTCATTAAATCCAATTAGGGTTGGAGGCTGACAGAGTGGGCATGGCGGCACCCGGTGTTAAACTCTTTAAGGCTGTATGTTACCAGTGTGTGTTTCTCAACCTGTGAGGCCTGTGGAGGGATAGGATACTGCAAGTGGGCAGTGGTGGAAAAAAAGTATACTCGGATGTTTTACTTAAGTAAAAGTATCAATACGTGCAATTTAAAAGTACTCGGTTACAAGTAAAAGTCCATAATTCAAAATGCACTTGAGCAAAAGTACTAAAGTATTGACTTCAAAATGTACTTAAAGGGTAAGACCACTTTTGTAGAGGTTTGGGTTGTGTAGTTACCTTGCCATGATGTAACTCCAAATGTGGACAAGAAATCAAAAATAATTTCTCCAGTGATTAGAAATTGATAATTCAAAATATGCTCCTCATTGACTTACATTGTACACTGAAACAGCTCTCAAAGTCACTCTTTTAGTACGTAAACAAACACAAACAAAGTTGTTTCAGACAATATAGAGCAACACCAAAACTCATGTGGTTTTATTTCTTCATAAAAATGGTAACTTCCTGTTGATTTTACTATATGAAGATCTGGATCCGGATCCATGGATCCAGTCCGGGTTTTCTTCTGAATAAAAATGGACAAATCAACAGGAAGTTACCATTTTTATGAAGAAATAAAACCACATGAGTTTTGGTGTTGCTCTATATTGTCTGAAACAACTTTGTTTGTGTTTGTTTACGTACTAAAAGAGTGACTTTGAGAGCTGTTTCAGCGTACAATGTAAGTCAATGAGGAGCATATTTTGAATTATCAATTTCTAATCACTGGAGAAATTATTTTTGATTTCTTGTCCACATTTGGAGTTACATCATGGCAAGGTAACTACACAACCCAAACCTCTACAAAAGTGGTCTTACCCTTTAAAGTACCAAAAGTAAATTGTGCAGAATGTCCCATTTCAAGTTTTCAAATGTATAAAAACCTTTTGAAAATAGCAGATCTACAAGCTCAGATGCGACGCATTGTGATTTTCATTTTGTGATTTCATTTTCCAACTGACTTCGGTTCATTCGACCATCTGACCAGTGGAGGCGATTCCTTGAAAAACATTGGAACCGGTTGACTAAATAAGCGATTTAAACGCTCGTTTCAACCCGTCACTTAGATGTTCTTGTCCCGCTAATACAGTAAAAATAGTTTAGATCTTTTTTTTTTTTTTTATGTTTTATCCCACAATTTTGTAACCCATTTTTTCACCCAGTGTCAATTATCTAATGTAATCCTGGGCGCTACACTTCCTCTGCCAACCTGGGGGGGCAGCGGACTGACCTCATGCTTCCTTCTATGCATGAGGAGTCCAAGCTGCTTCTTTTCACCTGACAGGGGAGAGTTTCCCCGGCTGGACAGCGCGTGGAAGGAACACGTTATTCCGACCAGTTCCTTTCCCCTCCATCAGGCGCCCCGGCTGGCCAGGGGGTAGTTTAGAGACCAGGATTACGGCATGTTTTTGTAAGGGTATCTACCCTAGGGGACACGGGGAGAGCATGCAAATAGTTTAGATCTTTATCCAACCTTTACTTTTATGTATATGATGTGCGGAAAAGGGTAAGGCCATGAAGGATGAGATGGAGGGATTACAGCGACTCACTGGCCTTGGAATGCCTCGGGATCCCCCAGGAGGAATATAGAAGTTACTAATGTTGCTCATGGAGAGGGAAATCGGGAGCTCTCTGGTGGAGCTATTGCCCCCGCGACCGACTACGGATAAGCGGTTGAAGATTGATGGATGGATGGAAAAGGGTAAGACATTTGTAAAGTTGAAAGCATGTGCTGGTTCTGAAACGCGGCGGGAATGGTAAGCCGGTGGGACCTTAACTCGGCTCTATACAGTATGAGCGGAGGAGGGAGAGGTTCCATATGGGGCTAGCGGTCAATGAGTTGTAAGGTCAAAGCCGATGCTGAACTCCTGATGTATAGCAAGAGGACAAATGAAATGTCTCTCTGTGCGTCTTTCACTCCCCTGTCCTGGAGGTGAGACAGGTGCGGTGACGTGTCTTTCCCTCCCCTGTCCTGGAGGTGAGACAGGTGCGATGACGTGTCTTTCCCTCCCCCGTCCTGGAGGTGAGACAGGTGCGATGACGTGTCTTTCCCTCCCCTGTCCTGGAGGTGAGACAGGTGCGATGACGTGTCTTTCCCTCCCCCGTCCTGGAGGTGAGACAGGTGCGATGACGTGTCTTTCCCTCCCCTGTCCTGGAGGTGAGACAGGTGTGATGACGTGTCTTTCACTCTCCCGTCCTGGAGGTGAGACAGGTGTGATGACGTGTCTTTCCCTCCCCTGTCCTGGAGGTGAGACAGGTGCGATGACGTGTCTTTCCCTCCCCTGTCCTGGAGGTGAGACAGGTGCGATGACGTGTCTTTCCCTCCCCTGTCCTGGAGGTGAGACAGGTGCGGTGACGTGTCTTTCCCTCCCCTGTCCTGGAGGTGAGACAGGTGCGGTGACGTGTCTTTCACTCTCCCGTCTTGGAGGTGAGACAGGTGCGGTGACGTGTCTTTCCCTCCCCTGTCCTGGAGGTGAGACAGGTGCGGTGACATGTCTTTCCCTCCCCTGTCCTGGAGGTGAGACAGTTGACGTGACCCACTTGAAGACGCTCTGTGTGACATCGTCGGTGACAACGCAAAGGCTTGGCTACCTCCCCGATGACCCCTACAACATGCAAACAAACATTGTCATGCCAATTTAATGTCTCACAGCATGGGATTATCGGTGCCACAACAAATCAGTGGAAATGACGCATGCAGCTGGGTCACTCATGGCCGGTGCTGTGCCAAACAAAATGGCTCATCGTAAAGCACCACTTCCAACCCTGGCCTAAACATAACCCCGTCCCATCTCAAACTCACCCCCTCTCCCCAAGAAAACGAACAAACAAACAAGCATTATTCACTTGTCTGCACCTATACCTTCACTGGCTGCAAATTCCATGCAGTATTCCAGTCTCATTGTCTTCAGGCTTTTAATGGTGTGTAATGATATTAATATTTCATCAAATATTCGGTGCTGTCGCTTGATTCGCAAACAGAACCAGGGCAAAGGATTATATTACAACAAAGCGGTGATTACGGCTTCAGCCGGACGTGGGAATGCTTATCTAGGATCAGCGGTTCTCAACCGTTTTCTGGATCGGGGCCCACTTGAAAATCTCCAAAGCGCTCGTGGCCCAAATGGGTGGGCCACGTGCATTTTCAGAGCACGTTTATTTGAATGATCAATCAAGCGACATGATTACCAGCTTGGATCAGTGGAACTATAGCGTATACCTTAGAGCTGCACTGTATAATTATCCTCTTCTACCCTATAGATTTGAACCTGCAGGTTTCCTGCGCTAGTGCTGACAATGGCATTCTTAACCATTGAGATAATAGAGCCTGCCTTTTGGAGAGAATATGAGTCTTTCAGTAATTATAAATTATATAAAATAAAATAAAAACAGTAATTTTTCTGGAAAATATATTTTGTTTAAAATATCGTGAAAAATCGTATCACGAACCTCATATCGTGATACGAATCGTATCGTGAGCTGAGTGAATCGTTGCATGCCTAGCGTGCACACATCCGCCGGCACTGCAGCAGGCGTCTTACTGGTTTAAACATGGTTCAGTTATTTAATATAGTTTCACTTCAGAAGTCTCACACTCGACAACCAGTGAGCGGAGTAAAAATCTATCTTACTCTATCATTTTAGAATCTGCTAAATTGAGCAAAAACACTGTGTTTGTTGCCTAGCCTTATACTGCTCGAGACATCTCTGCTTTCATATCAGTGATGCATCTTTTATGTCCTTTTAGCATTAAAAAATAACATACACTCTCGCAAGCTTTTGGGGTCAACAGTGGAGATATGGAGACATGCTCTATGGCGGTGGTGGAAGTATTTTTTGATGTACTTTTTTAAGTCTTATCTATCGATGTGCTTGATAATCTGATTAAAGTACAAAAGTATTGGTATCTCAAAATACTTGCTTAATTAAAAAAATAGACAAACTACAAGCTCACAACGCACGTTGTGAGCTTTATAGGTCGGTTGTTATTGACGCATAAAGTACGGCATCATTGAGTAATGCATGTTTTGTAATGATAATCCGGGGCCCGGCCAATAGGAAGAACCAATTGCTTTTGGTGAACCAATAGGAAGTCCCCGGCTGTCTCAGCCGCGGAAGACGGTCCGCCCCTCTATGCCCAGAAGACCCTAGGTCTCTTTCTATCCTCTGTCCCAGCCTTATTCATCTGCGAAGAGAAAAGCCTGGTCACACACAACCTAAGGCAGAGATATTGCATAGCCGGAAGTGTCGGGCCAGAAAAATCCGTCAGATGTATTTCCTCCGGATACGATATCTTTCGACCAATCACAACACTTGCTTCATACACGGAGAATGTAAACAGATTCGTAATTTTACTTGAGCTGTACGTCCGCCAACATCCTGCTACTTCTGCCGAATTCCAGCAATGCACTCTACAGCGTATAGCCGTAGATCTTGACCAGCGTGGTCTCTTTCAGGCTATAGGTCATTGTTGACCTGGCATCCTATAGGGCAGTGGTTCCTTAACTTTTTCGTGTCAAGGACCCCCAAATCAACATTGATTAGGCCACGGACCCCCCATTTGAAAACATACAGTATGCCAGTGACCCCGACAACGGTTCTAGCAGTGATTTAGTGATATGCTACGGACCCCCGATTGAATGGCATTTCTATCTCTGGTAACTATTGTAAAACCACTGTTAATTTAACTCTGAGAGTGTACAAATGGAACCAAAATGGACCCGTGTACACTCTCAGAGTTACAGACCCATAAGGGTCCATTTGGTTCCTAACTATCTGTAAAATGAGCTAGGTACCCCCTGGAACTGTATTTCAATAGTTTAGATGATATTGGTTCTTGGTTTAGCTATGATCGTAGATGTTAGCATTTGATGTATTGTTTACAGAGAGGAGTGTCTGCACTGCACTCTTGCTTGTATTTGGGCCAGTTGCTGGATGTCCAAGGCATCAAGGCAAAACATCAAAGAGGAAGAAGAAATGTGTCTTCTTCCTCTTTGAACACTTGATGTATTACCTTGTGTTGTCCTTGCTTACTAAGTCGCTCTGGATTAGGAGCATCTGCTAAATGCCTCAATTGTAAATTGTAACTAAAGTTTTCAAATAATTAAGAAGGCCGGAGTGGCTTGCTCATCCAAGACCACCGGAGTCTAACCCTGTTACACTGTGCACTGCTAGATGGAATGCTGAGGTGGAGTTTCACAGTAGCTCCCAGTGCTTCCCGCACGCCTTGCTGTACTCAAACTTGTGGGTTGCCGGTGCCCGGGATCGAACCCTTGACCTTGTTGTCCAAAAGCGACAAGTGGCGCAGTGGGAAAGTCCCTGCCCACCACCATGGAGGTTGTGGGTTCAAATCCACCGTGGTGAATCCGGATTTGTCAAATGTCTACAAGAACACAATTGGGCGGTGTTCGGGGGAGGTCAGCCGGGAGGAGAGGGCGATATAGGTCATTCCATGTACTCCTACGGGCTGGTGCGGCACCTGTCAGGGTGGGAGGAGCAGTCCTCCCGCTGTCACAGCGCAGGCACACCTGAACTTCCATGCGCGGCCAAAAGCCGCTGTCTGCCGGCGTCTCTTCCTGGTTTTTAGACAGCTGGTGGATGGAATTGAAGCTCCACCCGCGCGGGGGCAAGCTTTTCCGGGAATCTGGCCGACGCGGCATCATTTCCATCCACCAGCTGTCTAAAAACCCGGAAGAGACGCCGGCAGACAGCGGCTTTTGTCCGCGCATGGAATCCTAGGTGTGCTTACACCCTGTGGGGGCTCCTCACTGGCAGGTGAGGACAGCAGAAATGTGTGTCGACATGTGGGATAGAATTCATTGGCCAAAATGACTAAATAGAGGGTATGCGCATGCTTAAAGTGAATGGCACATGGAGTGGCAACTCGAGTGGCAAAGCAACATGCAAAGTGAGTTTAACATTGTTTAACGTTGTTTAATGCAATCAGATAGGACTTTTCTGTTTGGATGCATGGGCTGTCAAGGCCAGAAAGTAGTTTTTTGCCACTCAACTTCCGGGATGATGTCACGCGCATACCCTCTATTGGCCAGAAAAATGGTGTAAAATAATTGGCTATACTCTAAATTAAAATAAATACAATAAAGTACTCGAGTAAATCCACTTAGTTACTTCCCACCAGCTCTCCCTGGCACGGCCCTTAAGAAGACTGTATGTTAATTAAAAGTGCATGAACTTATGATATCTCTGATGTCTTCGGCGCACTGCGCTCGCTGAGAAAATGCACTTCCGGGGGTAAGAGAGAGAGACCGCATGCAGAGCTTTTAAGTATCTTGGATGAATATTTGATGGCGAGCCGGGGCCAAATGTGGCAGGGAAATGGAGTGGAACTGTGCTAAAACACTAACTGAGGTCAAGTGTGCTCATAATTAAACTATCATACTCGGCGCGCTGTGGAATTCAGAGTTTCCTGCTCCCAGCCATATACAGAGGAACGAATTGCGTTTTGAGCCATAAATATAGAATTGCTATATGAACAGCTTGCTGGCAGCGTTCCACGTCCACGTTTGTGTATGTTCGTCTCAGCCCAGGAATGGAAACCTTGTATGTAGTCGTGTGTCCCCACTCCCCACCCCCCCACAAAAGGGTTACTTTTCAGGTTAACCCATTTAGGCCTGACCTCAAAATTTAAAAAAAATCTTCTAAATCCTCCAGTTTTCTGAAATAAATATTTTCACGAGTTTTCAAAAATAGCAGACCTACAAGCTCGTAGCGCGCCACTCGGTGGCGCGCTATGAGCTTGTAGGTCTGCTATTTTTGAATAGCTAAATTTTAACATAATGTTTAAAACACCAAAAGGGGTTCAACTTTAACTGAACTAAAACTTTTGGGAGTTGTGAAAATAGCAGATCTACGCGGCCTGGCCTGACCTTGCCGAGACTTATTTTTATACATAACTTTTAAGAAAAATAACAACAAAAAAAGAGAGCTTTATTCATTGAGTAATATGTATCCAATGTGTACTATATATCAAGAAAACATTCCATATTGTGTGGCAGGCAGCATGCAGTTCTGTTCCAGCACTAAAGATAAGGAATGAATAAATAGTGGCCAAAGCTACAGGGAGTGTTTGTACGTTAATGTGTTTCTGTGATGTGATCTGACGAGGTCGTCAGGACTACAGGAGCTATAGAGAGAGAGAGAGAGAGAGAGAGAGAGAGAGAGAGAGAGAGAGAGAGAGAGAGAGAGAGAGAGAGAGAGAGAGAGAGAGAGAGATCAGAAGTTATGTACTGTAGTGCAGTGGTTCCCAAAGTGGGGTCCGGGGGCCCCCAGGGGTCCGTGAGGGAGTTCCAGGGGGTCCCCAGCTAAATGATAGTTTGGTACCAAATGGACCCTTATGGTTCTGTAACTCTGAGAGTGTACAAATGGAACCAAATGGTTTGGTTCCATTTGTACACGCTCAGAGTTAAATTAACATTGATTCTACAATATAAATTGGGGTCACAGAGATAGAAATGCCATTAAATGGGGGTTAGTCTCAAGAAGACACTTTGCATGTAGAGCAGAGACCCTGAGCAAGCTATTTTTTTGTGACATTGATTGATTGATTGATTGATTGAAATATGTATTAACAGTTTGCAGAATTACAGTACATTTCAAGCAGTGTGAGTGGACAACCCACTTAAGCATTACACTTGTTTACAAGAGGGTCCACCTTGTTCAATTCATCAAAACATTTAGAGACGTACAAATAGACAAATAGACACTTCACTTCTATATATAGTCAGTGGCAAGTACAAAAAATGTCCCCGGAAGAAACTGTGAGGCAACTTTCGTTAATTTTTTACCCCTCTATCACACGGAACTATGTTTTTTGCGTCCATATCACTACGCCCAAAAAATAGTTCCATGTGCTAGAGAGGTCAAAGTTGAACGAAAGTTTTGCTAATATTTTAGAAATAGGTCAACAATACAAATAACGTTAGTTTTGTGAATTAATTTACTTTTACTGTGTGGCCCCCTGTGCCCCCCACAAAATGACTGGAACTACTTAATGTTGACCAAAACCAGAGCAGAACTCCCACCACGGGACAATTAATACAGTTACAACCACTATATTAATGGCAAGTATTTCAAACAGCTTAACCTTGGACTGCCACCCCCAATAGCAGCTTTTCTGTGACATATATTCATATTTTTAATTCATAATTTTAATGCCAAAAGAAAAATCTGCGGTATACACACTATATCTCATTTTGACGGGGCAAGACCATAGTATTGGGACAATCAGTCCTGATGGTGGCGGTAACGTCACCATTATGCCGATTCTGACCAAATAGAGCGAGTGAGCGATGACGACTTCCGGTTTGCGATCAAAATATCCGGTAGTATCTTTGCTACTGTGCAACACTATCAGATGTCCGGAATGCTAAGCTATCATCGTATATTCATAACTAAGTCAAATTAAGCTCTAATCAAGCCCCAAAACATCGCATTTTACGCAGCGATGCATGCGCGATCACGCACGTGCGTGATCGACCGTGCACGCGCGGATTTCGGCCGGTTTTAGGAAGATTACATCGGCCGTTAGTCAAATTAGCCAAAAGATGCTAAATTTTGCTAAGCTCCCGATTATAGGGAATTAAACCAGCCCGTCAATTCCGTCAACGGAAGGTTTTGGATTTATTGATCCAATCCGTCAATTCCGTCAACGGTAGTTCAAGTGTTAAGTTTAAAAAAATCTGAACTATCCCTTTAACATTTTTTTTTATTAGCACAGTAGAATAAATCCGTGTCTCACATGATGACACAAGTTGACATAACGGAGATAGGAGGTTTCCGGCCCCGACATGCAGCACAACAGCTTTATACTGCATGTTGTTCTCGTATAGCAGCATTACGCTGCAGCTCATCCCTTGCTTTCTGCATGGCCACTCATGCCAACACCACTGTGCGTCAGTGACTCTCCTCAGAACACAGCAAGCCGCGCGGCGCGTCCAATCTGCACAACTGTTGTTCGCCCGGGGCTCATAATAACCACCACTGTATAAGAAGAAGGGAGCACTTCGTTCTTTTCAGCCATTATCTTCAAAATAATTGGTCGCCATTTCTGTCTAAACTTGCTGTGTATGTCTCGGAGGAGAGAGAGAGCGCTGTGTGTGGACATGCTATAGTGACATTATCTGTAATAGGCAGGTTTGGTACGTCCTTCTTCCAAACAGGATTGTTAACTTGTATTTAATTTGATGTAATGGCAATGGCTTCTATTTTGGCAGTTAACCTATACCAGGAAGATAAACGTTGCCGTTTCCTTGGAATCTTTCCAAGGAAACACTCCATACTTAGTAAACTAGACCTTTGGGCTCTGTACTGCCATATTAACAGTTTTGCAAAAAGGTACAGAGGAACAGTTATACAACACTGCTTCGAGGATAGCACAACAAGCCAAGAGGGCTTGTTTCCATTGTGGTCCTGTGCATTCAATTAATCAAGACATATACAGATATACTGTACAATATGCAAGCAACTCGATACCTAGCAACTACCTAGAAATCATCCCATTGCAAGGGATTGTTCAGTAGGTCCCTATACTGGCCTATAGCCTCCTGGTATAGGCTGTTATCAGCCTTTCTATGAGCAGCCCATTGAGCACAATGTTACTGCATGTGCTGTCACGGCCGCGTAGTCACATTGAAACACAGCACAAAACCCTGTTCCAGCACCAGCATGCCTCGCTAATCATTCGATTTTCAACCCTAACGTCCTGGGTTCGAATCAGCTCGGGGGTCAGCCGAGCGAGCTAAGGCGAGCCAGTTGCCGTACCGAACGTTGCGATAGGATGCCCCTTTCAATAGGATGATAACGTGAAGATCGGCTGATGCAAGAGATCAACACTATAGGAGCAGTAAAAGTATATTAACAGACGGTGGAGGGTCATTTCTTTTGGCAAGCTAGAATAGACTTGTCTAGGACGGTCCAGTTGCACATTGCAGATAGGTGCTCTTTTACGACTTTTTTGAAGGAGTCCTTCTAATGTGTTTTTTGTCAGGTGAAACCTGACATACAACAGGCCCGTTTTTATTAGCGACCTAGTCATGATTGACTGACCCCATACGGCCTATAAGCCAATGGGAGTCTGAACCACTCACGTAGCCAATCGCGTAGTAGCGACCTAGTCATGATAAGCTATAACACGCGCACCACGGAATGTTATGAGCTAACTGTGGTATAGGGCAGGACAGCCATAATAAAACGCCATGATTTAACCAACAAAAGAACGTTGCAAATGAACGAAAACAACGTCCGCGTGGTTGTGACATAAAGACACATTCACATTACCAAAAGAAAGGAAACGTTCTGACTTATTTTTCCACCATGCATGCACTGCCTTCGGGGTGAGTCAACGGAAGGTCCTCATGAAGCCTCCCCAACCCTGGTCTGATCTCCCCCCCCCCCCCCTCCCCCCACGCTGTCACCATGCTTCCATGGTCTCCAGAGTGACCTTCTCGTCTGAGTCTTCACTATGCCAGGCCGATGGCAGATGTGACATTTCACATCAAATCACGCTTATTTATAAAGTATTTTTTTAACCCATTTTGGGCGGGAACCCCTTTTGGTGTTAGCATTATGTTATGCTTTAGCTATTGAAAAATAGCAGATCTACAAGCTCATAGCGCGCCACCGAGTGGCGCGCTACGAGCTTGTAGGTCTTCTATTTTTAGACTGACATAGAAACATAGCTTTTTCAGAAAACTGTCAGGATGTAGAAGACATTTGTAGAATCGTTCCCAGGTCAAAATAGGTTAAAATACTTCCGTTGTACCGAAGTGCTATACGGAACATTTCATCAGCGCAACAAATACAAACAGTATTAAAAACTAAATCCAACAGCAACACAGAAGCGTATACTAAATCATTAACAACATATCAAAAAACATCATATCAGAAGGCACGGTCCCCTCTGAGTCTCAATCTGGTGGCCGGGAATGTTGGAAGGATTGCAACATTCCCGGGGGGGGGGGGGGGGGGGGGTGGTTTGATGTGGGGTCACATCGGGTGAGTTTTTTGCACATCCTCGTTCTATAGCTGAGTGTTTACAAAACAATGGGTCAGACTCCCCTGTTTTGGGGTCATGGGCGCTTAAAAAAAAGAAAAAAATCATTGAAGCAATTTTTCCGTCCTAATTTTTTGTAGGAAATAAAAAAAAAAATTTGAGAACAATAATATTATCAACTGTAAAATAAAAATTAAAAGTCCATTCATTAAAAACATTAAAATAAAATAAAGAAAGTTTAAAACAACCAATCTGCAAGTTAAAAAAACGTTGTCAAAGTCACACGTTATGAAATATGGCTTAATAACAATTAATAATGTACTCTTGTAAGTTTGGGTTTAGGACGAGACACCAAATTCAGGTCTAGAGCCTAAACAGTTTAGACATTTTTTACTATTTAAAAAAATATATTTTAAAATAGCGAAAATAGCCGATCGGCTATAGTTGAACTATTTAAAAATGTTTTTTTCTAAATAGTAAAAGGTTTACAGGTATATTATTGGGGTATGGCAGCACGCCCTTGAACTGTTCTATAGCTCACACTTAGAAGGTGCTATAAGGCCATGGCGTGTGAGCTGGGGGTCAGCCGAGGTACGTATATGCTGCCCCTCTGATCCCCCCTCCACACACACACACACACACACACACACACACACACACACACACACACACACACGCACACGCACAACCACACACACACAACCACACACACACAACCACACACACACACACACGCCCCAGCGGAGGGAGACCTATTTAAAACCAATCCAATCCTGTAGATCCACTGTGGGCAAAACAAAGGATTGGCCCTCATTATAAGACAGGCAACGGTGTCCCCTACAAGAAGCGGAGACCACTTGGTATATTATGTGTAGCCCCAGAGCCATAGAGTAAGACAGAGTTACGAAAAACTCTGTTCACTTCATGGGGCCATTTCCAATGGCGGCTCTCCTACATAGACTTCTATTGAGAATGCGGGGACAACAAATAGGTCAACATATAAGTCCTGGACCGTTAGTATAGGCAGAAATGCATCGGACCCAGGCAACAGCCCAGCTTTAATGATCTTAACCCATTTTGACCTGAGATCAGATTCTAAAAATGTCTTCTACATCCTGACAGTTTTCTGAAAAAGCTATGTTTCTATATGTCAGTCGTTCTTCGATTTTTCAAAAATAGCAGACCTACAAGCTCATAGCGCGCCACTCGGTGGCGCGCTATGAGCTTGTAGATCTGCTATTTTTCAATAGCTAAAGCATAACATAATGCTAACACCAAAATGGGTTCCCGCCCCCAAAATGGGTTAAATCCCTTTATTTTAGATTGTTTTGTAGTAATCGTACAACATAAACATTACAGAGACTTTAGTTGTCACTGTAGAACACTTAAAAACAGTTGGCATGTTGCACACATGCCTGAAATTGCTGATATTTGCGCCGCCCCTCATTGAAAACAATGTATTTCAAACTCCAGCTTGTCCCTCTCCAGGCTGCATGAACAGCGCTCGAGCGCTCGGTTTCTGCCCCCTCAATGTCGCAACTCTTCTATTAGATGGCTCTGGTGTAGCCTATACGTAACATGAGATAAATCCTGTCCCATTTCTTCATCTTTATCGTCGCTGTCAGGGCGGAAAACACACTTATCTCCATATTCTATTCAAAACACACACACACACACACACACACACACACACACACACACACACACACACACACACACACACACACACACACACACACACACACACACACACACACACACACACACAGAGCTTCATGTGATTATTTCTGCTCTATGGAACATGCCTGATTGTCAGCCTTTATCATTGTTTTCCCATTCATGAAACATGCACACACACGCACACACACACACACACACACACACACACACACACACACACACACACACACACACACACACACACATGACCGGTACTGTCTAACATGGATGTCAAGTAAACAGTAAACGTAAACAGCTATTAAAAAAAAGTTAATAAAGACTAAAGTTAACAAATCAACGTATTGTCTCTGTCGGTTGGAAAACTGTTACTTTTCTGGATTAAAAAATAAAAAATAAAGCAAAAGTAGCAGATCTACAAGCTGAAAACGCGTCGATTTGCCTAACTCTTTGAGCTTGTGGATCTACTTTTGATGCTTTTGTGACGCTGTATAGTATGATCAAGTTTAGGGCATTAAAGCTGCTATAAGCAATAATATGTCAAAAATGTAATTACTTTTTTATTTTTATTTTTTTTTGGTATTCAGACAGCCAGCAATGGGTAAAACGCTCCCCAAAAAAATGTAGTCTCTGTGACACATCTAGGGGCCACAATCTGCATTCAAAGATTTTCCTAGAAGCTTTGTCATTGGTTGATTTGCCTGTCTACTTCCTGATTGGTTAGTCATTTCGACCGGGTTTTTTTCGACCAATGACAAAGCTTCTAGGAACATCTTTGAATGCAGATTGTGGCCCCTAGATGTGTCACAGAGACTACATTTTTTTGGGGGAGCGTTTTACTGTCTGAATACCAATAAAAAACAAAAAAAACAAAGTCATTAATATTTTGACATAGTATTGCTGATAGCAGCTTTAATTCACGGGGAAAAAAATACACAATTTCAAATATGGAGACGAGACGTTTCTGCCCCACAGCGACTACGTACACAACATCATATGTTCTCTTTTATCATATCTTCACCCAAGCAGCACAAAGAACATGTGACAACAAAACTGACAGCTATATATATATACTGGACCGCATGTGACTTTACTCAGTGTAAATTAGCCAGATGTTTCATTTATTTTTTTCCCCCTTCCAATTTCCAAACCATACAAATGTAAAACACATGATGTACATTTAAATCAGATTGACAGCATTCTACAGCGGTATCTAATTTATATTTACTGTACATCCTTGGCATCAGCATATAGACTTAAGTTAATTATCTTAGCTGTCTTTTCTTTAAAACCATGTTTTCATTCTGATGCCCATAAATAGGAGCTTGACATATATATATATATTCTACGCGAGTTCCGTTGACCCAAGCTGGGAACACAACCGATTGATTGATTCATCATTAAAAATAAACATGCGCTGGAATATGTACGCGGTCCACCCACTTGACCACTTAATGCGGCAGCTGCTACGCATTGCAGCGGCATTGTGGGGGCGGCGGTGGCTCAGGGGTATAGAGTGGATGGTAACCGCATAAGGTTGCCAGTTCGAACCCTGTGGGCTCCCCTAGAGTTAGTGTCCAAAGTGTCCTTGAGCAAGACTCTGAAGCCCTAATTGCTCCTGATGTGCAGGTTGGTGCCTTGCATGGTTTGCAGTGCCGTCGGTGTATGAATGTGTGTGTGAATGGGTGAATGTAATGCACAATCTCTGTAAAGCGCCTTGGATAAAGGCGCTATATGAATGCACCATTTACCACTGTGAGCTTGTAGATCTGCTATTTTTTTTAAACCTCATAACTAAAAACTTGTGAAATGGGACATACTACTTTCACTTTTGGTACTTTAAGTACATCTTGATGCCAAAACTTTTGTACTTTCACTCAAGTGAATGTTAAATTCTGGACTAATACTTCTTTGTAACAGAGTATTTCTACATTGCAATATTGATACTTTTACTTAAAGTAAAAACATGTGAGTACTTTTCCCACCACTGCTGCTGACCAGCTGACCCCCCCCCCCCCCCCCCCCCCCCACCACATATTCCATTAATGTATTCCGTGTAGTGAAGTGACCTTTCGGACCGCTGCCCGTTCAGGCACGCCACGTGACCCGGCCCGCCCCCACGCTCCACTGACAACCAACTCAACTCCGCAAAGGTCACCATCCCATGATATCATCGTCATCATCATCATCATCATCATCATCATCATCATCATCATCATCATCATCATACACTGATGCCATTCACAGGATTCACATCAGCCTCGTTCTAAACCTTTTTAACAACAATAAAAAGTATAATGTTTTATGTAAATACAGGTGTGACATTCCAAAGTTTCAAAGAGCCTGCCGTTGGCCCTTCGGGGGAACATCATGCATGAGGATAATAGTCCCAAGTCCTTGTCACAGAGAAGAGAGAAAGGGGAGGCATTCGGCCTCTTTCACACCTGTCAAATCAAGGACAAGAAGAATGAAAGTGTGAGGAGGGATGTCACTTTTTAGCTGTTGGGTTATTTGCTACAGTTGCACATTATGTGAAATATCCTCTGCGTTTGTTGTACGCCGGGGCTCCACTGGACGCGTCAGCGTTGCGTCTCCGTCACCGTCAGGGAATGTTCCCTTTTTAATCAATGAAGGGTGGCTCCACTGCCTATGATGCGTTGCGTTGCGTTCGGTGACTGCTTTAAAATTGCCCCGGTTCGTTTTTTGACCCGCGTCACACGCGTCCAGTGGAGCCCCGCCGTTACCCATCCTATATGGAAGGATGGATGGATGATTTTATTTTGTAATTGAACACATTAGGCCTATGACTGTGCAAAGAGAAACATACTTGATGGCATCAATCCAATGCAAAAGGAGCGACATAATGCATATACAGTAGGTGTTAGTAGCAGCCTATAGGTACTAATAAGTAAACAGTAAAAGTAACAAAAAAAAGAAGAAGAAAAAGAGTACTAGTTTACAAGCATTGAAGAGACCTCGAGATTGATGTGCGCCGCCACCATATATGTTGCTTAAAGGGGATGAAATCCTGTGAAATGTATATCCTCTGTGTTTTTCCCAGCCTAACTGTTAGGAGAATTGTGTCTTTAATACAGAGCACAGAGAAGATTGTGTGCACATATTGTGCCTGTATTTAGGCCGCAGGTGCTGGACATCAAGGCATCAATGCGAGAATCAGGGAGAGGATCAAACACTCCACACAAAAGGTTAGACAGTTAGAGATGAGAGCTTTTGCCCGACAGCAAAAATATATAACGACATGCCCAAAGTAGGGATGCCCATGCAGGTTGAAAGTGGTTCAACTTGGTTTGTGATCAGTGGCAGGCTGGTGTGGTCACGTGTGTGGCCAACTAACTACCTATACCTGCTAAAAGATTCACATAAAAGTGATAAAACCTTATGCAAATTGTTGCCGTCGGGCACAAACCTCTCATCTCCATATTCTAACCCTTTGTGTTTTTTTTCGCCTATTAGGCCTGCCCTCAAAAAAATTAAAAAATCTTCTAAATCCTCCAGTTTTCTGAAATAAATATTTTCACGATTTTTCAAAAATAGCAGACAAGCTCGTAGCGTGCCACTCGGTGGCGCGCTATGAGCTTGTATCTGCTATTTTTCAATAGCTAAAGTATAACATAATGCTTAAAACACCAACATGGGTTCCCGCCCAAAATGGGTTAACAGTTAACACCCTACTTGAACATGCTACTGTACATGGCTCACACAAAAACATCACAAGTAGCAGATCTATACAAGCTCGAAACACGTCGTGAAGCGGCACGTTTTGAACTTGTAAATCTGCTGCTTTTGCTTTTAACCCATTTTGGGGCGGGAACCCCTTTTGGTGTTTTAAACATTTTGTTATAATTTAGCTATTGAAAAATAGCAGATCTACAAGCTCATAGCGCGCCACCGAGTGGCGCGCTACGAGCTTGTAGGTCTTCTATTTTTGAAAAATCGTAAAAATGTGGCGCAAATCTTTGAATATTATATTCTTTCAAAGTGAATTCTTTCATGTTTTGGGACATGCACCCCACACGCACATGCACATGCACATGCACATGCACATGCACCCCACAGATGAAACGATATAGTTTGCAGTGGCCAACGCCTTGTATCGACCACTTCTAGCCCCGAGCAGGGCTCTAACCCGGCCATGCGTGCAGCTTCACAGAGAGGCAGCCATTTGCATTTCCTTTGCCCGGGTTCGGTTGGCCCGGCCGTCCGCACGTGTTGTTATTCGCTATTTAAACCAGGCTAATAGCCCTATAGACTATCCCTTATTGCCCTGAATATGTTGGCAGTGTCCCAGACGCTACAATAACCTTCAATAGACGGCGAGGTACTCGGCCCATGCACTGCATAATAGGCCTATCAATGCGCACAATGCACATGCTTAAGCTTCATTATCACAACATAAAAGAAGCTTAGCCATCGACGCAGACATGGTGAACTTTGAGTGACATGTGAGAGGGGGGGGATCGCCGAGAGGTTATATTGCTCTGAAAGTGATTATTTGGAAAGTGATTGTGCTATAGGTTGGGGATGGATGGATTGGGGCCGCTGGCCTGCTATTACATGTGTGCGCCACTGGGGGCCAGTACAAGACCTGCTTTTAGCCACCTCCTCTCTTTTACAGTAACCACACTGTTGAGGAATGAGAGACGGGCGGCACACATGACCCTTTGATGAACTGTGTGAATTGTTTGAGAGCTCTCCTAGGGCTTCTCGGGCGCATGTTGACTGCAAATGCCAACCTCGCACCTGCGCGAACAACAGGGAGGCAATGACACCGTTGCCTTTTAATCCAAACCGTTATTTATCCGGGAAAATAATCGACCGGGTACAAAACGTTGCTGTCGTCCTGTAACTCAACCCCATTCAGTCACACACACACACACACACACACACACACACACACACACACACATACATTCAAGACCGGTTATGTGTTCCCTCGATATACTGTACATCCACGGTATATAGGTACTGTTGTTTGGCCTTTGAGCAGCTCCACTGGAGCGAGCGGTGCAGGGGGGGTAATTCCCCCAAGTGCTCAAGGGCACTTGGATGGCGGCTGAGGAGGACAGAGTGCAGAAGAAGAGCTTTTTTCCCCCCTCATTCACAATTTTCCCAGACACTCCAGAGATCAACAGCCTCTCTCTTTTTGTGTGACCGACCGTGAGGGTTTCTTTCTCCCCTCCCTCCTGTTTGTGTGAGTTTATACATTCCAGACAGTGTCAATTTTGACAGCACATTAAAGCCACAGACGAAAAACAGTCTATGTCCACACTATTGATCCATAATGTATAAATGATAGATAAGGGTTCAGGACAACGAGGCCTTTTTGTGGAGGGGTCAGAATGACATTTGGACTTGGACTGTTTTTCGTCTGTGGTACTTTTGGATTTAGTTTCAGTCAGTCTTTTGACCAAACATTAATTTAGTTTTAGTCATATACAGTATATACAGTTTTAGTGTCAGTTTAGTTTTAGTCGACTACATATCATGTGATTTTTGTCGACTAAATACAGTTGCATGGTTTTGTCGACAAAAATGCATTTCGTCGGACCTTGATGGTGTCGTAATGACTATAGCTCGCAACGCGTCACGCTTGTAGATCTGCTATATTGTCAGAGTGCCGCACCCAAGCAACCAAACGTAAAATGCCTTGTCTTTTAGTTCTACTGGATCTCTTCTCCATTAGTCCCTCCCTAACATTTTACTAGTCTAGTTTGTAGTAGCCTACATTAAGTCATATAGTTCTTAGTCATATAATGTTTAGTATTTTATTCATAGCTTCGTTTTTATTCAGTTTTCATTTAGTATTCGTCAGTAAAAAATAGGTAGTCGACAAAAGATTTTCCGTCATAGTTTTTAGTCGTAAAAAAATAACAAAATAAAAACATTCCCAAAAAAGCATGAAAAAAAATCATGAATTAAAACCAAATTCAAAGATTTTATGAATTTGTATGAATACATAAATAAATTGCATAAATTAATTGCATAAAGTAATGAAAATAGCCGATCTAGTTTGCATCCCGGGCAAACATCTTCTCGGGCAAAATGTCTCTTTAAGGTCACGGGTTTAAAAACTTTGGGAACCATTGCTCTAACAGGAGGCTCTTTCGACGGCAGGCCGGCCTGGCACTTATTGCTTTTCGGCACCTCTCTCTCTCTCTCTCTCTCTCTCTCTCTCTCTCTCTCTCTCTCCGTGGAAGCCGTATACCGGTACACCCCCAGAGCAGCGCTGCGAGACGGTGGGTCCACCAGCGAACGAAACCCAGTGAACATTTTCCTTACAGATTCAATTAGGACTATTTAAGCCTCCGCTGGCCAGATCTCCTCTCAAAACAATCCTCTCTCTCTCTTTCTCTCTCTCGCTCTCTCGCTCTCACACTGCACTTTCTGGACTTTCTCTACCTCCCTTTCCCCCTCTTCCGTCACTCCCCCTCCTCCCCCCTCCTTGCCTGCCTTTATTTCCCTTCCTAACACAAGCCAGGACCAGGAGGCACATGATTAGGCCGCAGCTAATTGGTATCAGATTCGCAGGTTTGGATCTCGGCACCGCGTTGGCCTGAGCTACAGCCATCTGCAGGGAGGTGGGGGGGTGGACACATTAATACACTCGCACACTCACGCACGCACGCACGCACGCACGCACATGTTTTTTAGACTCCCAAATCTGTTGGCCCAAACTCCTGTTTCCCCTGATGCAGTCACAGGCCTAGCTGCCATCACGTATTGCATACTACTGCCCCAGGGCCAGACCTGCAGAACACACGCACGCACGCTATAACCCTACATACAATCTTTCGTGTAGTGCAGCCCTCCATATTGACACCTCACATCGTGTGAGGTTATATAGCGCCGTCCTTGACAATGACTGACAGACAGACAGACAGACAGGCAGGCAGGCAGGCAGGCAGGCAGGCAGGCAGGCAGGCAGGCAGGCAGGCAGGCAGGCAGGCAGGCAGGCAGGCAGACAGACAGACAGACAGACAGACAGACAGACAGACAGACAGACAGACAGACAGACAGACAGACAGACAGACAGACAGACAGACACGACCTGCTTGACCTATGAGAAGGGAGGGCGAGGTCGGTTGGATCCTGTATTCACAATTTAACAACACATGTATTGGCATGAACATTGCTGTCGGACACAAAACGTATTATCTCAACATTTTAAATTTGTGTGTGTTTATTTGTACAACGCCCAACTTCATCATACTATACTGCGTCACACGGAGGCATCAAAAGCAGCAGATTCACGGCACGTTTCCAGCTTGTAGATCTGCTAATTCTGATACTTTTGAATTTGAATCCGGAAAAGTAACAGTTTTAAAATTTGAAAAATATTTCCAAAAGATTTGTAGGCTATATTATATGTCTTGAACACATTCCACACAATGCGTCGCCTACTTTGACTTTTGGTACATGTAATTATATTTTGGAGCCAATTTGCTTTTGTTTACTTTTACTCCTACATTTGTAATACCAGGATTTACTGGTATTACAGAGTAGGCCTACTTCTACATCGTGGTACTGTTACTTTTACTTAAAGGAGAATTCCATACTAAAAGGCTTTCTTACCTTTATTTGTAGTTGTTACGTCCCCACCAAAGATGTCCATGTGTTATGTTGTGCAAAAGCACATTATTGGCTATATTTCCCCTACCATAAGACCTCAATGAATTGCATTGAATTGCATTGAATTGAATGGGGCTATGGAGTGTTATGCTAATTCGCTTATTTCCATCGCTCAAAAATCTATTTTTTGTTGTATATATCCTCTCTTCATAATGTAAATAGTATCCCAAGCGGCACACTTTACTACTTATTTCGATGGAAATAAGCAAATTAGCACAAAAACCCAACCCCCATTGAGGGCTTATATTAGGGGGAATAGCCAATAATGCACTTTTGCACAATATAACACCTGGACCTCTTTGTTGGGGACGTAACAACTACAAATAAAGGTATAAGAAAGCCTTCGAGCGGCCTGGGCCATGGCTTAATGGTCCAGGCACCTTGGCTGGTAATCCAGTCTGGCAGTGTGCCGCGGGTTCGACTCCCGATCCCGACGGCCTTTACTGCATGTCACCCCCCCATCTCTCTCCCCATTTCCTGTCAGCCTACTGTCTGTCCCTCCATAAAACATATAAAATAAAAGCAAAAGCCAAAAAAAAAGAAAGTCTTCTAGCATGGAATTCTCCTTTAAGTAAAAAAATGTGAGTACTTTTTCGCCTACTGAATGATGGAGGACATGGGCTCCGCTTGCCTTGTTTCGAGGTCATGTAAAGGCACACGTCAAATGCACACACACACACACACACACACACACACACACACACACACACACACACACACACACACACACACACACACACACACACACACACACACACACACACACACACACACACACACACACACACAGGCACATATACTGTACGCTTGTACTTGTCACAGCTAATATATCCTGTCAGCAAAGCATACATGCGTGTTCTCTGTGCTTTCTGGTTCCTTATTTTTTCATTTCAGTCAACGGGGGGATTTTCTTTGGCGTTTGGCTCGGAGAAAACGCCACTGGATTTGTCTTGGCAAAAAAATAAGGACTATAGAGCGCGCGGCGCGCGGCGTTCCGGCTTTATTGCGGTGACGTTACAGCACATGTCAGATCCGTCGCGGGCCAGGGAAGCCAGATTGAAAAGAAGAAATATACAGTATATGAAATAAATTAAAGGTGTACTCAGTGATTTGACTTAATTCAAATATCACTTATTTTTTCTTTTTTTCTGGATAATCCTCCCTACTATAGAGTGTGTTGACCATATAAGGAGTTCCTCCCTGTCCCCAGTGAGCCCCTGGGGTCAAAAAACCCTAGTTTCAGTTTTGGTGGCGGGTGGCAAAGCCTTCATCCAATCAGGATGAGAGGGGCCTTCCTCCAATCATGATCGAGTGGGGGCGGGCCTTGGTGCACATGCTGTTGGCCTTTTGCACTTCCCCCCACTGTAGAGCGTGCATGTGCACATTTTGTTACCGGGGAGGACTGGGTGGTTTTCCAAATCACCCAAATCACTGAATGCTCCTTTAATCGGTGTTCATTTCGTCGACTAAAACTAAGATGAAAAATGTTCGTCGGTTATACCCTTTTTCACTGACGGAAACTAAATGAAAACTAATCTGTGATGACTAAAACTATGACTAAAGATATTGACAATTTTGTCAGCATTTAGACCAGAATGTTAGGGAGGGACTAGTGGAGAAGAGATCCAATTTGATGCTAGGTTGCATGCAGACAGTAGCCGATCCACAAGCTCAAGGCATACACAGTGCTGCCTTGATCCCGCCTCTAGCTGCCGCTGATTGGCCAGGCCGTTTTGTGGCCGCGGGCATCAAGTCTGCCTGAGAGTTCCCAGATGGGAGCAGGAGGGGGGAACCCAGTGTACTCTCTGCTGCCCCATCTGGCGGAGTCAGGTTAGGTACACAGTGGATTCGCCCAGAAAAGAAGAAAAAGACAAAAGTGGAATGAACTATTTACGTATATTGCTATAGGTAGTTCTTCTGACCAAGCAATAAGGGCCTTTCTCGCCCCCACCCCTCTCCAATTGTTTATATTGTGTTTAGTTTCCAAGATGGCCGCAGCACCAGGACGGGGTGGGGCGGAGGTGAGCGGGTGGGGTTGACATATTATGCCCTTACTGGGCTGCGTTCACACATTCAAGACACCTGTCTTGCGTCTGTCTTGTGTATGTGTTTAATGAATTTCCAATGGAAGCCCATATGGTTTGACCAAACATTTTGTTTGATGGGGGCGAGGGGGGCAGAACACATCCATCAAAGCTGTGTTCAGACACAAGTCAGGTGTCAGACACAAGGCAAGTGTCTTGAATACAGCTCAGTAAGGGCATATGTCGACCCCGCCCGCTCACCTCCGCCCCACCCCCTCCTGGTGCTGCGGCCATCTAAACATAAACAGTGGGAGAGTGGTGGGGCCAAGAAAGGCCCTTATTGGTTGAAATGAGCATGATAACACACCTAGTCGTTAATAGAAGATTTGAGAACGGATTCATCTAGAAAGAAAGATCATCAGTTGTGCTGATTAGTGATAGACAGAGTTTTGTCAGAGCAGCAGCATCATGGCTTAGGAATGGAACAATTAAAGGGCAGGTATTGCTCCTGTATTTTAACATCAGTTGTTATATGGCTTGGTTGAATGCTTGATTCTGATTGGTCAATCGCTTAATTCAGCGGTGAATTATGTGTCGATAATGACCGCTCCGCTGTATAACAGACCTCTGCCTAATCAAACCCTCTGAGCACCAGCATTCCAACATGACAGACATGTAAACACACACACACTAGTGACACACAATGTCATTTACAGCTAAACATTGCTCTCAAAAATGTTTTTGAAACCATTTGAGCGAGAAATAGACAAAGCAGGACCCGAAAATGGATTCTATTTGATCAACTCACTTCCTTGTTTTCCGACAGTCCTGCAGCTGGGCAGACGCAGCCAGCGCAAACTTATGGAATACTTTTTTTGTTGTGTTTTGGGTCAATGTATTAATTTATGTTAGTTAGCCATGTAATAAGCGGGATAATATCTGGCTAGGTGGTCATTGTCGGGATATAATTCACCTTCAGGGAGTTTAACCACCGAGGCGAAGCCTCCCGACAATGACCACCTAGCCAGATATTATCCCTTACTTATTATGGTGGTACTTGGAGAGCCAGATATTTTCTGACGTGGCACTTCAGTATAAAAAGGTTAAAGGAACCAATGCTGTACGGTATACTTTGGAATAGAACGGTTGCCCCCAAAACACGCTTTTGCACGGGTCAAATCTGGTGACTCCAGAACGTTTGCCACCAGGTATTCCTATAAACGTAACCTCAGTAAAACTATAACTTATTACAATATTTAATACAATTATACCTTTCAGCATTACCTGCTGTATTGCCTCCAAAGTCATATCAGATTCCCACACTCACAATCTCTGATATGAACAATAAAGCTGTCGCCCGTCTATAGCACTCACAGACGTGGTCGTGGCTCCAAGGCAGATCTTGGACTCCATGCAGTGTCAGTCGTCATTATCTACGACGTCACATTTGGGCAAGGTCTCAGGCCTGAACCGAGGCCTGTTGACTTCCATTAAAATTCTATATTTTAGAACATAATAAAACATTATGTGGGAAAAAAAAACATGAAGGTACTTTTTTGGCCTATAGGCCTACACTGCCGATTGGTGTGGTGACACACATCATTGACACTATAGGCTATAGGTTTGTGAGGTTAGCTTCCGGACAAACACACACGCACGCACGCACGCACGCACGCACGCACGCACGCACGCACGCACGCACGCACGCACGCACGCACGCACGAGACATATGTGGTGACACACATCATTGACACTATAGGCTATACCCCTAGCTGCTGGAGCCTTGCATTGGTTAGGGACCGCGCTCAACGTCCCATTATTCCGACCGTTAGCTGCAGTGAGTGGGTTTGAGATATAGTTTAGTTATTTATGGTGTGAGGATATATAGGGCTATAGGGTTTTTTTCCCTATTAATTAACAAAGAAACACGGGACGTTTGAATATGGAGATAAGAGGTGACTGACGACAGCGATATGTAAGGGATAATATCTGGCTAGGTGGTCATTGTCAGGAGATAATTCACCTAGCCAGATATATAAACACCACCTAGCCAGATATATAAACACCACCTAGCCAGATATTATCCCGCTTATTACATGGCTACCAACATAAATTAATACATTGACCCAAAACACAACAAAAAAAGTATTCCATAAGTTCGTGCTGGCTGCGTCTGCCCAGCTGCAGGGCTGCAGCACTGTCGGAAAACAAGGAAGTGAGTTGATCAAATAGAATCCATTTTTGGGTACTGCTTCGTCTATTTCTTGCTCAAATGTTTTCAAAAACATTTTTGAGAGCAATGTTTAGCTGTAAATGACATTGTGTGTCACTAGTGTGTATGTGTGTGTTTACATGGCTGTTATGTTGGAAACAGCAGTAAATCAAGCGGGCGCAGCCGCGCAGCTGGTGCTCAGATGGTTTGATTAGGCAGCGGTCTGTTATACAGCGGAGTGGTCATTAGAGATAACTCACCGCTGAATTAAGCGATTGACCAATCAGAATCAAGCATTCAACCAAGCCATGTAATAAACCTATATAATACTATAGGTCAGGGAGAGGATATCACTCGGCCGTAGAAGGCCACGAGTCAGCATGATCGATCCCAGCCTTCTGTTGCCAGCCGTCCTACAGCGACCCAACAAAACCACCAGTTGAATGAAGTCTGTGACTTCACACACGCGCACGCACGCACACACACACACACGCGCACGCGCATACACACACACACACACACACACACACACACACACACACACACACACACACACACACACACACACACACACACACACACACACACACACACACACACACACACACACACACACACACACACACACACCCCTTCCCCATCATATTGTCGGTCCTTATTTAACCTGGGAAAGTTGCAGTTAAGAACTTCGTGTGCTTTCCATCCGCCAGCCAGACACACAGATGTTGAGAATGACATGTTCCCTTCTCTCTCTCTCTCTCTCTCTCTCTCTCTCTCTCTCTCTCTCTCTCTCTCTCTCTCTCTCTCTCTCTCCCTCTCTCGCTTTGAGATAATTCTTTCCTCTGTCACATTAAATGAGCAAGCGGCTGGGCTGTAAGTCAACGTGACGGATAGACAGACAGACAGACAGAGAGACAGCAGACGATGATGTGTTTATCGTTCTATTGTTCTGCTGGAGACAGACGAACGTATTTTTTCCTCCGACGTGCATTATCTTCTCCAGCATTTCTTTCCTCGGTATGTTTGTGTTCCCCCCCACCACCACCACCACCGCCACATCTCAGGGAGAGTGATGGAAGATGTGTTCCGATGTATATGATTTACTCGAGTAAAACCAATACCGTATAGTGCAGAAGTAGGCCGGCTATTAAAAGTATACCGTACAAGTCCTGGAGTTAACATTTCTGTTTGAGTAAAAGTTCAAAAGTTCACCCGATCCCCAAGAAATCAAGCCATAGTATGGGCTCCAATCAGCAAGCATCCATTCCATACGAATGGTGATAGTTGGATCCAATCGCCCCATTTATCGCATTTATCATTTATCATCATAAATACAAAATAATGTCGGCCATTTTAGGTCACGTGACGCAGCACAGCACATATCTTAACATTGAACGACATTATTTTGTATTTATGATGATAAATGATAAATGATAGATGATAAATATATGATAGCCTAGATACATCTTAACATTGAATCACCCAAAGAAAAGGCTGATTTCCCCCAACCCACCCAACTGGTGGAATGGATGCTTGCTGATTGGAGCCCATACTATGGCTTGATTTCTTGGGGATCGGGTGAAAAGTTACTCACAATATTTGGACAATATTCTTTTTGAGTGGTGCAACCACTCCAAGGAACAGCAATGTCCGTGTTCGTTCACCTATGTGACTATGAGTAGCAGTAGGGGCAAAAGTGGCGCTGTTGTGCCAGAAACAGAGAGAGAGATAGTGCTGCACTGTTTTTTCTTAAATAGCCGATCTACACGCTCACAATGCATTACATCATTAAGCATTTTGAGCTTATAGATTGCCTAGTTATGAAAGGATGTATAGGTAGGCTAGTATAGGTTAAAAAGTAAGTAACTGACCTTTTGAAATAACTTTGGTGGGGTAAAAAGTACATAATTTGCCTCTGAGATGTAGTGGAAGTATAGCATTCAGTATAAACATTGAAAAATGGAAATAATCAACTCAAAAGTGAAATAATTCGGACCCCAAAGCCGTACACTTATACAGTGCCTGAGCATATTGTTCTTGAGTAAATGTACTAGTGAAGTAGTTACTCTCCAGCATGTCTCAGGGTAATGCGTGTGCAAGGCGTGCAGGCAGCAATGGAATGATGAGCATTAAGACCAGATGACATTAAACCCTTCCTCCTCCTCTCTTAGGCCTCCCTGTAGCGCCCCCTCCTGCTCTCTACTGCCCCCTCCTGCCCCCTACTGCTCCCTCTGATAGTCCCCTGCCAGTCTGACTGTCACACTCCTGCTGCTCCTCCTCAAGGCCTCCCACTGCTCCTCTTCCTCCCACTTATATATATACTGCCCCCTCTGTCAGGAGGTGACGGCACTCTGTGTGTGTGTATGTGTATGTGTGTGTGTGTGTGTGGGTGTGTGTGTGTGTGTGCGTGCGTGCGTGCGTGCGTGCGTGCGTGCGTGCGTGCGTGCGTGCGTGCGTGCGTGCGTGTGTGCGCGCGTGCGTGCGTACGTGCGTGCGTGCACAGATATCGCATGTAAACTCATGCGTTTTGGTATGTGCATTTTTATGCCAATACTTCAGTACTTTTACACAAGTAAAGGCCTTTTACTCATATTTAATTTACTTGTAACAGAGTGTTTCTACATTGTAGTATTGCTTCTTTTACTTAAGTATGTCGCCGTCAGCTCGCCGCGAGGTCGCGTGCACGCATCCGCCTGGGTGACGGCAGACTGCTGGGCGAGCGCTGGCGCTTTGGCATGGGGGGGTCAGATCAATGTTTGGAATGAATTCTGCACTGGCCATATGGAGCGTGTCTTGAGTTGTCAGCTCAACATGTGGAATGTCAGAACAGGTGATCTCCATATATGGAGATCTAAGGGTGGCAGCGGGGGCAGTGTCTTGAGTGTACAGGGTTTGATGAGGGCCCAGGTAGGGCCCGGCCTAAATTTTCGGGCCTGTTGAGAACTCTAGTTTTGTCCGGCTGCCGGGCGCGGCTGCACTAATAACTTTGGGGCGGGCCCGTCTACAGTTTGAATGGACAGGTATCAGTCAAACGGGAGACATCGAAGAGTAAATGACGGGTGAGGAAGGATCAACATAATTATGAAATGTCAGAACAGGTCAGCTCCATATGGAGATTTAAGGGTTTGAGGTTTGAGGTCAGATGAGTTTCTGGCTGGCTCCATATATATGCAGATCTAGGTGATGATCCAGTCTTCTCTATTTATGGCTATCCAGGGTTTGATGAGGTCAGTGTCGCCATATGGAGCGTGTCACGAGGCGTGACGCACTGATGGCCATATATGGTGGCGTGACGTGTCACTAGGCGTGATGGACTGACGGCCATATATGGTGCAGGTGTGACGGACTGACAGGTTTTGCAGGTTTTCATATTAATCTGCGATCATACGGTCGCAAAAAAGTACCAATCCACAGTGGAATAGTCATACTATACTCGATGGTTTTAATTTCCCTTCGACATCCATCCATGAATTTCATAAACAGGCCTACAGTACGAGGTACATGCCATCAGCGGTGATCATCGAAGCTCGTTGCCAATAATGACCTCCCACTAAAGATCTGATCTTTGGGTCTGGGCGGAGTGTCAGTTACTGCACGTCTGACTGACCATCAGATAACAAGCCTGCAATCACTCATCTTGATTGGAGGGGAAAACTGGCCCGGGGTTCTGTTCACATGCATGACACCCTGTCAGAGTACGGAGACCACGGGAGAAATTATGGCCTATCAAGGAAACGGGCATCAACATTTATTTATTTTTTAATTTGATTCTGGATGATAACTTCACTGTTGTCTGCAGGCACAAACCTCCTATCTCCATATTTCATATTTTTTTTATGTTTTTCATATTATATTTGGCCGCGAACCCCCCCATCTGAAAATGCTTTTGTGCCAGCCAGGGATCCCAAAAAATGTTCCAATTTCTTTTCGATATTTTTCAAATATTTTTGAGTGGTGCAAACCACTCCAATATCCAGCTTTGTCTGTATCTATGTGTCTATGTGTCTATGTATGTGTGGGGCCACGTACAGGTAAGCATGGTTGCTATGGTTAGTGTGTGACGTAGTGTGTGAACAGTTGCACCACTCAGTTCACACGGGTGTGATTTTTTTTTAAAACTAGCAGATCTACAAGCTCGCTGTGAGCTTGTAGGTATACGTCTGAATGCAGATCGTCAAGCTCTGCGAGTTGGTAGATCAGCTATTTTCACCATTTAAAAATATATATTTTTTAAAGGGAACGGTTTTGGACATACAAGGTTTCCACGTTAGTCTTTAATTAAATTACAAGCGGAAGGCTATATTGTGCCCAGTCCTTGAAAAAAGCCTTTTTTTTGTGTGGAAATATAATCCTGTGTACATTCTGCTGTGCTGGAGTACAAAAAAATATATTTTTTGATCCACGTTCCTGCTCTTGTCGCTCTGTAAGAGCAGAGCCAAACACAACAAGCAAGTCCTGTCAACTCCATAAAACAAGACAGCGTTATCCATCTCACTTTACATACAGTACAGTATGTACGTACCCCCTACACAGCATGCCCAATCAAATTAGGACATCGGGGGGGCCCAAACGAGACATTTTGTTTCTCCCATCGACCCAGAGATACAAAAATTACATCAGGAATGAACCACTTAAGCCCTACTTCGAAAAGAGTGAAAATAGCCAGTCAGTTTTGTCAGTTGATGGAATTTTATGATTTGAAAATGTCAATTTTCAAATCATAATTTTTCAATGACAATTTTATATTTTTTTAAATAATTGTTTTGAATAAATCTTTTGAAACAAATATAACAAATTATTTTGTATTTTGTATTTTTACATTAAATGCAAAAAAAGGGGATTTTTTTTTGCCGGGGCAGAGACTGTCACAGGACCGCCACCTCAAACACCCCCCCCCCCACACACACACACCCACACACACACACACACACACCCCTCCCCCCCACCCCCCGCCGTACCGGGACAAGTATACCACTCTTAATCCTGTCTGGAAACTAAATAGTAGAAGAAAGGACAAAGTCTGTCTGTCACCGGTTGAAGTTACAATAACAAACGGGACACCATCAGCAGGCCTCTCACACCCAAAGCCCTCCATAATCTATAGGACAGTGCATGGCTTCTCAACCTTTTCTGGGCCAGCCTGCAGGGCCCACTTTAATAACAATCTTTTGCTGTAGTTGTCCAGTGTTCAGTGGTCAGATGATGAGCCACCCCATTTCCACTATTCGCATTAAACAAATACAAATTAAACAGGAATGGTTTTACTATAGGTCTCCATATCTTTTGTCTCTGTCGGGTGGAAACCTCGTCTTTCCAAAACTTGTCCAGGATTCGATTTCAGCTCAAATCAAATTGGTGTGGTCTGTATTTTTGAATTATTATCTTTTATTTACTTTTAACATTTAATTTACATACAGTTATAAAACGTGTGTGCATGTGTGACACTGTATGATAAAGTTAAGGCTAGTAGGGTGTTAACAAAAAACAAAACAAGAACAAAAACAAAAAAAACACAAAAAGCTAAAATATGGAGATAAAGTTTTTTTTGCTGACAGCATTGTTTTACTACCACTTTCCCTATTCTGGAATAATAGTAGGCCTATAATAATAGTAATAATAAAATAAACGCAATGGAGAGCTGCAATGAGACTGTGTGGGAGTGATGTGTGAGTTGCATGTGTCTGGTTTTCTTATCGTATCTCTATGTATGTTATCCTTGATTTTGCCCAGCTGTCCTCAACCTCTCTGTACGAGAGGATCTCAGAGGAAAGAAGTTGAGGCTCTCAAAGGAAATAAGTATAGGCCCGATATCTTTTTAACGTATCGTCTATATACATTTTCAATACGAGTATGTGTGTATTATTTGATGTCAAATAAATCAAATCAAGTGTGTGTGTGTGTGGTGTGTGTGTGTGTGTGTGTGTGTGTGTGTGTGTGTGTGTGTGTGTGTGTGTGTGTGTGTGTGTGTGTGTGTGTGTGTGTGTGTGTGCGCGCGTGTGTTTTTGTGTGTGTGTGTGTGTGTGTGTGTGTGTGTGTGTGTGTGTGTGTGTGTGTTGAGGCTCATGTGGGAATGTGCGTGAGTACATATTCTCACATGTGTCGGTGAGCAATGTTCACATACGGGTATATATACGTGCATCTGTGAGCCACCTCTGTGCATAAGGGTGTGCATGTGATTGGCTCCAATCAGATGGAGTCGTCATGAGGTAAACATATGGGTTCTTATCATTGGCTGGCCATCGACCATGTGACATTCTTAGACGTGACGGTAATGCATTTCTGTAATGCTAATGCCACGCTGTACCGATGCGAGAGAACACACACCAACTCGGGACTCCAGAATCGCTGCCCTCCACACACACCCTCCGAGTCCTATCTAGCATCAGGGTCTTGAGCTATAGAGCGTCGCAGTCCCGCCCCCTACCAGGGCCCAGGAAATGATTCTCCGTTCATTTTCCTCATAGACATTTCGGAAAGTATTTATTTAAAGACGTTTACGCCGCGGACAAAGCCAACTCTTGTCGTGACAAATCATGACAACAAACACAATTTTTCAGGCCAAACAAAGAATTGGAAAGTAGAATAAAACGGCAGGTTACACTTTTTTTTGTGTTTTTTCTTCTATGTAATTATTTGTTTGGTCCAAAATATTGTCTGTGTTGTCATGATTTGTCACGACTCGAGTTGGCTTCGTACGACGCTTAAAAGGTCTTTAAATAAATACTTTTTGAAATGTCTATGGGAAAAATGCATTGGGATTCATTTCCTGGGCCTGGCGTCGCCATGAAAGGGGGCGGGACTGCGACGCTCTATACAGCTATAAGCTGCCGCGCCACAGTGCTTCTCCGCGGGTGGTGCGCCTCTTTTCCTTTCCTGGCTGTGCCCTGGGTTGGCTCCCGCAGTGCCACGTGTGCGTGCCACCTTTTGACTGACGCAGTGCCCTGCCAGCCTCGTCCTTCTCTCTCTGTCTCTCCTGACCCGTGGCAGGTCCCCGCAAGGGTGTCTGTGACTAGAATGCCGGTGTTTTAATATAATAAACACTGTTGGAGCTAAGACTGTGTGCGATGTGTGCATCAACCTTTTGTCCAGTACCAGCGAGGGACTGGATGTGTGCATCAACCTTTTGTCCAGTACCAGCGAGGGACTGGATGTGTGCATCAACCTTTTGTCCAGTACCAGCGAGGGACTGGATGTGTGCATCAACCTTTTGTCCAGTACCAGCGAGGGACTGGATGTGTGCATCAACCTTTTGTCCAGTACCAGCGAGGGACTGGATGTGTGCATCAACCTTTTGTCCAGTACCAGCGAGGGACTGGATGTGTGCATCAACCTTTTGTCCAGTACCAGCGAGGGACTGGATGTGTGCATCAACCTTTTGTCCAGTACCAGCGAGGGACTGGATGTGTGCATCAACCTTTTGTCCAGTACCAGCGAGGGACTGGATGTGTGCATCAACCTTTTGTCCAGTACCAGCGAGGGACTGGATGTGTGCATCAACCTTTTGTCCAGTACCAGCGAGGGACTGGATGTGTGCATCAACCTTTTGTCCAGTACCAGCGAGGGACTGGATGTGTGCATCAACCTTTTGTCCAGTACCAGCGAGGGACTGGATGTGTGCATCAACCTTTTGTCCAGTACCAGCGAGGGACTGGATGTGTGCATCAACCTTTTGTCCAGTACCAGCGAGGGACTGGATGTGTGCATCAACCTTTTGTCCAGTACCAGCGAGGGACTGGATGTGTGCATCAACCTTTTGTCCAGTACCAGCGAGGGACTGGATGTGTGCATCAACCTTTTGTCCAGTACCAGCGAGGGACTGGATGTGTGCATCAACCTTTTGTCCAGTACCAGCGAGGGACTGGATGTGTGCATCAACCTTTTGTCCAGTACCAGCGAGGGACTGGATGTGTGCATCAACCTTTTGTCCAGCACCAGCGAGGGACTGGATGTGTGCATCAACCTTTTGTCCAGCACCAGCGAGGGACTGGATGTGTGCATCAACCTTTTGTCCAGCACCAGCGAGGGACTGGATGTGTGCATCAACCTTTTGTCCAGCACCAGCGAGGGACTGGATGTGTGCATCAACCTTTTGTCCAGCACCAGCGAGGGACTGGATGTGTGCATCAACCTTTTGTGCCATATACAGAATTATTGTGTAGAGTAGACTACATCTGGGAGCCTTTCCTGCTGTGAGGGTCAAAAAAAGAAGAAAAGAACGCACATACCTCCACATTCAATGCAAAGTAGCATTGAAGTGCACTAGTTTATGCCGTGTATCAGAAAACAGTAAAATGCACTTCCCCCAAGGTGTTGTTTCATTGTTTAGAGTAATCGTTTGAAGACTGGACAAGATATTACACCTTCTGATTCTGAATCTGTGTGCACTTCCCCCTTTAATTAGAAATCCAAGCAAGTGCACCTTACAAAAGCTGTCCATGAACGCCTTCTCCGTGCCACCACAAATAAACCTTGATCAAGCCTTAACCACGTAAAGCTTAACCCTCACATCTTTAGTCAATAAAACATTATTTTAATCAATCCGTATGGATGGACAATTGCATCAGTGGTTGGGGAGGGCTCCATTTTCGTCACTGCTAAACCCCTTATCCCTAAACTTCTTTTCCTTTTTTTTTTTACTATTTTAAAAAAACATTTTTGAATAGTTCAACTAGCCAATCTACATTGACACGTTGTGAGCTTGTAGACTGGCCATTTTAACTATTCAAAAATGTTTTGCAAAATAGTAAAAAAGGCAAAGAAGTTGAGGGATAAGGGGTTTAGCGGTAACGAAAATGGAGCCGATAGATTGCATCTTAAACTCCATATTCTTTGTCGTATACGACGGATAGTTAAAATGACTTACACCCTTTTGCTCTCTTTAGGTCATTCATGTTGTGCAATCAGTGTTGGGCAATCTTCTCCGCCGACTTCCAAGATGTTCTTTTTTTCCCCCCCCTCATGAGTTCTCTCTCGACAGAGCTTTTCCAGCTGTTTCTGGGTCTTCCCTGCATGGTTTTCTTACAGCCTGAGTGCTCCTGGTCAAGGTCTATAAGCATGGCTGTGGTTTGGTGTGTTAAGAGGGTGGGGTGTGCCCAATCCACTGGCATTTGACATAGCCAAAATAGCTGCTATAAATTATACAACAGGTCGTTTCGAGGAAGCAATCTGATTGGTTGAAACGAGCACCACTCCACATCTAATCAAAACAAAGAATCCAGCTGCTCTGTTCTCCCAGAGAAACTCGATGGCTAGGCTATTTTCTAGCTAGTTTCTTGGGACATTTGTGGTCGTAGTGACTACATCTGTCATTAAAGAAATATGTTACTTTTTTCAGCTATTTTCTGTATTGTATAATTGCGGACGAGTTCCGAAAGCACCGCAGAAGTGCATTAATAATGACGTTAAACCACCCCCTCGAGTGTAATATTGCTTAAATCAAAAACATTTTGAATAATGTAAATTATTTGAAAATGTGTGCCTATATGATATAGCACCCAAAAAGTCCCAAAAGTACTACATTGACACACCTAAAATAGAGACCCCCAGGACGCACGCACGCACGCACGCACGCACGCACGCACCCCCCCCGTGCCTCCCAAGGTTTTTGCCCCTTTATAAATACTAGCACACCCCACCCCTCTATCCTGGAGCACGTTATTAAACACTGTCACTCAGGTAAAAAATACCAGACATAGTTTGAACGGAGAGACAGAGAGCCTCGGACCGAGGAGGCTGGTACGTGTAGACCCTTTGAATGACGGATCAGTGCAGGGGCTCCATTATATGCCCACGTTGTTGTGGGGAGAGAGAGAGAGAGAGAGAGAGAGAGAGAGAGGTTGGACATAGGCCAACTCCACTCTGGCAGGGTTTAGGAGTTCATGGTGGGGGGGAGCCGATGGAGGCGAGGTGGTGGTGGTGGTGGTGGTGGTGGGGTGGCAGGCAGGCATGCAGGGTGGGCTCGTTTATTCTGCTCCCATTTGTTAAACGATTACTGATGGACGGGCACTCGGTGAGGCTCGGATGATTGATACCTGCTCCCCCCCCCCCAACGACCGACTGACTGACTGACAGGTATACAGCGGCTGCGTGAAATGCTGAGTCGACAAGAATGCGGATTGAATGATGCCCGGCGGATTGACTGCCACGCGTGTTTGTGTGTGTGCGCACGAGTGCGCGTGTGTGTGTGTGTGTGTGTGTATGTGTGTGTGTGTGTGTGTGTGTGTGTGTGTGTGTGTGTGTGTGTGTGTGTGTGTGTGTGTGTGTGTGTGTATGTGATTGTGTGCGTGCGTGTGGGTGTTGCTCCACGCATTGTGCGTGTATTTGTGCAGGGTCTGTATTTGCCTGTAGGTATGGAGTGTATTTTTACAGTATGTGTGTTAGTGTACTTGCTGTGTCTTGCTGTCGGGGCAGAAACCTCTTATCGCCATGTTTAAACTTTGTGTAAATCGTGTTTTTCGTAAATTAACGCCCTACTCAAACATACTATATACAGCGTCACACAAAAGCAGTGTGCGTGCGTGCATGCGTGCGTGCGTGCGTGCGTGCGTGCGTGCGTGTGAACAGCTTTGGACATACAGTAATGACGACCTGGGGGTCTCTATTTTAGGTGTGTCAATGTAGCCAAGTTGGGAGTTGGAAAAAGTGCGGTACATTTCTCTGAAACCTCTAATCTCCATATTTCAACTTTTTCGGTTTTGTTTTAGTTTTTTCATAAATTGATTATTTACGTTGTGAGCTGTATAGATCAGCTATTTTCATTAGCTTACTTTAAAACCACTGAAGACGCCCTGAGGGCGAGAAGACACTGGCCCCGCTGCCACCCTTAGATCTCCATATATGGAGCTGACATATATTGTTCTGACATTCCAACCATTCCGCCCTATCCGACCATGCCGACATCGCCCTAAAGGGCGAGGCCGCGCTGAAACTACAGGTCTGGGAATGCCCATTAATGGAACCAGTTATGGGCCAGGTAGGGCCCAGTTATGGGCCAGGTAGGGCCGGGTCTTAATTTTCGGGCCTATAGAGCTCCGAAGTCTGACGTCACTTTCAGTAGAGGGTGTCAATCTCCAGGTTCATGTATTTGTTTATTTGCATTGAGATCCCCAAACGGCGATTTTAGGTCGCTTCATATAAGAACTGTGTTTGAAAAATAAACCGACCACCTCGGCGTTTCTGTCAGGGGAGTGGCTGTGCGTCGTTAATGATGTCCATTCATATTTGATACAGCCAGTTTCTAGAGAAAATGGAATTAATGTGACCGCAGAAGCCTTGAAACTACATATGAATGCAATGTCGCTGAGCATATACGTCACGCCCAGCTGTCAACATATTGCGTTCCTGAGATTCCTCGTTGACGTAAGCTCAGCTGGTGGTGACTCGACTCGTACTAACCACGATACATTATATATCAATAAAATAAAAATAAAAATAAATGTAATTAATGTTCAGTTTCTTTTGTGCGACGGGCTGCGGGCAGAAGCAGCCTACCCGGAAATGTAGTCTCTGGGTTGTTTGGCTCGTTTCTAACGCTTATTTTGTTACTCTTTGGGTATATTTGTACATTTCCACCTTCAGTCGATGCTTCATATCCATATGAGTGAAAAGGCCCGGGTGATCGGTTTATTTTTCAAACACAGTTCTTATATGAGGCGATCTAAAATCCCCCTATGGAGAGTACAATGCTTATAAAAACATACATGAACCATGGCGCTCACTGCCCTCTACTGGTAGTAGAGGGCAGTGACGTCAGGACTTCGGTGCTCTATTGAGAACTCTAGTTTTCGCCGGCTGCCGCGCGTGTCTGCGCTAATAACTTTGGGGCGGGCCCGTCTAGAGTTTGAATGGACATGCAGGTATCAGTCAAAAGGGAGACATCGAAGAGGAAGGACGGGTGGGGAAGGATCAACATATGGAATGTCAGAACAGGTCAGCTCCATATATGGAAATCTAAGGGTTTGAGGTCAGAGACAGATGTAGAATTGCTGGCCAGCTCCATATATGAAGATATAGGTGATGATCCAGTCTTTCGGCTATCCAGTGTCGTGATCTTCATATATGGAGACGGCCATATATGGAGCGTGTCACGAGGCGTGACGGACTGACGGCCATATATGGTGCCGTGAAGGACGGACTACATGAAGGGCGGACTTTTGTTGCGACAGTAGTAAAGTTTTTTTGACTTTTTGTATTGCAGGTTGCTCACACAGCCGTGATGTCATGATGACACGCTAAGCACGCACACGCACGCATAGGGGCGAACATGCACGCATGCACACACACACACACACACACGCACGCACGCACGCACGCACGCACGCACGCACGCACACACACACGCACACGCACACGCACACACAGACACACACACACACACACACACACACACACACACACACACACGCACACACACACACGTATACCCACCACTCTGCGCTCCACCCGTTCAGCAACAGTAGCAACTGTAACAATGCTAAGGCTTAGCACCGCGACAGAAGCTGCTCATAGACTGACACATGAAATCTCTCCGTACAGTGTAGAACAGTGCTTCCTTTCACAGCCCCGCCGCACAGCATGCTAACACGCGGCCGTTAGCTCATGCTAAACCTCGCAGCTGTGCGCCGTTATAATTAAAAGTGTGGCCTTTACATGAAATGTCAGTCTTTATTTAGGCTACGAGTGGCGAGGGCTAATCCAGGGAATGTAAACTGTGATGCAGTGCGCGGAGGAACCGGTGACCGGCCGACCGGGTGTCACTTTAACAGACGTTTTCCAACATCTGTGTCCCTTTCAACCTGCACTTTTACAGATGGATACGTTGATTAAATAGAGGTGACATGCTGTTGGGTGACAATCACTCTCAAGGCAACACACACGCGCACGCACGCACGCACGCACGCACGCACGCACGCACGTATGCACAGTGCATAGTATAGGCACAAATGCAAACATACAAATGTAATTTTGTTGTGCTGTGCTGTGCTGTGCTGTGCTGTGCTGTGCTGTGCTGTGCTGTGCTGTGCTGTGCTGTGCTGACGTGACAGCGGGATGGCGGCGCGTCTAGAACGCGAGGCTCAGCGTCTAACCAGACTTTGGAATACAGTGATCATCTCACTACTACTATTGACTCTGTGTACACAATATTGTCGTGCGTTGACATCATACAACCGCCACGAACTCCTGGATATAGGACTACTTTGCACAGATGTTGTATTGGATCTCAGCCAACTACCGCTGGAGATCGTGAAGGCACCGCGGGGCAGTCCTTCAGTTCTCCCGACCGGCAGCAGCCGGAGGCGGCGTAGAGACCGCAAACAACGACGGGGGAAGCGGGGTGGGATACAGGTTAGGCTGAAGCTATACCCCCATCGGCTACCGCTACCGTCAATCTTCCTCGCCAATGTTCGATCCCTGGCGAACAAAATGGACGAGCTGCGGCTCCGAATCACTTCACAGAATAAAATGATGGACTGCAATATTTTGATTTTCACGGAAACTTGGCTCAGTGACAATATCCCCAGCAGTGTGATAGAGCTTGAAGGACGCTGCGTTTTCAGAGCTGACAGAACAGCTGACTCCGGTAAGAGCAAGGGGGGCGGTCTTTGCATTTATGTAAATAAAATATGGTGCACGGACGCTACCATGGCTGGGAGTTATTGCTCTGTCAGTATAGAATACCTGCTGATTAAGTGCAGGCCCTTCTACCTGCCCAGGGAGTTTACATCCACCATTATTGTTGCTGTGTACATTCCTCCGGATGCCAATGTTAAAGTAGCACTGAAAGAGCTTCAGGCAGCTATCAGTAAGCTGCAAACAGCTCAACCCGACGCGGCTTTTGTCGTGGCCGGGGATTTCAACCGCTCAAACTTGAAAACAGTGCTACCCAAATTTCACCAACATGTCTCCTGTGCCACGAGAGGAGACAATACACTGGACCATGTTTACACAAACATTGCCAAGGCGTACAAAGCCATTCCCCTCCCCCATCTGGGTCAATCAGACCATATTTCACTGTTCCTCCTCCCTTCATATTTACCTCTCATTAAACGGATAAAACCCACAGTAAGGTCAGTAAAAATATGGCCAGAGGGAGCTGAATGCTCACTCCAGCAGCAGTTCCAGCACACTGATTGGAGTATATTTTCTACCCAGGCCACTCAGGACTCCCTCACGGACATTGATCTATACACTGGCTCTGTTTTGGATTACATCAACAGATGTATAAACAATGTCACTTCACACAAGAAAATAAAAACATTCCCCAATCAGAAGCCTTGGATGAATGCTGAGGTCCGCCTACTGCTAAAGGCACGAGACGCTGCTTTTAGGGCTGGTGACACGGAGGCCTACAGCTCAGCCAGGGCTAACCTGAAGAAGGGCATCTGGAGGGCCAAATATGCCCATAAACTGCGGATAGAGGAGCACTTCAACAACTCTGACTCTCGGCGCATGTGGCAAGGCATTCAGGCACTCACAGCTTACAAACCCCATAACTCCTCCCCTTCTTCCAGCAGCTCCTCTCTGCCCGACGAGCTGAACCATTTCTA
>NC_136812.1:49939343-50116843 GCF_951216825.1 Electrona antarctica | reverse complement strand
TAGTTTGCATTGCATTTGCACAGTGCGCTCAGTGCGATATTTCCGAACGTGGCCGTTGTGTGTGTGTGTGGGTGTGTGTGTTGCGTGGGGATCGCCATGTGAGGGGGCTAGCCAATAAGGGGCCTGTGTTGCATGTGGAGAATTGTGTAGGTGAGTGTGTGTGGTGTAGCCGAAGGGGGTGCTGAGAACATGAGGGGGATGTAGCACAGCAATCGGTGACCCCTACATTAAGCTGTGTTGCTCCCATCATGCAGTGCAAATGCGTGTTGTAGCAACCGTAGCCAATGGGAAAACAGGATGCAGTGTTGCCAGGTCCGCGAATTGTAAGCGAGTTGTAAGTAGCGTGTTGAATGGCATTTTTTCTGGGCTAGTTTTCATAGACCTGGCAACAAATTAGGCGGGGGTGTCGGTGCTTGTGGCGTGTTTGTGTTTATTATTGATATTGATGTTGTTTGTGAGTGTGGACGGGAGGCGGCTTTAGTGGCAGTGCAATGACAGTGTTTACGCGGGGGTTGTTGAATGTGGTCGTGCGGCGCGACATGAGGAGATAGCCGTGGATCGACGCGGAGGGTAAGGCTGTGTCGTGTTAGTGTGTTGTTGCAGTGTGTGTTGCAGCGTGTTGCAGTGTGTCAGTGACGTAGTAGCTGGTGCCTTTTGTTCCTGTGCGTGCGCTTGGGCACATGTTTTCAAATGTATAATAGATAACAGCATCGCAGAACCAATGCAAAGACCTTTAGGACGTTATAGTCCTTCATATTGGGACGGTGACATGATTTGTTTTCAAAGTAGTGGCCGTATATAGGTTTGTTACTGACCATTCAGATGAAGATGAGTTGGTTCTCAAAGAGAGGTGCAGCTGCAGAGACCCCCAGAGTTCCTTGGGCGAGTTCCAAAAGCGTGCAAATGGAACCAATTGGACCCATAAGCAGGGGTCACGACCATGTCCGTACACGGACAAAGGTGTCCGTGGCACTTCATAGGTCTTGTCCATGGCACAATTTTTGATTTGTGGTTTTTAGACACCATTATAATATTCAATTTTTTTATTATAACATCCACTCATAATTATAGTCCTTGAAGTATAAAAGTGTGAGAACCAAACTTCTAGCCTGCATAATTATTGAATTTAGAGCAGGCAGCTATCTCTGATCATCTCACTACGTGAGACTATCCCTCGATTCCCTCCCACACCACACACACACATTAGCCCATTTTGGGCGGGAACCCCTTTTGGTGGTTACATACATTATGTTATAATTTAGCTATTGAAAAATAGCAGATCTACAAGCTCATAGCGCGGCACCGAGTGGCGCGCTATGAACTTGTAGGTCTGCGAGTTTCAGTTTTTAACTCAAATCTTCTGGGGGGGTCCCTGGAACAACATATTTTCAGATGGGGGTCGGCGGCATATTACATAAGATTTTTGGGGTCCTTGACATGAAATATTGAGAACCATGAGGTTTTTCAGAAAAAAATACATTTTAAAAAAACATTTTTTAAATTTCGACGTCAGGCCTGAACGGGTTAATAGATCTTCCGATGGCGTTGCCAAGGCGGAAGAACAATTTTCTCATTGAAGTCGATACCTGTCATTCTATCATCTCGCATCATAACCGCCGAGTCAGAACAGAGACTCCCCGTGTGTCCGCGTGAACAAATTAAAATAATTTGCTGCAGCCTAGTCTAAAAGAAAAGAAAATAAACTCCACCTTCCGTCACCAACAGTGAGCAAATATATAGGAAAAGCCTTATTATTGCGCCCGGTGCCCCGGTAAATATTTAGTTGTAATTGCCCGCAAATAATGAGCAACAAAATAAAGTGTGTACTTATAAACGTTTCATTGCCCCTGATGCCGGGTGTAGACTATAGTATAACCCAAATGGGCTGATTGGGACTTAATCAGTGCAATATAACAAGCCACAAATTAGTGGCTCGTTGCTGTGCAAGCGACCGCCACATGTTGACAATAGATAACAGAGATTTATTCCCGTTTTGATTTGAGTTCCCAGCTCTTTTAAGTTCCAGAAAACGGCATGAGGCGAACAAGCTTTTCAAGTTATACCGTCAGGATGTTTGAAAAGAAAGGGAACTGGATGATTCATGTGATCTTTTTTTTTTTTTTTACTGAGCTTGTGACTTTTGTGTTGACAATGGAATTACGCCGGGAGCCAATATTTTTCAATAACCCAATACTAGTATTTAGTAGTGCTAAACTATACTGTTAAATGTTTGTGGTGTGTTTTATATTTTGTGTGTGTGGTTGTTGCACATTTCTGTTATCTGCTGCTTTGGCCTTGCCTTGGGGCCATGCAGGTCTTATATACATTTAAAGTTATGTAATACATTTTAACCTCAATGTGAATTCCTTTTTAAATAAAGATTATAAGGTTATATATTTAGTTGTTCATGTCTCGTGACCTTGTCAGAACATACAACGAAAAACCTTTGGGCTCCCAAAACAAGTGGTCGAGGAACACTGATTTAGGTGGCTTCCTAGATTCGTCACGCCGCCTCGGGCCTCATGTTGTGATTTGTGGACAGTCCCTCATTGGCTGCTGACAAGGTGTTGGCAACTGTAACCAATGGGGGAATGATTTATGGGGCCATATTTGAGAAGATTCTTTGTTTTCATTGGTCGCATTGCAACCCCGCAGCAGCCAATAAAAAAAGGAGAAGGGAGGGAGGGAGGGAGGGGGGCAAACCCAGAAGAGAACTCTTATCTGGGGAATGAAAGTCACGCCGGGGGGGGACGGGACAGATGGGGGGGGGGGGACGGGGGGGGACGGACGGGGGGGACGGGACAGATGGGGATGAACTTCTTGGCACAGTGTGTCACATTTTTTTTGATATGCCCTTTTGTTGTTCTTGCACATCAAGGCGTCAACTGTTCCTCCTCAGCGGCAGCCATAGCAGCCATAGCAGCCATAGCAGCAGCTGTAACAATAGCTGTGTGTGACAGCCTAATCTATGCGCCGCCGCACGGCGGTGTCGCGCACCGAAAATAGCCGACCTATAAGCCCACGAGGCGCTGCATTCGCGACACGTTGTGAGCTTGGAGGTTGGCTTTTTTCAACAATTTTTGCGCATACTTTACTCGGGGGCTTAACGATATGTGTGAATGTGATATACAGCTTTGTACAGTATGGTTTTATGGGCCTGTTTCTTTCACTGTTTTACAGTATGTGTGAATGTGAACATACTGTATCTAACTCGGGAGAACTGTATGTTAGCCCATAGCTGAACTTTCCTCTAAGCTATAAGGCCTTTCATCTCCCTTTATAAATTACTGTATTGAAGGTACGTATTGTATGTTTGAGCGCTGGTCCCGTGCATGTGTGTGTATGGTATGAGTGCACTGCTTCTGCTCACTCAACGCTAGTTGCATATACCGATATGGGAATCCGTTATGACCATTCAATCTGCGTCAGCACGGTGCGGTATGCCAAAGTGCATCCTCGACGTAGCATTGGACGCAAACGTTATACCAGACCAATCGTTGGATATGAGGAGTTGGGAGTGAGAATGCACACAGAGACACAGACATTTTTAACTCGTTTCAAACTAAAGTTTTAAATTCAAACGTTTTTTTCAATCAGTTCCGCAGCACTGTCTACCATAGTGGTTCTCAAACGTTTTTAGGTCAAGGACCCCCAAATTAATATGTAGGGCTGTAGGCTATATAGGCTATGGCTGCGGAATCATATAAGATTTGTGTTGTTAAATGTTTTTTGTGTTTTTTTGTAAAGCCCACGTGTGTGTGTGTGTGTGTGTGTGTGTGTGTGTGTGTGTGTGTGTGTGTGTGTGTGTGTGTGTGTGTGTGTGTGCGTGCGTGCGTGCGTGCGTGCGTGCGTGCGTGCGTGCGTGCGTGCGTGCGTGCGTGCGTGCGTGCGTGCGTGCGTGCGTGCGTGCGTGCGTGCGTGCGTGCGTGCGTTATAGTGCAGTGGTCTTCAACATTTTTCAGGCCAAGGCCCCCTTGTAGAGATGAAGCCGAAAATAGCCGATCTACTAGTTCATGCAAGCTTGTATACTATAGTATAGGGCTGTGGCGATGATCGAGCAAGGCTTGTAGATCTGCTATTTTCGGCTATTGTTCCACTCAGAAAAGCGCTGCTAGCGTTCGAGTGGTGTCAAAAGCACAGTTCCTCACACAGTTGGGTGTCCCCCTTGTGGCAACGCCGAGGACCCCCTGTTGAAGACCCCTAGTGCCTGTTTCTATCGAAAGGAGAAAGAGAGAGGAAGTATATGTCCGTGTTTGAACACGTTCAGTTCCTTTGACTTTCTGTGTGTGTGCATGCAGTGTGCATGTGATGTGTGCGCCCTCCTGCTGGATGCATTGTTTCTCCTCTTACTGCAGTCTTATCTGCGCCATGCCGGCCTAGTACAACCATCACTAGTGTGGCGACGAGCCAGAACGAGAAGGATTATATATATACATCCAAGAATGGATTCATCGAATCCTGGTCTATAATCTGCCTCCCCCTGGCCAGCCGGGGCGCCTGATGGAGGGGAAAGGAACTGGTCGGAATAACGTGTTCCTTCCACGCGTTATACGTCCGGCCGGGGAAACTCTCCCCTGTCAGGTGAAAGGAAGCAGCTTGGACTCCTCATGCATAGAAGGAAGCATGAGGTCAGTCCGCTGCCCCCCCCCCAGGTTGGCAGAGGAGGACATAGCGCCCAGGATTACATTAGATAATTGACACTGGGTGAAAAAATGGGTTGCAAAATCGTGGGATAAGAATTTATTACAAAAAAAAAAGAAATAGATTCATGGACTTGTTTTTACTGCCTCCTCCCTTTTCACAAAACACCATTTCTTCTCAGAGAGAGAGAGATTTCTCTTTTTATTGCCGTTACACTAGACGGAAACAGCTGAGTGAATAAGAGACAAACAGCTGGTAAATAAAGACTTAGGGGCGAGGAGGAGGAGGAGGGAGGACGGTTTTATATGCTCAAACATCCCGGAGAGCATAACCTCTTTGCAAAACAATGCACGGAAGGAATGAAACAAGAAGTCATAGCGAGGGGCGATAAAGAAGCAAAAGTGATTTCTGACTTCAAAAGAGGGGTAAAAGACAACCAGTGGTGTAAAGTAACTAGTACATTTACTCAAGTACTGTACTTAAAGGACCACTTCACCACTTTTCAACTTCTCTTCCTATAATTGGTCCTAACTAATGTTCATGATAAAATACCACCATTTTTTCCTACTCAGTCTGTGTCTCATAGGAAAGCTGTGGGCAGTTCAGAAACCCGTCCACCAGTGACATCATCGATGGTGAATCCAAGCTAATAGAAACGGCAGTGTAAAATAGCTCGAACCAGTGCTGGTTATGTAGTTAGGACCCACGACAGTGGTGTTCGATACGAACTTAACCGGGACGTGGAAACCTCCAATGAAAAGCTCTATAATTTGCTTGGCCAGATATTCCGTCCTATCCAACTGACTCAGGCCAAAGATATTAGAATATATTCTGCCCCCTTAAGTCTCTGACTGTAATCCTTTTATACTTTTTAGTTATATGTGTGTCATAATGACAATGCTATCCAATCGCATATGACGATGACACACGTGTACATCCCTATATGGGGTTCCCACATCAATCCGATGTCAGCATTGGATATTTCCATTATCTCCACATATGGGCCATAAATCATCATCATATGTGGAGATCCAAGTGACAGCCTTTTATCCCCATATATGGAGATCCATTTGAGAGCCTTCGCAACAGCCACCCCCAGATTTCCCATGGAAATATGTAAAATATCAAGAAGGCTTGAACAGTTCGCCCATTGCAAGCGTACCTGGCCCTTGGGCCACCCCATCGAAAGCGTACCTGGCCCTTGGGCAACCCCATCGAAGGCGTACCTGGCTCTTCGAGCCACCGCATCAAGATCGTACCTGGCCCTTGGGCCACCCCATCGAAGGCGTACCTGGCTCTTCGAGCCACTGCATCAAGAGCGTACCTGGCCCTTGGGGTGCTACTACCGTACCATGCATGATGACTGTTCGTCTCCGGTTATGCTCATGGTCATTTCTGCAAGAGTGACCGTCCAGCCTCCTTGCTGGACTACTTCGGTCCCTATGAACCTGGACTTCTGGTCTGTCAGCTTGCACTTTCATCTCGATATCCTATCGGTGAACAAAGCCTCTGCCGTCCTCCGACTGCTCCAACATCTATGGGAAGGTTGATATAGCTCCGATGCCCTTGCATCATCATGCTGTCCAGACAATGCTCTCATGATATCCACCAGAGCGTTCCGCTTCCGTCCTCCGACTGCTCCAACATCTATGGGAGGGTTGATATAGCTCTGATGCCCTTGCATCATCATGCTGTTCAGACAATGCTCTCATGATATCGCCACCCCCAGATTTCCCATGGAAATCTGTACCATATCTAGAAGGCTTGAACAGTGGACCCCTCAGGCCACCCCAATACAAGCATACGGAGGCTTGAACAGCAAACGTCAGCCATTCAGGCCACCCCATTGAGGGCATCCAAGCGTCTGGTCCTTGGGCCACCCCATTGAAAGCGTCTCGCCAGACCTTCACCAACTGTGTCTTCCTGGTGAACGAGACCCTCGTCGGATGTTGTATCTTGCTGGTGAACGAGACCCTCGTCGGATGCTGTGTCTTCCTGGTGAGCTGGATCCTCGTTGGATGCTGTGTCTTCCTGGTGAGCTGGACCCTCGTCGGATGCTGTGCTGTGTCTTCCTGGTGAGCTGGACCCTCGTTGGATGCTGTGCTGTGTCTTCCTGGTGAGCTGGACCCTCGTCGGATGCTGTGTCTTCCTGGTGAGCTGGACCCTCGTCGGATGCTGTGTCTTCCTGGTGAGCTGGACCCTCGTCGGATGCTGTGTCTTCCTGGTGAGCTGGACCCTCGTCGGATGCTGCATCTTCCTGCTCCTCGTCGGCTGCTGCATCTTCCTGCTCCTCGTCGGCTGCTGTATCTTCCTGCTCCTCATCGGCTACTGCATCTTCCTGCTTCTCGTCGGCTGCTGCCTCTTCCTGCTCCTCGTCGGCTGCTGTATCTTCCTGCTCCTCGTCGGCTGCTGTATCTTCCTGCTCCTCGTCGGCTGCTGTATCTTCCTGCTCCTCTTCGACTGCTGTATCTTCTGCTCCTCGGTAGATTCCGCCATCGGTGGTATATCCATCGTAGTCTTGATGTCCGAGCCTGCTCTGCTGTCCCAAGAATCGATTCCCATGCCGTTTTGAAGATGAACTCTCCTGTCCTACGCCGGGTCCTTCAATCTCTGCTGGACATGGAAATCCCACAACGTCGGGTCCCTGGCATCCAACCAACTGATGCCCAGAACCTCCGGAGCCCACCTGCTCCGAAGGCGAAGTGTGTCCCACCACTTCGGATCCCTGGCATCTAACCAACTGATGTCCAGAACCTCCGGAGCCCACCTGCTCCGAAGGCGAAGTGTGTCCCACCACTTCGGGTCCCCGGCATCTAACCAACTGATGTCCAGAACCTCCGGAGCCCACCTGCTCCGAAGGCGAAGTGTGTCCCACCACTTCGGATTCCTGGCATCTAACCAACTGATGTCCAGAACCTCGAAGTGTGTCCCACCACTTCGGGTCACTGGCATCTAACCAACCGATGTCTAGAACCTCGAAGTGTGTCCCACCACTTCGGGTCCCCGGCATCTCTAAAAGATATCCAAGGTATATGGGTTGTAAGGCCAGACACCTTGGCTAGCATGCCAAAGGTAATAAAAGCTATCCAAGGTATATGGGTTGTAAGGCCAGACACCTTGGCTAGCATGCCAAAGGTAATAAAAGCTATCCAAGGTATATGGGTTGTAAGGCCAGACACCTTGGCTAGCATGCCAAAGGTAATAAAAGCTATCCAAGGTATATGGGTTGTAAGGCCAGACACCTTGGCTAGCATGCCAAAGGTAATAAAAGATATCCAAGGTATATGGGTTGTAAGGCCAGACACCTTGGCTAGCATGCGTTGACAACGTCCAGAGCCCGTAGGCCCTGGGCCCAAATGATGATTGTTGAAACGCACCTGCTCCACAAGCTATACCACCTGGTATTGTAGCCTCCTGGCTCCTGGGGAATCCGTCCCACCACCATCCATCTAAGGCCTCCGACATCCTGTTACTGCCGTACGCCCTAATCCGGCTCGAAGGACCATGTAAAATAGCTCGAACCAGTGCTGGTTATGTAGTTAGGACCCACGACAGTGGTGTTCGATACGAACTTAACCGGGACGTGGAAACCTCCAATGAAAAGCTCTATAATTTGCTTGGCCAGATATTCCGTCCTATCCAACTGACTCAGGCCAAAGATATTAGAATATATTCTGCCCCCTTAAGTCTCTGACTGTAATCCTTTTATACTTTTTAGTTATATGTGTGTCATAATGACAATGCTATCCAATCGCATATGACGATGACACACGTGTACATCCCTATATGGGGTTCCCACATCAATCCGATGTCAGCATTGGATATTTCCATTATCTCCACATATGGGCCATAAATCATCATCATATGTGGAGATCCAAGTGACAGCCTTTTATCCCCATATATGGAGATCCATTTGAGAGCCTTCGCAACAGGCAGGCTTTCTTTTCCTGAAAAGTTGCAATGCAAAAGTTGAAGCCATCGTTCTCACGATAATACAAATCTCCATTTGAAAATTGCCGATCTACAAGCTCAAAATTCCGACACATTGTGAGCTTGTAGATCTGCTATTTGTGAAAGATTGTTTTTTTATATTTTTTATACATTTGAAAACTAAACATACATTTTGATGTCAATACTTTGGTATTTTTACTAAGTACATTTTGATACAGACTTTTATTTCTGCATTGCGACATTGGTTATACTTTTAAGACGCCATGATAAATGGTTGTGTTTTGAAGAAGTCCATGTTGCGGGACTGGAGGAGGTGGATTATTTTATCTTCATTGTGACAGTTAAGAACTAGGTGGTTTAGAAACTAGGTGGTCCTCACTGTCACACTCACTGATCACACAGGAGTGGTCTGTCTTTGTGAGGCTGGCAGGCGGAAAGAAGAGACAAAAATGGAACTTGTCATGCGTCTTTAATTAATGAGGGCATTTCAATTCAATGAGTAGCTTCTTCTGGTCAGAACGACTTAATGAATATGGTTAACTTGACCCCGAATGAAGAATCACATGAGTTTATATGAATAGATCCTAGAACACGTGAGGCCTTGATGAGTCTTTTCCGCCGGTCATATTCAATAAATGTTCTATGAATAAATACAATGCCATATTCTGCAAAGATCCTGCAAATGATTATTATTACACACGCACGCACGCACGCACGCACGCACGCACGCACGCACGCACGCACGCACACAAACACATTTAAATAAATCCACCTGACTCACTATTTTCTCTTGACTCAGCTTCTGCGTTGGCACATTCACCCCCTCCGTCCCCCCTCCCCCTCCCTCTCTCCCTCTCCCTCCCTCCATTCCTCCCTCCCCCTCCCTCTCTCCCTCCCACCCTCTCCCCTGCCTCCCTCTCCTTCCCTTCCTCCCTCCCTCCCACCCTCTCCCCTCCCTCCCTCTCCTTCCCTTCCTCCCTCCCTCCCTCTCTCCACCCTCCCCCTCCCTTCCTCCCTCCCTCTCCCTCCCTTCCTCCCTCCCACTCCCCTCCCTCTCCTTCCCTTCCTCCCTCCCTCCCTCCCTCCCTCCCTCCCTCCCTCCCTCCCTCTCTCCACCCTCCCCCTCCCTCCCTTCCTCCCTCCCTCTCCCTCTCCTTCCCTTCCTCCCTCCCTCTCCCTCCCTCCCCCTCTCCCCCCATCTCCCCTCCTCCCTCCCTCGTTATTTCGTGGGATTTGTGGAGTTGGGCTTATAACGCTTGCAGAACAGATCCAGGTTAGCTTACTATAGGCTACAGTTAGGTTTAGGGGTTGGAGGAGTTATGCCGGATTTATACTTGTGTCAGAGTCGTGGACCAAAAAAACAGCAGATCTACAAGCTCGCAACGCGTCACATAGTGAGACTTTACTGTCATTCATAAAATTGCTATCCTGAAATGCGGACGTCCTCAAAAAGTGTGTATTACAAACGTGTGTGTGTGCGTGCGTGCGTGCGTGCGTGCGTGCGTGCGTGCGTGCGAGAGAGAGGTGGATGAGAGCTATGAGAGGCAGAGGGCAAAACATTCAAGTCTTAAGGGCTTTTCTTTTCACACAACCAAGTCAGATGTGATTACGAACCGCGTTAGAACTGTACGGCAAATCCCCAAAATGCACTCTGCAACTCTCTGATGCACTCCAAACATTTCTTCCAGACGGAGGCTGAAAGGTTTTCCGCCCACGCTGGCGGCAGCACGGAGCTCTGAGGTCGTCCGGAAATGCTCAATCAGAGATTGCTGAATGCACTTTATTGACTAGTTGCACTTTATCAAGGGAATGTGTGCAATATCTCTGTTTTGTTATGTTGGGTGTTTCATGGTGTTTTTCCTTTTCTTATGTGTGTTATTTGTATGCAGCTGTGACTCCGTCTCCAAGACAAATGTCTCCCAAGGGAGACAAATAAAGACAAACCTTGAACCTTGGTCTTCTGTCTATCACGTCCAGCCGTTTCTGAGTGCCAAAACCTTTTTTACAGTGTAAGCAGTGTTGATTTCGTCGACTAAAACTAGGACAAAAAATGTTCGTCGACTACATTTTTTCACTGAGGAAAATGAAATGGAAACTGAATGAAAACTAAGCTATGATGACTAAAACTATATAAGACTAAATATAGTGACAATTTCGTCAACAAATAAAAACTAGACTGAGATGTTAGGAAGGGACTAGTGGACAAGAGATCCGGTATGAGTCATTTTACACTTGGTTGCATGCTGAAAATAGCAGATCTACAAGCGCGTTGTGAGCTTGTACTGTAGATCGGCTATTTTCAGCAAGTGTAAAAACAGTCGTTACGACAGCATCAAGGCCCGCCAAAACACATTTTAGTCGACTAAATCAACCGTAGATTTAGTAGACTAAAATCTTATGACATTGTGTCGACTAAACTAGACTAACACTAAAACATTCCAGGTGACTAAAATGTGACTAAAACTAAATGGAAACTATTCAAGAGACTATGACTAAAACTAAAATAAAAATGTGCTGCCAAAAAAACAACACTGGATGTAAGCATTTCGTTTAGAACAGTGTAGTTTTCAAACTCGTTTTCATGCCAAAGGGTCCCAAAATGATTTGTATTTGGCCATGGACCAAAGTTATCCAAAAGTTGAATAATATTATCTAAACAATTTCAATATTTTTGAAATTGCAGTTCTGCTATTTTTGAAAAAGCCAACATATAATAAAAGGGTATATCTTTGGAAAAACTAAGAATACGACCGGAAACGTTTTGTTAACTATAGGCCTGCTGGGGTCTTTTTCTGTCCACCCCCCCCCCCCCCCCCCCCCCCCCATTTAAATTACATTTTCTATGTTGTTTTCAAGTAGCACAACATGCTGTATTGCCGCTGTGAAATTACTTTTCAGGAAATTGAAAAAACTTCTGATGGATTCCTGCATAATATTTATCTAGTCATTTCATTCCTTCAATATTTACTAAACCCTACAACCCTAGACACTATTGTTTATGCTTTTGTGCTGCACTCTTCTTCAACAAAGTATAGGGCATTACGTTACGATCGAAATACAAAAAAGTTGAAGAGATACACAATACTTTAAGTAACTTTATTTATATACATAATATACTACAGTAAAAAAAATAATCTGAGTCATCACAAATGCTTCATAATAAATCGCACGCACGCACGCACGCACGTACGTACGCACGTACGCACAGAAGACGCCAACACATCCAGACACAGGTTCTGTATAGTGTATATATCTAAAGCACTCAAACACAGACGCACCAGTCTCTCCACTCTGATCCCCCCCCCCCCCCCCCAGCAGCTAGGGGTCACCAGCCAATCAACAAGCGTTGTCCAGGATTTGACAGGTCAGGGGTCACAGAGAGACTTCCACGAAAACCACTGCAGCCACTTCCTGTGGGAGAAGCTCAAACTCTTGTTCACACAGACACACACACACACATACACACACACACACACACACACACGCACACACGCACACGCACACGCACACGCACACGCACACACACACACACACACACACACACACACACACCATAGATCTCATTCTGCCTTGGTACCACTGTCCGCAGGCTGTATTTATGCCCGCGTAATTGCTAAAGCCGGCTGACAAGTCGCTGACAGATGGCGGATAGATAGAGCGCGCCCTTGGGTTTGGCCCTCTGCAGGCCTCTTCATCAAAAGCCCAGTAATGGCTGGACTGGACGGACTGACTGGACGGACGGACGGACGGAGGGACCGACGCTGCAGCTATAGACTCACACCCAAGGACGGCTAAACCAAGGACAACAAGACTGCTGTGTGTTGTTTACAGCAGTGGTTTCCAAAGTGGGGTCCGGGGACGCCCCAGGGGTCCTTGAGGGAGTTTCAGGAGGTCCGCTGCAGCTGAATGATAGATTTGGAACCAAATGGCCCCTTATGGATCTGTAACTCTGAGAGTGTACAAATGGAACCAAACGGACCGTTTGGTTCCATTTGTACACTCTCAGAGCTAAATTAACTTTGATTCTACAATATAAATTGGGGGTCCCAGAGATAGAAATGCCATTAAATGGGGGGTCCATAGCCTAAATCAGGGGTTCTCAACCTGTGGGTCGCGAGACATGGCCAAAGCATTTTTGGGGGTCCCCAGCCAAAAACGTTGAGAACCCCTGGCCTAATTCAGGTCAAACCCGGGGATCCTAGGCCCAGGCGGTGGCGTAACCGTCTGGGCACCCGACTGGTAATCCAGTCGCAGTGTGCCGCGGGTTCGACTCCCGAGCCCGACACGGCCTTTACTGCATGTCTTCCCCCATCTCTCTCCCGTTTCTTGTCATCCTACTGTCTGTCCCTTCAAAAACCAATAAAAGGCGTAAGCCGCAAAAAAATATCTTTAAAAAAAAAAAAAAAACCCGGGGATCCTTGAAATGAAAATCGGTGAAAATCACTCCCGTAAAATAGACTATAATTTATTACTTTATGGAAGAAAAAAAAAGAAAACATGAAAAGTTGAAATACAGAGAGATATATAAAGTTTATAACGTTGTATAAGAATGTTTCTTTGCAACCTTGATTCTCAACAACAACAACACCGCTGCTGAGTGCCACCCACTCTTTTCACATTATGCAATAGCTTCATTAAATTCACTTAAATGATCTCATTGAGGGGAAAATGTCAACCATTGTAATATGATCACATCTAATTAAGATAATTTTTTTCCTCTGACAAGGCTCAGAAATAGCCTACACATTTCAAAACACACAGGCAGAGGTAAAGGGGTCAGAATATACAGTTGCTAGTTTAGAGTGGTGATAGTGTGACTTTGATGGCTGATGGAAACTGAAAGGTTATTCGAGTTTAGCATTGTTCACTATTTATTTTACTTTTATTTTGTTTTGACTTTTTATTACATTAGTTTTTAGTAGGTTTTTTTATAGACATGACAAACAAGACATATACATAACAATGACACCAGACTATGTAATGTATACTAAACGAGTGACGGTTTTGTTTGTTTTGACTTCTTGTTCTAAATTTCAGTTTGGTTTTAATTCATTTTTTGAAGTGGGCTTGGATATTTGTCAGGGGTACGTGAGATGAAAATCTATGGGTTATGGGCAGGGATACCCAAATAGATAAGGGCCAGGGGCCCAGTTGATACAACAACAACATTAGTGATACTTGATAACTTCTGTCTGTCATTGGCGGCTTATATTGTCGAGCCTATAATTAACAACTGCCACTGTTTGCTGGCAAATGAAACACAGTGGTATTGAATTAGCCTCACCTCACCGACCGTATAGGGGTGTCATGGTGGATTCTTGGACAGTCGGGGATCTCCAGTGCTCTCGCTCTTCAGCTGTGCGCAGCATGGTTTGGAAGCTGCAGCCATGCAGTCCATTCCTTGATGTCATCCATCCAAGGACTTTCTGCCTCTTCTCCGCTTTCCCTCTACTGTCCCCTAGGATGCTCTTTGACAGGGAAGGGTATGTCTTGTGACATGACCTGTTGGGAGTAGAGGCTCCTGTTCTCCAGCATGGGTGGTAACTATAAGTCTAACGTAGTCATTTGTCTGGTGTTCTTTATACTATATATGTAGCATCCTTCTGTAGCACTTGTTTTAGAAGGACTGTATCCTGCATTCAGTGTCCGCTGTGAGTGTCCAGCTCTCACACCCATATGGTAGGGCGGATAGTACATGTACATCTGATCGTGTTGCTCCATATTCTGGCTTGTCACTCATCATTCAAACAAAAACCTTTGTCACAGGCTGCAGGCTACAGTCCTCAAGTGTTTTTTCAGTTACTAGTTATAATAAAGCATTTGTCACAAACGGTGCTGTAGGGCTTTACCCCTGTATGCATCATTGTGTGTTTCTTAAGATCATTACAAAGCCTTTAGTGCAAACATTGCAACTATATGGCCTTAACCCTGTATGAATCATCATGTGTGTATTCAGATTTCCTTTAATATTGAGACCTTTGGTGTTTCCTCATGTGTGTCTTCAGACCATGTTGGTAAATGTAGCCTTTGTCACAAACTTTGCAAATAAAGGGCCTTTCCCCTGTATGAATCTGCATGTGTGTGTCCAAGTTACAATAACTATTAAAGACCTTGTCGCATAATTTACAACTAATGGGATCCACCCTATAATGACTACTTATAGCTATTTTTCTTAACTGCTTGCGGCTCAAAAACAATTGTTCGTCATCCACCTGTCCAACCACATGCCTCTTGTGTGATTGCAGTGTGTCTGAATCTGGCTTGTCTAACCTATTCTCCTCCCACTCATCACTGTGTTCAGTGTCAGATTCAGAACAGAGGGCATTTAGACCAGTAGATGGATGCAATACTTCACTGTTCTCTACACCAGCCTGGGTTTCCATGTGTTCAATTGTCGTGCTGACTAGAGGCTTCGTCTCTCTGGAGAAGTTTTCATCACCATCTTCACTTTTCACTGCTAGTATTGTGGGTGGTGACCAATCAGCATAGTCTTGTCTTTGGTATACGTCCTCCTGTTCATCTCTTTGGTATACGTCCTCCTGTTCATATTTAATCTGTGGGGGCTCATCTTCACTCTTCACTGCTAGTAATGATCAGCTTTTTTATTGAAATTTATTAGGATATTGGTTGCTATGTGCGGTTGCGTCTGTGTCAGCCTACTTGCTGGGTGGCCATGCAGGGACAGCTTATTGAGAAAGTTGATAAAGCATTTGTGGAGATTTTTTTTACAGTCTCCTCATTGAGTGTTAACGTTTAACATACAACTTACTTATGATATCTATCTTGTGTTTCTTTCACCTGCATATGCGACATGTTGCTTGCAGTGTGTTCTGTTGAGGCATCCAGGACAAGCTGGCTGCTTTACTCCATATCATACTTGTGATTTACCTTGCAAACATCACCTCTGTAATTTAATTTATCATGAATCCTGCACTGATTCAGACAGAACACCTACAGTAGCATATATATATATAAACTGCGAGATTGCTTTGCAAGCTTCATATTTAATGAATCTAAACTATATCCAAATTATAATACATTGATGTATGAACATAAAGTAAAGTAAATGCAGGAGTCAGCATCAATCCCAAATAACAGACACTGTCAGAGTCAAAGCATATAATATAGAAAACATTATTATTTAGTTATTGGTAAATCAGGAAACAAATAACAAAACATTACAGCGCAGAAGAGAAAGAAAGAGAAAAACTCAAATGCAGTGGGAAACAGAACAGTCTTTAATTGTGATTTAACATAAATAAGAGTGCCAGCATACCTGAGTTTTTCCATATGTGGTGCATAAAAACGGATGGTTAATAATAAACCTTAAAAACCTCAAAGGAGTAGTTCCTACCAAACATTCCCCATTGGGACTCCTACTGGAGACTGATGTTCACAAACTGTGTATGGTAAGTATATTATGTACAGTATAACAGTATTGAATAATATAAGTGGATATTAATTAATGCAGCAGAGTCAAAGAGGATTGCGCCACATTCTTTCAGTAACATCAGAACCAAGTAGAACCAGCTCTGGTGAAGAAACAACTGCTCATACTGTGATTTACATCCCAGCATCTTACAAAGGAAAACAGTTTTCCAAAACAGCCTATTTGTTTTCCAAAACACAAACTGCCACCCACCCCCTAAATTATTGCAGCCAGTCTTCATAAATAATACACAAGCCTTCACATATTGTCTTTATGTATAATTATACTACAGCATCTCCTGTAGTATAATTTTTTTTAAAGTTGCAATGCAAGATCAATTTGAAGACAGTCTTCGTAAATTGTAGGCACACTGTGAAGGCCTTCACATCTTTTACGATGTCATATTTGTATCTCTTTTTTAAGTTACAATGTAAGTTCAATTTGTATTTACAGTGAAAATCCCATTGTGTAATGTGTACTTAAGTAAGTAAGGTATTATTAATTCATGATCAATCAGGATAAGTCATTATCCATATAATAATCATATACTGTAGTCAAGATTACATTGTCATTAACAACAGAGACACAATAACAGCAACAACTGTATTTGTGTAAACCTGGACAACTTTAAGTCTTTAAGTCATTGTTCAGGTTGTGTTGCTCTGAGGGAATGAGGAGCACTCAGGTGTGTGGAATTCGTTTTAATAGGTTGTGATGACTGCACTTTTATTCAATGTTTTTTTGTCAAATGCTAAATAATGAACACACCCCACATTCTTTCCCAGGTTAAAATGTAAACAGGCTAAATGCTGATGACTGATGGTTCATTCACTGTAGACAATGCATTCAAATGCAGATGTTAAACGTGTTAATGGTCACTGGTTGAGTGTTTTGAGTGTTAACGTTTAACATACAACTTACTTATGCTATCTATCTTGTGTTTCTTTCACCTGCATATGCGACATGTTGCTTGCAGTGTGTTCTGTGACTGTTGAGACATCCAGGACAAGCTGGCAGCTTTACTCCATATCATACTGATTTACCTTGCAAACATCACCTCTGTCATTTAATTTCTCATGAATCCTGCACTGATTCAGACAGAACACCTACAGTAGCATATATATATATATATATATATATATATATATATATATATATATATATATATATATATATATAAAACAACATGACATATTTCTGTCACACTGTTCACACTAACAGATGTATCTCTCATATGTGTGCACTCATGACGTGAGTCTCTCTCCCTCTTGTTATTCAAACAGAAACATTAGATAGATGGGCCAATCAAGTCCCTATAGAAACCTAATTTGCCCATGATTGCTCCAAATCCTTCCAGTTTTAGTGGAGGAACAGCTGTTTGTGATATTGTGTTAATAGTATGTGATTGTTCACAACAGCATCTTAATTAGTCTTGCAAAACTGTTGTGCTCCTACATTACATGGTGTGTTATTGCCTTCCAAAGGGTATTTCATGTGATTGACTGAAATGACCACACACTGTACTCCTATAAACACAAGCTCAGAAAACATCTCTTGACTTTGAATGTTTGTCTTTATTTGTGACTGCACAACCATTATTTACATTTAACAAAGACATAAAGTAATAAACAAAAAATTGCGTGTCATTTTAATGATATACTAAATATAGTATCAGAAAAAAGAATCATAGCTATTTTAAATATCCATTGTATGACTAAATATATAGGTAGTCTATTTAGTTGATTTAGTCGTTGAGTAACACTAAAATAACTTGTAATCGATATATTATAAAGCATGAACAAACTCTGAGATAAAAAAAAATACATGTAACCTAAAATTAATCAACAAATCAACTTGTGTTCTTAAACAATTGCTTAAAAAGGCTGTAATGGATCATCATGCTACACTTGGTTGTGTGGATTTGTTTCTCATCCGCTCTAATGAAGCTCTTGTCATACTGTTCACACTACAGATTTATCTTTAATATGTGTGCACTCATTACGTGAATTAGTACTCTTCTTTCCACACCGACCACAAGGGAACACTTTAAAATGTGTGTGTACAACCTTGTGAACTTATATTAATTATTTGAATTACTAAAAGCTTTTCCACACACATCACAAAGATTTGAATTACTAAAAGCTTTTCCACACACATCACAACGATTTGTTTTTCTCTCCAGTGTGAATTCTCTGGTGTCTTTTAAGGTTGGACATTTGAGAGAAGTGTTGTCCACACTGATCACATCCATAGGGTTTCTCTCCAGTATGAATTTTCCGGTGGGTTTTAAGATTTGCAATTTGAGAGAAGTGTTGTCCACACTGGTCACATCCATATGGTTTCTCTCCAGTGTGAATTCTCTGGTGGATTTTGAGGTGTGCCATTCGAGAGAAGTGTTGTCCACACTGATCACATCCATAGGGTTTCTCTCCAGTGTGAATCTTCTGGTGTGTTTTAAGGGTTGACATTTGAGAGAAGTGTTGTCCACACTGATCACATCCATAGGGTTTCTCTCCAGTGTGAATTTGCTTGTGTGTTTTAAGGTTGGCCAAATTAGAGAAGTGTTTCCCACACTGATCACATCCATAGGGTTTCTCTCCAGTATGAATTTTCCGGTGGGTTTTAAGATTTGCAATTTGAGAGAAGTGTTGTCCACACTGGTCACATCCATATGGTTTTTCTCCAGTGTGAATTCTCTGGTGGCTTTTGAGGTGTGCCATTCGAGAGAAGTGTTGTCCACACTGATCACATCCATAGGGTTTCTCTCCAGTGTGAATTATCTGGTGTTTTTTCAGGGTGGACTTGTCAGAGAAGTGTTGTCCACACTGATCACATCCATAGGCTTTCTCTCCAGTGTGAACTTTCTGGTGGCGTTTAAGGTCTGCCATTTGATAGAAGTGTTGTCCACACTGGTCACATCCATATGGTTTTTCTCCAGTGTGAATTCTCTGGTGGCTTTTGAGGTGTGCCATTTGAGAGAAGTGTTGTCCACACTGGTCACATCCATAGGGTTTCTCTCCAGTGTGAATTCTCTGGTGTTTTTTCAGGGTGGACTTGTCAGAGAAGTGTTGTCCACATTGATCACATCCATATGGTTTCTCTCCAGTGTGAATTCTCTGGTGTATTTTAAGTCTGGACATTGTAGGGAAGCGTTTACCACACTGATCACAGCAGTGGTGTTTCTGCGTAGCCAAGCTTCTTTGTTCATTCACCTCTGGTAGAACAGGTAAACCAGGCTGATGATGCAACACTGAATTGGAGACATAGACACATGAAACATTGCTTATTTGTACTTCATGGACTTAAAATTGTGATTAATGTACACAATTTTATATTAGCATCCATTTATAGTTCGATTCGACGATATGTTGTGCATTTTAGAAAGAGGTATTTTAAGTCAATGCTAATATTAAAATAAAACAAATACACATGACTATTTATGACATAGTGTTTATCCATATAGACAGTTAGTAACTTACAGAGGTCTTGGTGATCTTTGGGTCCTCCCTGTTGAGCAGAACTGTTCATGGTGGCATTGGTAGAGTTCATCTTCAGCTGAAGTCTGGAGTCCACAGTCAGATGTGATCAGAAATTATTGATATCCTGGAGGAGTTGTGGAGAACTGACAACTACAAACTCTTCTTATACTAGAGAGCCTGAGGTGGAACCACTAACTGCTTGGTGTTGATTGGCCAAAGAGGAGAACAATAAAATCATAGCTGCACCAATCACAACCTAACAAACTGCCGCATGTGCTCCACCCCTCTGTAGCTCCTCCCCCAGGCCATGCACTATGCAACATTCTAGAGATAAACTGCTAACTGTGAGATTGCTTTGCAAGCTTCATATTTAATGAATCTAAACTATATCCAAATTATAATACATTGATGTAATGTAATGTCTGTGGTGACCCATCAGCATCCACTGGTCTTTGGTATAAATCCTCCTGTTCCTCTTTAATCAGTGGAGGCTCTGGTACCTCTTGCACCAGACTGGAGTTCCATTCCTGATGCTCAGGGTAAACCTCCTGTTTTAACATAGCGGGGTGGAAGGCATCTAGACAAAAGATAAATGAGAGTAAGACATGAGAGTTTGCAACAATCATTGTTTTTTTCTATGTGAGAAGAGTGTAAGATGCCATACTAATGTTAGATTATGAATACCATGCATGTTTTATGAATGCACTTTTGAATGAAGAAGGAATTGTTGTTTATCAAGTACACTAAACAGTTACCAGCTGCAATCATTCCAATTTACATACACGGGTAGTGGACTTTGACTGAAGTAAAACTAATGGAAGTCCTTGATGGAACTCACCCAAAACTAATGGAAGTCCTTGATGGAACTCACCCAAATCTATCTCACTCGTTTATTATTGGATTTTTATTTAGGCCTAATGAATGCATTCTCAATGCAAATGTGCATGTTAGACCTGTAATGCTAGAATCATCTCTTCTCACAATAACACGATCAGCACTTTTATTTTCTTGATTGTTGCTTCAAATTATCCATATATAGTGCCCCTAACCTGCATAGTGGCCACTAGTATGGCAATACCTTTTACTATAAACTGTCAGCTTCATACACTGTCAGGTATTTTCACCATTCCTCTGCTTGTTAACATGTGTGATTTTATACATTGTGTAGTTGTTGGTGTTGGACAGAAGTTGGATTGTAATAGAAGAGATGGAAGAATGTGGTAAACACTGATCATCCGTCTTGCAGGAGCATAGTGTTAGTGTCAGAGCGACACTTACAAATTAAAACAAGGCCATATTCAAAACAGTGTTTAAACTATGTTATGGTGGGGTTGTGGTGATTTTGCCAAATGCAGAATCTCATGTTAATATAACATCCAGGGTATTTAACCCAATTTCCAGTTCTGCGCAATAATGAGTCTCTTACTCCTGTGTGCGCCACACATACCTCATTTTCACCCCCCACTGAGCTACAAGCTCACAGTGAAGCAAATTGTTAGTTTATAGATCTGTTATTTTGATCAGACCCTGTATACATTACATTGCAATCACACAGCCTGTTCAGAGCATAAACTACCGTTGTTACAAATGTCATGTAATGTTATACATATTTTGGAAATGTTTTTTATTTACAAAATACATACATCAATATAAGTCAACAAATTAGTCAATTCTTTTTCCAGGAATTTCTAAATAGTTCCAATAATTTCAGGACTGTGGGAAGCAGAAAGCTGCTTCACCGTGTTTTTTAGTTGCAATTTTTCTCAACCCAACAATCAAACTACATTGTATTCGTTTTCAAATAAATGTAGTGGAGTATACATTCGATATTTCGATCTGAGATGTAGTGGAGTAGAAGTAAAATTATTGGAAATTGGAAATGTGCAAGTCAAGTAAAAATACCTCAACATTGTACTTAATTTCTGTAGACATACTTAAGTAAATTATGTTACTTTTCACCACTGATAGTCGCAATGTTTGCGGTTTGATAACTGTACAATTATTATGTATACTATGTTACAACAGTATGAGGGCAGGATGATAGAGGAGGGAGTGAAGACAGTTAATTAAACAACGTTACTTGTGTCATAATATAGGGGACAATAAAACATGAGCTGTTTCTTTTTTAGGATTTTTTTATTTGTATCATTGTATAATTTGTATCATTGTATTAATCATCACATTTTACACACACACACACACACACACACACATGCATTTGGCCACAGTCTACATAACTATAGGGGTTTATCTTGCATTAATCCACATGCCTATTCATGTCACTATCATTCTGTACAAACTGTAGTACTTACCGACTTAATTGCATCTCAATGGTGAACCGTTGAGATGCAAGCAAGCAATAAATGACCCACCATCGTTTCACACTACTGTTGAATAAAGACAAAAACCATGCAAATCACACATTCAATTACAAGGAGCTGATTATCTGACTGAATTACATCTAAGATAAGGTGTTACAACCCCCTAACAATCCACCAGGGTAACGTGGGTCAAACAAATGTGAAATAGCACATATATTTACATTTGACCTTAAGATCGTTCTTTTGAACAAAGCCTTTAGTGCAAACAAACATAATATGGTAATACATCAAATACATACCAAACAATGGGATATCTATATAATGAAACTATGCGTAATAAAAATCCCTCTTTTTCTTGTATTAAAGAACAAATTCCAGAGGTCCATTAATAGGGTCCATCTTTAATCTAGGTTGATTGGGTGTCATCTAAGCCCTTGTTTGTTTATGATTTGTTCATTTATAGTTTGTTTACTTTTGTGTGCTTTGTTCATTTATAGTTTGTTTACTTTTGTGTTTTTATGTTTCGACTCTCTGTGAGCTGCAGAGCCACAGACAGGTCAGTCTTCCTCCTCTGGGTGATGTGAGGGTTGTAATGGAACTCTTTCTCCAACAGCTCCCTCTGGTCTGTAGTATGAGTCCTTCCTGCTCTGCAGTGGGTTGGGTGAGGCTTCCTGTTGGGTAAACTAGCAGATTTCTGTCCTGGTAGGAAGGAGTCAGACGTCAACTTCCTGAGACGCAGGTTGTGCTGGCGGTCCGTTACAGGCTTTCTCCTGTGCTGACATGCCCCCGCCAATGTCCCGTAACGCGACTCGAACCATAAACCGCTGACCAGTCTTCCCGCTGCCCTCAGGGTAGGGTCTGGGGGTCCCTGGTCCATGTGGCGAGGGACCCCGTCATTACAACTAAAGGGCTTTTCCTCTATATGAATCATCATGTGTCTCTTCAAGTTACAATTTAAAATAAAGCCCTTGCCACAAACGTTACAGCTAAAGGGATCCTCCCCATTGTGACTCATAATGGAGGTTAATTTCTTTGATGTGTGGCTCATGTATGGCTGGTCTTCCATATTCTCCTCCCACTCATCACAGTTTTCAGTGTCAGATTCAGAACAATGTGGAGAGTGCTGATTTACACCCGTTGGGTGTAATACTCCACTGTTCTCTAAATCAGCTTGTCTTTCTACTTCTTTGGAGATGTTTTCACCATCGTCTTCACTTTTCACTGCTAGTAATGTCTGTGGTGACCCATCAGCATCCACTGGTCTTTGGTATAAATCCTCCTGTTCCTTTTAATCAGTGGAGGCTCTGGTACCTCTTGCACCAGACTGGAGTTCCATTCCTGATGCTCAGGGTAAACCTCCTGTTTTAACATAGCGGGGTGGAAGGCATCTAGACAAAAGATAAATGAGAGTAAGACATGAGAGTTTGCAACAATCATTGTTTTTTTCTATGTGAGAAGAGTGTAAGATGCCATACTAATGTTAGATTATGAATACCATGCATGTTTTATGAATGCACTTTTGAATGAAGAAGGAATTGTTGTTTATCAAGTACACTAAACAGTTACCAGCTGCAATCATTCCAATTTACATACACGGGTAGTGGACTTTGACTGAAGTAAAACTAATGGAAGTCCTTGATGGAACTCACCCAAAACTAATGGAAGTCCTTGATGGAACTCACCCAAATCTATCTCACTCGTTTATTATTGGATTTTTATTTAGGCCTAATGAATGCATTCTCAATGCAAATGTGCAGGTTAGACCTGTAATGCTAGAATCATCTCTTCTCACAATAACATGATCAGCACTTTTATTTTCTTGATTGTTGCTTCAAATTATCCATATATAGTGCCCCTAACCTGCATAGTGGCCACTAGTATGGCAATACCTTTTACTATAAACTGTCAGCTTGGTTTGATAACTGTACAATTATTATGTATACTATGTTACAACAGTATGAGGGCAGGATGATAGAGGAGGGAGTGAAGACAGTTAATTAAACAATGTGTTACTCAAGCACAACATGTTTATTTGTGTTGTTGTTTTATCTTGTATGAAACATATCAATGTACAGGTAATTTATTTGACCAAATGATTAATTCAACCAAAACCTTTGCCACAGTCTGCACAACTAAAGCTGTTTCCCTTGTATGAATCCTTGTGTGCCTATCCAGGTGACTATTATCCTGTAAAAGTTGTAGTACAACTACAAAACAATGTAATTCAATGGAATGTGATTCATACAGGGGAAGGCCCTTTGGGCCTATTTGGTAAAGGCATTGGTGATAAGGTTGTTCTTAAGCAACACATTAATTAATTCAGGGGAATAGCCCTTTAGTTTGTGGTGAATGTTTTAATCAAACAGATTTATTCTGTTTATCCAGAAACACTACATATAGTAGAGTAGTTGGACATTGAGTTACAGTAGGAATATAATGTGATTGAGTAATAATATTAAAGAGTGGATATAAAGTCTTATTACATGGCTTGGTTGAATGCTTGATTCTGATTGGTCAATCGCTTAATTCAGCGGTGAGTTATCTCATGATAATGACCGCTCCGCTGTATAATGACCGCTGCCTAATCAAACCCTCTGAGCACCACCAGCTGCGCGGCTGCGCCCGCTTGATTTACTGCCGTTTCCAACATAACAGCCATGTAAACACACACACTACTGACACACAATGTAATTTACAGCTAAACATTGCTCTTAAAAATGTTTTTGAAAACATTTGAGCGAGAAATAGACGAAGCAGCTGGACCCGAAAATGGATTCTATTTGATCAACTCACTTCCTTGTTTTCCGACAGTGCTTCAGCCCTGCAGCTGGGCAGACTCAGCCAGCGCGAAGTTATGGAATACTTTTTTTGTTGTGTTTTGGATCAATGGATTAATTTATGTTAGTTAGCCATGTAATAAGCGGGATAATATCTGGCTAGGTGGTCATTGTCGGGATATAATTCACCTTCAGGGAGTGTAACCACCTCGGCTTCGCCTCGGTGGTTAAACTCCCTGTCGGTGAATTATCTCCCGACAATGACCACCTAGCCAGATATTATCCCTTACATAGTGTATCTGTAGCTGCAAAGGTTGCATTTGGAAACTAACTATGTAAAATACCGGTACTACTATGGCACAACAGTATGACAGAAGGATTAAAGACAGTTCGCTTTAGCATTCTTTTTTTATAATGTTTTTATTTGTATCTTGCATTAATAATAATTTAATTTATACAGAGAGATATATAAAGTTTATAACGTTGTATAAGAATGTTTCTTTGCAACCTTGATTCTCAACAACAACAACACCGCTGCTGAGTGCCGCCCACTCTTTTCACATTATGCAATAGCTTCATTAAATTCACTTAAATTATCTCATTGAGGGGAAAATGTCAACCATTGTAATATGATCACATCTAATTAAGATTCATTTTTTTCCTCTGACAAGGCTCAGAAATAGCCTACACATTTAGAAACACACAGGCAGAGGTAAAGGGGTCAGAATATACAGTTGCTAGTTTAGAGTGGTGATAGTGTGACTTTGATGGCTGATGGAAACTGAAAGGTTATTCGAGTTTAGCATTGTTCACTATTTCTTTTACTTTTATTTTGTTTTGACTTTTTATTACATTAGTTTTTAGTAGGTTTTTTATAGACATGACAAACAAGACATATACATAACTGTCGGGTTTATTCCGTGAGTGGGATCATTATAATATTAAGTGCCGGCCCAGCTTATATTTGTAACTTCATGTTGTGTCATTTATGTATAGAATGTTGGTGCTATTATGAAGTTCACTGCCTATACAGTAAATACTCTGTGTTATATAAGAACAGAGATCCTCTTATCAACCAATTACAGTATATCTCAGGGATGTAGATATTAATACAGCTAATTGGGGGGTAAATGTGTTACCAATGTGTTACCAATGTGATACTACTATATACCAGGAATGCGAGGTTTTACTACAATGGTATGTGAGGGGCAGGAAGTGTCGGGTGACAGAGGAAGAGGGGCGAGCTATACCAGGGCACGATGTGTTCATTCATTCTTTCAGTTCAGAACAATGTAACGAACGGGATGACGCGTTTAAGTAAGTCCTTTTAATGTGTTATATGTTCGTTGAATGCTCTAAATTCAGTCACAAATGATGCATCTATGCAGTCGCTATATCTGTGAATTAATAGTATGTATCTTGTGTTTCTCTTGTGTGTTGCAGTTATTACCTAAACGCCACAGTCTCAGGTTCCTTTGTTGTAATGATCATCAATGCTATTGTACTATCTAACACGGGCCAGACAAGGCAAATAAGGCTTTATACTGTACACAAGTGTAGTAGAAGTATGTTTGTACGTGTGTGAGTGTGTTATGAGATAATAGTAATAAAATGGCCAAAATCAAGTGATTGTTTACGGGCATTATTGCAACGTCGAGGCTATGTGTGTTTGAGTAATATAAATGTTACCTTGGTGTGTGTTAAATCACAGTTACCAGACCTGTTTGTTATAACCCCTTTGCGGAGGGTCTGAATCAGTAATTAAGCAAAGCTATGAAACAGCAAAGTTTAGTTATATCCGTACAGTAATAATTAAATGTGGTGTAATTCACCATAGTAATAATTAACCGTGTGTAATCACCGGTGAGTAATAATTCATTGCGGTGTAACCCACCGACGTGTTACTGAAGCAACGGTACTTAATTCACCGTAGCTATTCAAAGTAATACGAGCATTGTGTGATCCGCAATGCTAATGAAAGCCATCGGCCCGTGTTAGCTTAGCTGTTAGCTTAGCTACTACGTGAGCAATGGTGGTTGTCTGCTGTTAGCGTGACGCTAGCTGAGAAGCAAGACAACGAGGGACGGCCATCCAGCGTTTGCGGAGCATCGCTGACCCGTCATCGATCGCCGTGTCCAAGGACCAGCGACCGAAACCCGTAGGCTGCTGGAGGTAGCTGATATCTGCGGGAATCATCCGTGCCGTATTGAGGTGACCTGAGTTAACTCGGGAAAGGATGCTGGTAGCGTGATCCTGCTGCTAAGGAGGTTGTGCCCTGGGTGCTAGGAAGCATCCGGTTTTGCCGACCTAAATAAAGAGTTTCAGTGCCCACATGAGTGCTTGTGCATTGGGGGGAATATCGCTGAAATTGTGTGTTGCAGAAAGGAACTGTGCATTGACTTTGGGGGGTATACCAGACCAAGCTAAATTGTAAACAAGCAAGGAGCTAGCCACCTTCCCATTGACATTGCATTGTGCCTAGCAACCAACTAGCATTAGGCTAACGGTGGCTAACTGGCTGACTGACGCTAATGCTAAGCTAAAGGAGGGCTGACTGACGCTAATGCTAAGCTAAGGGAGGTTAACTCCAGTTGGATGTTGTTGGGGCTAGCCTAGCCAATGCTAACGCTAATAAGCATAGGGGTTGGAGCTACCGCATTGTGTATGTTTCACAGCACGACTGGCCGCCAGGGAGGAACGCCGAACCGGCCATCTAAAAAGAGAGACAAGGTTGGTGGGGGGGGCGAGCGAGTAGCCTCGTGTAACCATGGCAGCCTTAGATGCGTTAAAGAAAGCGCGCTCGGCGAGCCAAGGCGCGTTAACAAGGTTAACGACCAAAGCCAAAAGTACGGCTGCCCATAAGTCCGAAAGTGAACTTAAGGCTTTACTGAAAGACATGGATATAGGTTTTGATGAGCTTCTAACTTGTAGCACGGATTATACAAGCGCAATGGTAGAGGCTGATGAAAACGCTATGGACATAAAAGTTGTTAGTACGAGACTCGATGCCGCAAAGATATCTTTTGGCTCGGACAGAATTGCAGGAAAACTTATGGAAGCGGTTCATAGAAGAGTCTGTGCAGCGCACCCTCAAGTGGGCGGCAGAGGCAGCAGACAGAGCGCGTCCTGACCGTTACGAAGAACAGGATATTAACCTAAGTCTTATTTACGGGCTAGAGAGTGTAATTGAGCGATCATTAACAGACATGCAGACGTTATTAAACTCATGGGAAGGTTGCATTTCTGACGGGAATTTGGCCAAGGTATTAGCTGAGGTGTATGCTTTGAAAGCACGTAAGAGTGCCAACCTCCAGGATTTAAAGCACAAAGGCGAAATAGTAATAGAAATGAAAGAGGAAATTAAACAAGAAAGTGTACCTCTCGCCGTTGACAATGGAGGAAAGAAGTCAGCCGGTAGCAAGCTGGCTGCTCAGCCTATGAAATTACCCCAATTCAGTGGGGAACGCATGTCATACTTCAGATGGAAGAAACAGTGGCATAGGATTTATGCACTCTTTGACAATCCTGGGTGGGGTGATGACATGCGTTACCAGCTACTGATTGATTCTATTGATAAAAGGATAAATGATGAATTAAGGCTTGATTATTGCCAGACTTCAGATGAGGTCTACCAAAAATTAGAACTCCACTATGGAAACGTAGGACAGATTGTCAAGGAGATTATAATGAAGTTGGAAAGTGTGCCCGCTGTAAGCAGTGGCCAGCCAAAGGAGACATTAAATCTTGTTAGATTAATAGAGCAATCGGTGCTAGATCTAGCGGATCTTAATGCTGGCGACGTCATTCAAAATCAGCTCGTCATTCACAATTTAGAGGCTAAATTGCCGCCAGAAATGCAAGAACGGTGGCTTGTGATGCGTTGTAATCCAAATAATAATATTGATAGCCAAAACAGGTTCCCGCATTTCATTGCCTTCTTACGCGAGCATACAAAAGTGCTCGTTGAACAAGAACAATTAAATGCAAAGGGCATAGGGACCAAACGAAGTGATCCGAGCCCACGTAGCCGTAATAATGACCGACAGAATGATAAGCCGGGGAACGGGGCGCGCGAGAAGCGTGCTTCGACAAGGGCTACGTTTAGCGGCGAGGAGGCGCGGGGTTCGTGCGTAATCTGCGGAGAGAGCGATCACTCAGGGGCATTGTTCCGTTGTAAAATGTTCATGAAAGCCAACGTTGAAGGCCGGCGTGCGTATGCGAAGAAACATAAAGCATGCTTTAAGTGTTTATATCTACATGACGGCCAATGCAGAGTGCGCAATGACAATTTCCTGTGTAGGTTAAGTGAGTGCAAAAGGGACGGCTCGTCGCCTCCTCATAATTTCAAGTTGTGCCCCAAGGCGCGTCCACGTAATGGGGATAGTAGCACTAGTAATAATAATAGTGACAGCGCGAGAGGGGGGGCTAGTAGCGTGGGGAGGGACTCACGTGGGCCTACACATGAAATTGAACTTAAGCTTGCTGAGGCCGAGTTGACGCCAAAGCAACTAGCTATAGTGCGCAAAGCTTACACGAACAATACAGCCGCGACAGGCTGCACTGAGGGCGGAGAGCTGCCTGCTCTGATGATGACGTTGGAAGTAACCACGAAAAGTGGTGATTGGGTGGGGGCTTTGATTGACCTCGCCTCTGATACGAATTATATCACCCACAAAGCTGCAGACAGGCTCGGGCTGAAAGGAAGACCTGTCACTCTGAGCGTGCAGGGCGTTGGGGGGATGAAAAAGACATTCAAGACGAAAAAATACTCCATTAAGTTGAAGACAATGGGGGAGAAGGGCTCTTCTCCACTGGACCATGACATGACTTGTTATGGTCTGAATGAGATTGCAAAGATCAATTGTCCAGTTAATCCTAGGCGCATTGCAGATCTTTTCCCGGGCACCGATCCGGAGGAGTTGCGACGTCCACTGGAGGTGGAAATACTTATCAGTGCGCGTGAGGGTCGTTTAGCCCCACAGCGGTTGGCTAGATGTGGAGATTTGGTACTTTGGTCGGGGATTTTGGGTAAGACGGTTAGCGGATGTCATCCGTCTCTATTCGACGCCAGTGAAATGGTCACAGGACAGTGGGCGTCAACCCATTTTGCTCTTTCAATGAGAGGTGGAGCCGTGGAAATTAAGGCTGCTACGTGCCATACTGACACCAGCGCGGCACTGTCTTGGTGGCGTTGGGACAGTATTGGGGCGGCATGCGATCCCCTGTGTGGGGGTTGTCGTTGTGGAAAATGCGCCCCTGGTGGCAAAGAGATGTCTCTCGCTGACGAGAGAGAAATGGAGATTGTCAAGAGGGGCCTGACTTTTAAGACAAGCGACTCTCACAGCGATGAGTCGCATTGGGACGCGAGCTATCCTTGGAAAGAGGACCCGTCTACTTTACCAAATAATAGGGCGGCGGTTGAGGCCACGTTCTTAAAGTCTGAGAAACGTCTCAGGCGAGATCCCGTGTGGTACCAGGCCTATGCTAGCCAGGTGCATGAGATGCTCAAAAGAGGTGCTGCTGTCAAGCTGTCTAAAGCTGCCATGGACATGTGGGGCGGGGCTGTTTGGTGGATCAACCATCTTATGGCACCAAACCCACACTCAGTTTCCACGCCAGTTAGGATAGTCTGGGACAGTAGTCAAGAATTCCGGGGCGTGAGTTTGAACAGTATCCTGCTAAAGGGGCCCGATGTTTTGAACCCGATCCGAGCAGTGTTGCTGCGTTTCAGAGAGGGGGAATACGCCGCCATTGGCGACGTAAGCAAAATGTACCACTCCGTTTGGCTAGAAGAGCGGGAGGTACATTTGCACCGGTTCCTATGGAGGGACTCAGTTGACAGCAAGATTGAAGACTATGCAGTTGTACGGGTCAATATGGGAGACCGTCCAGCGGGTAGCATAGCTCAAATAGCGATGCGCGAGACAGCGTATCTACCTCAGTTCACCCACATGGTTGACGAGAGGGACGTAATCGTGGAGAACGCTTACGTAGACGACATTTTTCTATCTCACAACTGCCCCCAGAGGCTGGAGAAGGTACTGGCGGGGGTTAAAACCATTCTGGCTACCGGGGGGTTTCACCTAAAGCCCTGGGTACGGTCAGGCCAAAGTGGGAGGGAAGGAGATGGAGAAATGAAACCAGAGACTATGTTGTTTCCGAATCAGATGAGAGAGGAGGACAATAAGGCTCTGGGGGTTGGTTACCATGTGAAGGAGGACAGCCTCTTCATCATGGTTGCCATAAACTTTTCCGCCAGAAAAAAGAAAGTGCGGAGCGAGGAAAACCTTGCTCTGAAGGAGGTGGCGGAGAAGACGCCAGATCCTCTGACTCGGCGTATGTTGCTGAGTCAAGTAGCGGGGCTGTATGATCCCATTGGCCTTGTGACGCCTCTGAAACAGAAGGGCGTTATTCTAGTCAGGAGGGCGTTCCAAGAGGCGGGGTCATTGACCAAAGACACTTGGGATCAACCGTTGTCTAGCGATCTCCGCGTGAGAGCGGTTGAACTTTTTGAGGAATACGCAAAGCTGAGTGCGATCACGTTCCCCAGGTGTATCACTCCGCCCGGATGGGTGGGGAAACCCTGGGGCATCACCTTCTCCGACGGGAGCTCAGAGTCCTACGGAGCGGTGCTCTACCTGCGGTGGGAAACTGCTAGCGGGGTGGAGACTCGTCTGGTGGAGTCAAAAGCCAAGTTGGCTCCTCTAGACCAAAAGGGTGATGCAGTGAAAGCTGAAATCTGCGGTGCTGTCTTTGCCGCACGACTGAAAGGGTACGTGCTGAAGCATAGCAGGCTGACAATCGAGAAGTGGTATCACTTTGTCGACAGCCAGACAGTGCTGGGTGCCATTCAAAGGGACAGTTATGGGTTCCAAACGTTCTTCGCCAATAGGGTTGGGGAAATCCAGAAGGCGGGGCCTGTGACTGACTGGTGGTGGGTTCCCGGGGTGGAAAATGTAGCTGATCTAGTCACGAGGGGGGGTTCTCCTGAGCAATTAGACAGTGATTCCCTGTGGCAAAAGGGACCAGAGTTCCTAGCCAGACCAGTCGACCAATGGCCTATGAAGTCTGCTGCTGAGGTGGCTTCTTCATCGCGGGAAATCGTGAGTACATTGCAGAGAAAAGTGTTCAAAATGAAGGCATTCTCTGCTGCTGTTACTAGATCCCAAACTAAGAACCAGGGGTCCGCGCCACTGCCAGACAGTGGCGGGTCCTCACCAGTCAGTGGCAGATCTTCACCAGACAATGGGGGGTCTCCAGCGGTCAGCAGGGGTCCTTCACCAGTCAGTGATGGGGGTTCTGTGGCAGCATCTAATGACGAAACTGAACAGCTGTGGGGGTCAGGCCTTGTGAACCAAATGGACTTGGCTAGATGCAGCACACTGTCAAAACTCTGCGGGGCAGTTGGCTACGTCCGCAGAGTGTTGCACGGCCACGGAGGCTTATTCAAGTCCGGCAGTCGTGTACAGTGGGGGGCGGTGCTCTCTGTCGGAGAGCGGGACACAGCATTTAAGGAGCTGTGCCTTGCCGCCCAAGAGGGAATTTCTTTCCCGACAACGACACTAAACCGTCTTGTAGTTAGTAAGAACGACAAGACAGGTCTCTTGCTATGCCGAGGCCGGGTTCAGACCGTTGACCAAGAAAGCCAGGGCGTGCCCATCATTCCTTACGAGGCACGACTCAGCACACTACTGTGTGAGGAGGCCCATCGTGCAAACCACGAGGGCGTGGCTGGGACACTCCTGCGAGTCAGGAAGAAAGCCTGGGTGGTTCAGGGGCCAAGGGTCGCACGTAAGGTGATCGACTCTTGCCTGTTTTGTCGCAAACGGGGGGCTAAGCTATCCAGTCAAGTGATGGCTAATCTTCCTACAGTGCGCACAAGTCCAGCAGCTCCGTTCGAGTACACAACGCTGGATTTGTTCGGTCCTTACACTGTCAGGGGCACTGTGAAGCGACGCATTAAGAGAAAAGTCTGGGGCGTGGTCTTCAGTTGCATGGCCTCACGGGCTGTCCATGCAGACCTAGGTGAGGACTTGTCTACAGAAGGCTTTCTGCAGACCTACCAGCGATTCACTGCTCTGAGAGGCCATCCAAAAAAGTTGTGGTCTGATCAGGGTACGAACTTTGTTGGCGCGAGACCAGCATTGGAGGATCTATACAAGTTCCTAGGGGACATTGACAAGGAGCAGATCCAGCAAAGAGCAGCAGTTGCAGGGACCGACTGGGCATGGGAGTTTAGCCCAGCGGACTCACCGCACCGGAACGGGGCGGCCGAAGCTGCCGTCCATGTTCTGAAAAGGGCGTTGAGCAGCGTCGGCGACACCGATGATCTGTCGGCGTTGGAGTTCCAGACTCTACTCTACCTTGCTGCTAACCTGGCCAACGAAAGACCCATCGGAGCCAGAACTCAAGTCGACGAGGATTCCGTGGACATCATCACTCCCAACTCTCTGCTGTTGGGGCGGGCAGGGCCCAGGGGAGACATCCTGGGCTTTGACTTCCCTAGCTACCCGTACAGTCGTCTTCGGGCGGTCCAGCGCGAGGTGGACAAGTTCTGGAAGCGGTGGAGCCAGTTGGCGGGCCCTCATCTCTTCATCCGAGAGAAATGGCACGTTCCAGCACGGAATGTGGCCGTCGGCGACCTGGTGTGGGTCGCGGACCAGAATGCTCTACGAGGTCGATTCCGGATGGGTCGTGTCGTGGAGGTGAATCCAGATAACCAGGGTGTCGTCAGGGACGTAAAGGTGCGGACATGTCCAAGTCTGCCCATCAGTTGGTCGCAGGTGGTGAAAGACGTGGTGGCATGGCCATCCGTCATCCTCCATCGTGATGTGCGGCGGCTGGTTGTCCTAATCCCGGTTGAAGATCAGTAAATTAGACTAGAAAGTCCTCTTGAGAAATACCCTAACGAACTCTTCCATATGCATGCTGCGCGAGTAAGACTAGTCAGTGGGTGTTTACTTGAGGCAGCTGGGTGATGGGGCATACTTGTCACTCAGTAAGGAGCAAAGCGGTGGTGCCTACCTCCTACAGTCAGATTGAGATCAAAATTAATTCAGTGCATGAAAGTAAACCAGGTTTATTATTTCATAAGTTCAGCTGGTGAGTGCCATCCGGAGGCGTTCATCGATTAGAAGCATGATTGATATACTTATTTTTTATTTTTGTTTGAATGTTTTTGTTTGCAAATGATTGTGGGGAATCTATTTAGCCTACTGGGTTTATTTCAAACCGTAGCCTAAAAGTGGGAGGTGTCGGGTTTATTCCGTGAGTGGGATCATTATAATATTAAGTGCCGGCCCAGCTTATATTTGTAACTTCATGTTGTGTCATTTATGTATAGAATGTTGGTGCTATTATGAAGTTCACTGCCTATACAGTAAATACTCTGTGTTATATAAGAACAGAGATCCTCTTATCAACCAATTACAGTATATCTCAGGGATGTAGATATTAATACAGCTAATTGGGGGGTAAATGTGTTACCAATGTGTTACCAATGTGATACTACTATATACCAGGAATGCGAGGTTTTACTACAATGGTATGTGAGGGGCAGGAAGTGTCGGGTGACAGAGGAAGAGGGGCGAGCTATACCAGGGCACGATGTGTTCATTCATTCTTTCAGTTCAGAACAATGTAACGAACGGGATGACGCGTTTAAGTAAGTCCTTTTAATGTGTTATATGTTCGTTGAATGCTCTAAATTCAGTCACAAATGATGCATCTATGCAGTCGCTATATCTGTGAATTAATAGTATGTATCTTGTGTTTCTCTTGTGTGTTGCAGTTATTACCTAAACGCCACAGTCTCAGGTTCCTTTGTTGTAATGATCATCAATGCTATTGTACTATCTAACACGGGCCAGACAAGGCAAATAAGGCTTTATACTGTACACAAGTGTAGTAGAAGTATGTTTGTACGTGTGTGAGTGTGTTATGAGATAATAGTAATAAAATGGCCAAAATCAAGTGATTGTTTACGGGCATTATTGCAACGTCGAGGCTATGTGTGTTTGAGTAATATAAATGTTACCTTGGTGTGTGTTAAATCACAGTTACCAGACCTGTTTGTTATAACCCCTTTGCGGAGGGTCTGAATCAGTAATTAAGCAAAGCTATGAAACAGCAAAGTTTAGTTATATCCGTACAATAACAATGACACCAGACTATGTAATGTATACTAAACGAGTGACGGTTTTGTTTGTTTTGACTTCTTGTTCTAAATTTCAGTTTGGTTTTAATTCGTTTTTTGAAGTGGGCTTGGATATTTGTCAGGGGTACGTGAGATGAAAATCTATGGTTTATAGGGCAGGGATACCCAAATAGATAAGGGCCAGGGGCCCAGTTGATACAACAACAACATTAATGATACTTGATAACTTCTGTCTGTCATTGGCGGCTTATATTGTCGAGCCTAACAACTGCCACTGTTTGCTGGCAAATGAAACACAGTGGTATTGAATTAGCCTCACCTCACCGACCGTATAGGGGTGTCATGGTGGATTCTTGGGCAGTCGGGGATCTCCAGTGCTCTCGCTCTTCAGCTGTGCGCAGCATGGTCTGGAAGCTGCAGCCAGTCCATTCCTTGATGTCGTCCATCCAGGACTTTCTGCCTCTTCTCCGCTTTCCCTCTACTGTCCCCTAGGATGCTCTTTCACAGGGAAGGGTATGTCTCGTGACATGACCTGTTGGGAGTAGAGGCTCCTGTTCTCCAGCATGGGTGGTAACTATAAGTCTAACGTAGTCATTTGTCTGGTGTTCTTTATACTATATATGTAGCATCCTTCTGTAGCACTTGTTTTAGAAGTGTCCGCTGTGAGTGTCCAGCTCTCACACCCATATGGTAGGGTGGATAGTACATGTACATCTGATCGTGTTGCTCCATACTCTGGCAAGTCTTGTCATGGCTGATGTTGCTATGCCTAATTATTGTTTTAATTGTCTCCACCAGGCCGAAGGCATGGGGAGAGAGTATGTTTTGCACTCCGTCCGTGTGTGTGTCCGTCCGTCCGTCCTTCCTTCCGTCCGTCTGTGTACAGCTAATCTCCGGCACCGTTAACCCGGCCGATGCCAAACTTTGCACACACACTCCCTGGATGCCAACGATGAACCTCTGCCCCACATTTTCCAGAACGGCCTGTTATAGCGCCACCATGAGGCAGCTTTTCACATTTTTTACCTAAAACTGCACCGATCTGCGTGAAACGTTGCATGCACACTCCCTAGAGGCCAAGGACAAACCTTTGACCTGCATTTTCCGCATCTGCCTTTTATAGCGCCACCAGGAGGCCGACTTTTGTAAAACACATTTTTTGATATTACTCCTCCAGATTCTGTCCACAAATCTCACAAATCGTTACACAGTATCTCTATGGTCATGTGCTCAAGTCGGATCTGTCTGATATTTCATATTCCATCCTAATTGGCTATAATTGGCTTTCACAGTTTGCAAGATTGCCCCGTTTTGAACAATAGCCTCAAATCATGAACGCAGCATGCAATTTACGTGAAATCTTTCACACATTTTCTTACTAGGCTGAGGAATATATCCCACCCTTTTCACATTGGCCTGTTATAGCGCCACCAACAGGTAGATTTTTGCAAAACACATTTTTGGAACAAAATGCCTCAAATCATCCAATTGCCATCAAAGGCGTATGAAGAAATGGCAATCGGTACACATGATCTCTGTAGTCATGTGATCAAGACGAGTCTGTTGGATTTCTCAGATTGTACACTGATTGGCTAAGATTGCCTTCCAAAGTTTTCAGGAGTGGCCCGTTTTGTACAAAATGCTGCACATGTCCTGCTCATCCAGAATTCTATCCTCAGAGATGCTATGAGTGATCTGGCTCAACAAAATGAAGAAAATTGTTGCAAAAACAAATTAAAAAAAACATCCTCCTAAACATTTTGCCAAACATCACACACACTCCTATCCTCCTGGTGGAGACCTGTGCCCGGAAGGGCACTTTTTCTAGTTTCCTTTGTGGAGCTGCCAACCTCATCACTCACAAATGTTTGGTTGTGGCTGTCCCTGGTGCCCATACCCGAGGCGGGGTTGGTGAAAGGGCCTTTCTGTGTGGAGTTTGCATGTTCTCCCCGTGTCCCCTAGGGTATAGGTACCCTCACAAAAAACATGCAGTAATCCTGGTCTCTAAACTATACCTCCCCCTGGCCAGCCTCCATCAGGCCTGATGGAGGGCAAAGGATCTGGTCAGAATAACATGTTCCTTCCACGCGTTAGGTCCAACCGGGGAAACTACCCCCTGTCAGGTGAAAATAAGCAGCTTGGACTCCTCATGCATAGAAGGAAGCATGAGGTCAGTCCGCTGCCCTCCCCAGGTTGGCAGAGGAAGTGTAGCGCCCAGGATTACATTAGATTGATTGATTGATTGATTGAAGAATTTATTAACAGTTTGCAGAATTACAGTACATTTCAAGCACAAACTCAATACAAAGGCTGTTAACTGTGAGTGGACGACCCAATTAAGCATTACACTTGTTTCCAATAGGGTCCACCATGTTCAAATCATCAAAAACATTTAGAGACGTACAAATAGACGTACAAATAGACACTTCTATATAGACAGAACAGGAATTCATCATAAAATAATAATTGACACTGGGTGACACTGGGTGAAAAAATGGGTTGCACAATCGTGGGATAAAAACTATTTATTAAAAAAAAAAAAGTGCTTGAATGAATATGGTTATTGCGGAAGTTGTAGTTTCTGAATTGAATTAGCAGGGGATGGTCAAATGAAAGCAAAAGCATCCATTCATTTTGGGCAGCTTGCATCTGCTAATTTTATTTTCATTTATTATATATACTTTTTTCTTCCCAAAAGTGCCCTCTTAGAGAATGTCAGCCCCGCCTCTCTAACATTCTCTGCACATCCCGGTGGATGGCCTCATGAGGCTCATGGTTAGCCTGGATCCAGCCCAAAGACCCCGCCCACTCTCTGAGTGGACTCCGTCTCTTGGTCTGGTGTTGCACTGTGAACCTATCATTTCTTCGGTACAAAAATGTATTATCCAATGAGAATCGGTGGTGGGGGTGGGTCTAACAAACAACCAATCAGCGCCGAGTCCCGTTTTCAGCGTCATCATCACGCAGCGCAACACACAGAGGAAGGAGGGAAAAACAACACCAATGGCTACTGGTTGAGGGAAATTCTAATCCCCTCCCCCTTGAAATCGCTCAGACAGGAGACAATGTCAGACTGAAGCTTCAATAAAGCTACAGTCTGATACTCAGGCTAGCTCATGGTACCATGGTGCCGCACAGTGCCACGACTTGACACAACTCCTCTGAAACAACCCCCATGTCTACCCTTTGCTCAACAATCAATCATCCCAATGCAAAGAAAGAAAGACATGTATATCAATTGGCGCTATTGGCACTTCTTATAAAATATTCAACAAAGCGTTCCAGACATGTGTTTGTGCTGGCTTATAGAGAGGTCAGTGCAACCGTGTGTGTGTGTGTGTGTGTGTGTGCGTGTGTCTGTGTGTGTGTGTGTGTGTGTGTCACGAGAATGAGAAAACTGTATATGTGGAATGATGATGCCGCGGTGCATTCCGCGGCAAGTGTTTTCATCATTCAGGGAAAAAAATGCAAAACACATGTATTTTTTATCGCATTCAGATAGAGTTGAAATGAAACAAATTGTAACAGTATACATTTACCTAATAATATCGCACTGCAAGCATCTCAGTTCTCAGCCGGCAGCGCTTGTGCCAGTAAAGGACCGTTAACTGTTGCGTACGCGCTACGTTAAAATCCATCTCCTTAACCAATTTAGGCCTGACGTCGAAATAAATAAAAAAGTCTTCTGAAAGAATATTATATTCAAATATTTGTGCCACATTTTCACGATTTTGAGTGGTGTAAACCACTCCTACAACAGGCTTTGTTAGTCTGTGCAGAAAAAATGAGCATGGTTGCTATGTTCACCCTGTCCACCCGGGTGTGATTTCATTACGTCAGACATGATTTCATTACGTCAGACAGGCTATATAAGACCTTACACCACTCAGTTCACACGGGTGTGATTTTTCAAAAATAGCAGATCTACAAGCTCGTAGCGCGCCACTCGGTGGCGCGCTATGAGCTTGTAGATCTGCTATTTTTCAATAGCTAAAGTATAACATAATGCTTAGTTAAAACACCAAAAGGGGTTCCCGCCCAGAATGGATTAACCAATTTAGACCTGCAGCCGGGAATGTACAAATATGCCTTCTAAAGCAGTAGTTCTCAATGTAGTTATGTATTATGTTTGACCGCGGACCCCCATCTGAAAATGTTCCGTGCCAGAGAAGATTTGTGTTACACAAATTCATAATTATTCAAGATTCTTCAAAAATAGCAGATGTACAAGCTCGCAGCGTGGCACAAACTGATGCGCCGTGTACTTGTAGGTTTGCTACTTTTGAGAACCACTGTTCTCAAACATATGTTGCTATAGCCTACCGGTATATATTATAAAATTACAAAGTTAAAGCAAAGTTACTATATTTACCCAGGGTAACTGGACTAAGCATCAGATACTTGTTTACAGCCAGGCCCTGCTCATAGAACATTTCATGGTAGTGGTTCAATGCCTTGCTCAAGGGCACTTCAGCGGTGGTAATTTTAACGTGCCGGTCCGGGGATACGAACTGGCGACCTTCCGGTATCAAGACCGCTCCGCAAACCGTTCGGCCACCGCTGCCACAGATGCTCACTCGGTTTTAATGGCTTAAACGAACAAACATGTCGACTTAATTGTAGGCTAGTCATTAAAGCACCAACAGAAAGCCAAAAAAAAACCTTCCTTCCACTGTTGCATTTCAGAGCTTTTACAGGCTTCAGTAGCAAGCTGTGTGTGCGCAGAGTTTTGTTCTGGCTGTGAGGTCGGCCTGGTTGCGGCTATAGCACCTCTAGGGGCAATGAATTCCATTTAATCATTCTCCCTTCTTTCTCATTAGGGTCACATTAAAGAGAGACCAAAAACCTGGAGCAAAGCACACAACCCGCCATTGTTGAGGAGATCCAGAATGGAAGACTTGAAGTGTTTTTCTTTTTATTTCCATCTCTCTCTCTCTCTCTCTCTCTCTCTCTCTCTCTCTCTCTCTTCTCTCTCTCTCTCTCTCTCTCTCTCTCTCTCTCTCTCTCTCTTTCTCTCTCTCTCTCTCTCTCTCTCTCTCTCTCTCTCTCTCTTTCTCCCCCTAGGCCCTATACACTCCTCTCTGTCGCTCTCTGTCTCTTTTGTGACCCCCCCCCCAAGAAAAGGAAAAAAAAATAAGTTTGTGTTTGCTCTCACACAAACACAAACATGGTTGAAAATAGTCGTGGCTGGGGGAGGAGGGGGGGAGTCTCAATCTGGACCCCAAGTGGGGTGGTGCGGGAAGGTGAGGTTGGGGTCATAAATTGACAACTGAATCATACTATTTCTTTCCTCTTCTTTTTTATGTATTTATATTTTAATTATGGTTGTGGTAACAGATGCAGAACATACTGTATGCTTCCATTTTACATATAACCACTTTTACGTATAGCTTTTAAACTTTGCTGAGAAGACGCAATTCGTGCCATGTTTCAAGCTTGCAGATCTATGACTTTTGGTGCTTTTGTGTGACGCTGTAGTAGCCTATGATCTAGTACACCATTAATTTATGAAAATATGGAGATAAAAGGTGTGTGTGTGTGTGCGTGCGTGCGTGCGTGCGTGCGTGCGTGCGTGCGTGCGTGCGTGCGTGCGTGCGTGCGTGCGTGCGTGCGTGTGAACCTCTGCTGTATAGTGCACTTGTTGGACGGTAAGACTCATTCCTGTGTTTTGGTGTTTATAAGAGAGAGACAGAATGAGAGAATGATGAAGAGAGAGAGAGAGAGAGAGAGAGAGAGAGAGAGAGAGAGAGAGAGAGAGAGAGAGAGAGACGGAATGAGAGAATGATGAAGAGATAGAGAGAGGCCAAGATGGGGAGAACGTGTGCCTCTTGGCACATTTTGTGGATCTATGAAAGTGTGAGTATACTGCATGTACATATGGATCTGTGTATGCATCTATAAATGGCATTGTGTGTGTGCATGACATGTCTGTGTGAAATAATTCAGAGTGTGTGTACTGTATGTGGATGATATCAGACTCTTTGCGTGCGTGCAGGTTGTACTCTATGTGGATGATACCAGAGTCTTTGCGTGCGTGCGGGTGGTGATTCTTAGTTAGGATTGTCTGTTCTTCTTTATACACACGGTTCAAATGCTTTGTTTGAGTACAATTCTGGGGTACAGTATTTTTTACTTTGATTGAGTAAAAGAAGCAAATGTTTAAACTATACTCCACTAGCCTATACTTCAGCTACTACAAGTAACTGTACATTTAGAGTCCTTTTTCACACCACGCTTTCGACACATCGGGCCTAATTTATTTAAGGTCATATTTTTATGCCAATACTTTTGTACTTTTACTCAAGCAAAAAGTAATTTCTACGATGCGTGCGTGCGTACATGCGTGCACAGGGAGGTTGGTGTGTGTCTTAAGTAAAAACAAAAACTGTTATTGTGTGTGTGTGCGTGCACAGGGCGGTTGGTATGTGTGTCTTAAGTTGTGAGCGTGTGCATGCGTCTGTTTATAGGGATGGGTCTCGGGAGAGAAGCGGTTGTGTTGGAACACTGTGCAGGCCTGCTATCGTCACTCTGCCAGGAAAAGTTAAGCGATAGTCTGTCTCTGTAGAACATTACCCAGATTAGATATGAAACAACGTTAAAATGCATCACGTTTAATGTCTCTGGACGTGAATGTGTGCCTTTTGCAATGCTCTCGCTGCACTTTTGGCTGAATCTGTCTCTGTGCGAAGTGTGCGTGTGTGCGTGTGCGTGTGTGTGTGTGTGTGTGTGTGTGTGCGCGTGCGCGCGTGTGTGTGTGTGCGTGTGTAGCTGTGAGAGAATGAGAGGATTAGTGCGCAAGAATGTGTTTGCGAGGGCAGTTTGATTTGTGCGTCTGTGTCCATGAGTGTATTAATGACTTGTGTTATATGTGTATATTTTGATTTGGCCTTTCAAACACCGCTTCTTGGCGATTCAGAGGATGGGGGGAGGGGGGGGGGGGGGGGGTTGTGCATGTGTCTCGAGAGGCGTAGAGAGAGAGAGAGAGAGAGAGTGGGTGGCCGGCGTTTTAAAAAACATGCCACTCTCTCAAACTAGTTCTTCAAAACCTCCACATTAATTTCCCCTCATTTTTTCCATCTCCCCCCCACGTACAGCTCTCCTCATGCAACATGCAACATGTGTTGCATGTTCCTGAGGCACCCCCCCCCCCCCCCCCCCCCATGCGGCCCCCCTGTGGACACAACCCCTTCCCCATTATACAGTATACGTGGGGGCCTGGCGTGAAAGTCCCGTCTGCCACTGTTAACCCCGCCTGACCGAAACGTGTTTCGCGGCTTCCGCGAGATCGCTCTGACACCCTTTGCTCTTTCTTTCCACCCCGGTTGGGATCCCGCGGCGCTGAGCTGGCTAACGTTTCGGCACGCGCCGTCCCAAAGAAATCACCTCAGGTGTTTGCGGCGAGGACGGCGTGGTCGACCTCGCCTGAGTTGCAGGGCCGTGAGTCGCCGTGCAGCTGTGTGTCATGCTTTAAGGCATCACGTCAACGCACGTGCGTGAGTGCGTGTGTGAGTGCGTGTGTGTGTGTGTGTGTGTGTGTGTGTGCGTGTGTGCGCGTGTGTGCGTGTGTGGGTGTGTGTGTGTGTGTGCGTGTGTGTGTGTGTCAGAGGCTGTGATGGTTTAGTGGACATGACTGCATGTTTATACGTGTGTGTGTGTGTGCATGCATGCGTGCATGCGTGCGTGCGTGCGTGCGTGCGTGCGTGCGTGCGTGCGTGCGTGCGTGCGTGCGTGCGTGCATGCATGCGTGCGTGCGTGCGTGCGTGCGTGCATGCGCGTCTGTGTGTGTGCAGGGCCGGCCCTCTCATCAGGCAGAACAGGCAGTTGCCTATAGGGCATCATGAGGGGAGGGGGGGCATCCACCACGCAAAAAAAGAAACACAGTGCTTTAGCACACAAGGGGGCGATGGTCATTTTTCAAGGGGGCGTCACGAAAAATCCTGCCTAGGGCACCAAATTGCTCAGGGCCGGCACTGTGTGTGTGTGTGTGTTTGTGTGTGTGTGCGTGTGCGTGTGCAAGAGACGGTGTGTGTATATGAAACCTCATATGTCCAAAACCTTTCAGTATTCAAATAAAAAAAGCTAAATATATATCGCCAGACGTCAGCTTGTGGATCTGTTACTTTTGTGCGACGCTATATATGATCAAGTATAGGCCGCTCATTTACAAAAATAAAACATGGTGATGAGAGGATTCTGCCCGACAGCAACGATATGTGCAGCGTGTGTTTGTACGAATGTCTCATGGAAGGGCCTCGTACGTGTGAGGAGGGAATAGCGGCTACACCCTGCCTCTGGGGGGCTGTCGGCTCTTATCACCCCATGTTCAACCCCCCCCTCACCTTCCTCCCCCTCCCTCGCAGATACGCAACAGAGCCCTTGGGAGGCCATGGCGGCCGAGTCAGAGGAGGTCAGCTCCGTGCAGGTGGACCATTTCAAGCGTCTGCCTCTGGCTCTGTGCGAGGCAGGGTTGAACCCGACTCGCACCCTGAACCGAACAGATCAGAATGTCTTGATTTTTTTTTTTATTTCCTTTCTCGCACTCTTTTCCACTCCAATAAGACTTGGACGGCATGAAGACAGAGTTAGGAGTTTGAATCCAAGACAATTTACCGTAAGCTCTCTCGCTCAACGCACACACACACACACACACAGACAGATGTCCAGACATACAGACAGAAACACATCACATATCCCCCCCGAACCCCCTCACGGGGTCCTTGAGGGGGTTCCAGGTGGTCCCCAGCCAAGTGTCTTAATATTTGATCGAAATCTGCTCCACCACCTTAAACCAATACATGGGCTATTTGAAAAGAACCGATCTACAAACTCCCAGTGCGTTGCATCATGATGTGTTGTGAGCTAGTAGATCTATGCTATTTAAAAAAAACACATTTTAACAACACAAATATTGTATGGGAGTCTCTGGCACAAAACATTTCCAGCTGGGGTTTACGGCCAAATGTTTGATAGTCCTTGAAATGAAAAAAATGTCAAGGCCAGAAAGTTTTTTTGCCACAGTAGGCGTTCCCCGCATAACTTGACATCATCATAACGTGATGATGTCACGCGCATATACCTCTATATTCCATGTTGTGTTGCTTGAGCTATAATCTATGATTCTATGCCATTTGGTATGCTTTTATCCAAAGTGCCTTTCTGTGCCACTACACTACAGTGCGTTTAGATGGACGACCCTGCCCTGGGGAATATGCACCTCTGATTCTGGCAATGTCAATGCCATGCTCTATCCATTATGCTATAAAATTACATCCACATTTACTTTTATGGCATAATACTGTATAGCTGACACTGTTTGCCAGTGTATAGATTACAAGTCCAACAGTAGGATAACCTTGCTCTATACACTCTTAGGGTCCCAAGCTCTTCTCCCTTCTGGCTCCAAAACTGTGGAATGCACTTCCCGTTGCAGTCAGAACTGCAGCATCACTCCCAATCTTCCGCCGTAGTCTGAAAACCCACCTTTTCAGACTAATTAATAGACTAGTTAATAGCATTGCTCTGGTTAATATGGAGAGCCTCCGTCCCCTCCAGCTATGGGGTTTTTAAATCCAGCTCCGTTGAGCCCTTAGAGTGTATATGAATAGAGACGGCACCGGATTTCTCCTGCCATCCACTTGCATTAAGTTGCTCAAAAGGGATTTCACTCAGGAACATGCATTCTGGGATATGGATTGGACCCATATCGTGAACGCACTGGCCGTTGACTATCTTTGCACGCGTTCACATGCGCTCACGTGTGAAACAGTGTTCACGTGTCATCATGAACGTGCGCAATGATAGTCAACGGACCAGCACATTCACGATATGGGTCCAAACTGCAATACCAAATTCAGCCACTATGTCCATTTCGCCTCAGGGTTTCCTCCGGGTGCCGTCTCTATTCATATATACTCTAAGGTTGAGCCTCCATTATATCAGGATTTTCAAAGCGCTGTATCTCTAAAGGTTCGAGCGCACCCAACGATCGTAAATCATTTGTGAGTTTGTACCGCATCACTGAGCAAATGTAACTGGTTGTAATGCTAGCTAAGGGGTCTGAGCTAATGCGACTGGTGATGTGCTCATAACAAAGGCCCCCACCTTCCTGAATAACCCGGAAAGGAAACCAGCACCGTCGAGTGAAAGCGCACGGGTGGCATTCCTTAGGTGTGTGTATGCTACCACTAGATGGCGCTAAATGAGTTAAGTACCAATGTTGAGGTATTTCTTTATACGGTAGTGGAGCTTTTCCCATTTGCAATACCTTAACTTGTACTCCACTACATCTCAGAGGCACTTACTTGTATCCACTATCATTATTTTTGAAAAGTTTAGTCACTATTTACTTTGTGATTTTGATTATTGTTACAAAACATACATTCATTTAACTTTGGCTATTTTCAAATACTTTTAATTTAATAGAAAGTAGGCCTACTTCTTCCATCACTGGCTTCTTCTTCTTTTCTTTTTCTTTTTTTCCCTTTTTTTTTGCCACAGTTTTATTATATCCGTGGCAGACCATAATATGCAGCGTTTGGGCCAAGAACACTCATTCCCTGTCAGCTCCCGAGACAGAGTAATAAGGTTGACAAAACCACCGTGAGAATGAAGACGACAAAAACAATGAACATCCCTGTTCCCTTCACTGACTCATTCACTTGCTTTTCCTAAATACTGTGGGTAGCTGGCGGTGAAACAGGTCTGCACATTCTTTACTTATAGGAAGTGTTTGTGTGTGTGTGTGTGTGTGTGTGTGTGTGTGTGTGTGTGTGCGTGTGTGTGTGCGTGCGTGCGTGCGTGCGTGCGTGCGTGCGTGCGTGCGTGCGTGCGTGCGTGCGTGCGTGCGTGCGTGCGTGCGTGCGTGCGCGACAGGCAATGAAGAGGCCAAAGAGGAGGCGGCCCGGTTCCGGCGGGGGTCCCCGGAACATTCTGGATAAATATTGGATAAATTGAATAATAAAAACAAAAAGTTACACCGTGCCTCCATAAACTAGTAAATGAAACGGGTCCCGTTCAACTGTTGTTTACAAGATGGATCTATACCGGGGCACTGGACTGCTCCACATCGTCGGCTGTGTGCCATCAAAGACACATTGGTTTGACCAAAAATGCCATCTGGGACAAGGAATAGGAGATACAGGCGATTGAAAGAAACAGATAGTAGTATTATGGCTTGATCGATCGAAAGTGCTATAAAAGCGCAATTGTCATTGATCTATGGCAATGGCGTTAAGCATAGCATTAAATAATAGGCTTTAATTGACCTAGATCTACAGCAATGGCGGTATAAGTGTTAAGTGCAGAACTTGAGTAAATGTACTTGGTAACTGTCCACCACTTTCTCTGACACACAAGGCCTGAGTTTCGTTTGAAGTCATCAAACGAAACTTTTTCACCTTCCCCCATAAAAAAAAAAACATCTTCATATTATTCATGTCAGGCATGCCATGCCAGTGCTTTCTCATCAGCCATCTCTGTGATCCTGTCCCCTAGGTGACCTTGACCAGGACCCTCAGTCACCACCTCCTACTCAGGAGTCAGGACACCACCTTCCAAACATTCCTATACGTATACCACCACCTCCACCAGTGTTGATGTCGTCGACTAAAACTATGATTTTTCACTCACAAAAACTAAGTAGATTCAAGATTCAAGATGTTTATTGTCACACAGATGTACAAGTACATGAAAAACTTAGGTTGGGGGTGCTCCACAATACACAATAAAAACATAAATAACAGCGCAAACCCCATGTAAAAGGTTATTTAAAAGGTTTAAAACAACTCAGATAAAACCCATGTAAAAGGTTTTAAAAGGTTTTTAAAGGAACACAGACAGCACACAAGGCCTTAAGCAAAAACTAAGCTACAATGACTAAAACTATGACTAAGTATATTGACAATTTTGTCAGCAAATAAACACTACACTAAAATGTTAGGGAGGGACTACTAAGTGATCCAGTAGGTCTTTCATTTCAATACAAATGCGCTTACTGGTAGAAATGCTGTAGTTCAACAATACAAATGATGCTATTTGTGCATGTATTCATTTATGGCCCCCAGTAGTAGTAGTAGTAGTAGTAGTAGTAGTAGTAGTAGTAGTAGCGGCCTTCAGTCTCGAGAGACCATGGCACAAGCACACTTGGATGGGATCAGGTGGTGCTGCATGAGGCAACAGTACTTTGTGTGTCTGAGCAGCCCAACACGTGAGTGACAGTCGCTTTGGCAGTGATGGCATTTGAATGTGCTGCCGTCGCCTGCTGGAACCACTTAATATTCACCAAAACCAGACCAGAACTCCCAACGTGGGACTCAGGCAATCAATTCATAGTACCTTTGCAGGAAGTCAAAAGATCTGAACTGACTCTTTAATTAAAAGTCTTTGAATTAGAGCTGGATGTTGGTAAACAGTAAAGCTTCATTATTGGTCTTAGAAACGCCACCACGTTAGCCCAACGTCATCTGTAATCAACTCCTTCTCTACACCTGTGACTTTTCCTACAAGCTCTGACCCCCATCTGAAAATATGTTGTTGCAGGGACTCCCCAGAAGCAAAGATTTCGCTCTGAAAGAATACCGTATATATTCAAAAATGTGCGCCACATTTTCACGATTTTTCAATAGCTAAAGTATAACATAATTCTTAAAATACCAAAAGCGGTTCGCGTCCTGAATGGGCTAAAGTAGCAGATATACAACAAGCTTGTACATCTTCTATTTTTTTATTTATTTTAAAGTGTTGAATAATGTTTTTTTGTTTGTTTTTTAACACAAATCTTCTCTTTTGCGTCCCTGACACAAAACATCTGTCCCTGACACAAAACATTTTCATATGTGCACATCCGCCGGCCAAATCCATATAATTTTGGGGGCTCTTGGCACGAAAAACGTCGGAGAACTACTGATTTAGAAGGCATTTGTAGACTCGGCTTCAGGTCTTAAGGCCAATTCATAGTCCAGTTCTTGGTGAAGAGGTGACCACCGAGAACTACAACATCAACGTCACACGGTCACACGGTCACTGCTCAGCGCTCATACAACACATCTCTCTCTGTTTTTTTTTCTTTTTAAGATATTTTTTTTTGCGGCTTACGCCTTTTATTGGTTTTTGAAGGGGCAGTAGGCTGACAGGAAACGGGAGAGAGATGGGGGAAGACATGCAGTAAAGGCCGTGTCGGGCTCGGGAGTCGAACCCGCGGCGCACTGCCAGACTGGATTACCAGATACTTGTATCCAGATCAGGAAAATGCTGAGTATTTTGCTCGGAGACACTTTTAACGGCAGGAGGAACAATTAAACATGTAGGCGGTTAGCAGATGCTCTTATCCAGAGACACTTGCACGTCTATGCATGGTCAGAGTGAAGTGCCATGAACCTTTGTTAACTAACAACAGGGTGGTAGTAATAAGTGCGGGCCAGCAAAAGAACACATGACTGGTGGAAGATTAAACATGTCACCTTGCATGCTCCAGTGTGCCTTTATGGCCAAGATGCCTTCAGTGGAAAGTAGCTGCATCGGCTTACAGCAGTGGTTTTCAACCCTTTTCATATCAAGGCCCATTATTTATTTGCCATTTCAGCCACGGACCACCATTTGATGACATTTTGCCTGTAATAGCAATTATGAAAATGAAAATATACTACACTGTTCTAAATACTATAGTTCACATGAGTCACCCCACTTAAAGGACAAGTAGTGTCCCTTTACACCTCACAGATATTGGGAAGCCAGGCTTTCACCTGTTGGTTGCCTGTCAGATGAACACATAGATCCTTGTTTGACTATGTCCACTAACCACACCTCCAGTATATGTATATGGTCTCTTGTTGTTTATAAAAGGGACGTATGTATGGTGCTCGGGAGATGTCTCCCTGGGCTATCCGGAAGCTCTTGTATTAAAAGAACATTGATTAATTCCACTCTTTTTTTTTTTTAAGATATATTTTTTGTGGCTTTCACCTTTTTATTTTCTTTTTCATAGAGGGATAGGTATACAGTAGGCTGACAGGAAATGGGGAGATAGAGATGGGGGGTGACACGCAGTAAAGGCCGTCGGGATCGGGAGTCGAACCCGCGGCACACTGCCAGACTGGATTACCAGCCCAGGTGCCCAGACGGCTACGCCAGCCGCCCGAGCCAATTCCACTCTAACTTGTATTTCTTTACACTCTGAGTGTAAGTTCTAAATAATCTACAACATGCCTCTCAGAAAAGCTAAAAGCCAAAAGCAGTGCCGCCTTTAGGCATGCGCACAGCTCACACTGCTGAACAAACATTATCATTAGGCCTACTGTGCACAAACATATCATGCGTATATAGGGCACCCAAATGGTCAGCAGCGGCCCTGGCCAAAACGTATTATATTTTGCTATTGTTGGATATACAATTGTGTTCACAAGTCCATGATCATAACACTAGAGGTTCCAGTAATGGGAAGCTTGTGTTACCTCGCCCAAAAAAACAAATTTCCAAAGAGATCATTTATTTATAGATCATTGTCACTTTGGAATAAGCTGCCTCAAAACCTATGTTGCATTTACAACAATTAAGTGTTTTTTTTTTGTTTGTTTTTTCACTCTGTAATTTCTGCAGGTTGTATTTGCTTTTATCCGAACTACTGTGTGTTGAATACTGATTTTTTTTTTAAACAATTATGTATTTTTAATTGTATTTGTTTGTATGTTTACTCTTATGTGGACCCCAGGAAGACTAGCTGCAGGTTGCTATGCTATCAATGCTGTATTGATGTGGTACCACGGAAGAGATAACAGGCAGTAATGCAGGGTCCTGGCCACTTCTCTCCCCTTCTCTCAGTGATACTTCTCTTCTTCCATTCTTCCTCTAGGTGGATGTGCACCCCCCCCCCCCTACTTTTTACCCCCTTTTATCCATAATTGAGTTAGTTATGCTAATCGATTCCTCTCCACACGGGTGTGTGTTGTCACTGCTGTTATACCCATCTGGTTCACCTACCAGTCAGGAGCCCCCACCGGGAGAGCGTCGCACCTTCGTCTTATACTCCTCCCGCTCAACACTCCCTGCAGGTATTGCCGCCCCAGACCGTAGGACAAATATCACCTTCCCTGCCCGCCTTCCCTCCCCCGAACATGGCCCAATTGTGCTCGTGGAGACGCCTGACAAAGCCGGATGCACCACGGTGGATTCGAACCCACAACCTCCACGGTGGTGGGCGGGGATTGTCGACCTAATTTCCATTACATGCACGGGAAAGGGAAGTGTCCTATACGCAGGTGTACAAACACAGTCCAGTCAATAATATTGATTCATTTGATGCACTGCAGAACGTACCAGTTAACCCGTTACAATCGGGAAAGCATCCGTGTAATTTTTTATTACCGTATTGTCCCGAATAAAAGACGACTCTGATTATAAGATGACCCCCATTTGTCAAGACTCACTTGTGGAAAAAGAGCATTGAATATCAAATAATCTAATCCCCGATTATAATACGACCACGTTTTTAGGATATTTCCATTGGGAAAAAACATATTCTTATATTCAGGCCAAAAGGGTACAACCACTTTAACCATTTTGTTCTTTGGCCTATACTTTTCCTCTGCCCATTTTTTGTCTTTGTCTGTCCTCTGTTTCTCTGTCTGCTACCTGGTAGGAACACTGTGCTCCCTTCACTCATGTGCCCTCACTAATTAACGCACCTGTGTGTCTGTGCTTCCTATTATGCACACCCTGTGCATGTCAATCAAATGCCCGTCACCACCGTGTCTAGACATTGAACTACAAACGCGAAACACCAAATTGATCTATAGGCCTATATTTGGCCACGGACCCCCACCCCATTCAAAATAGCCGATCTGCATGTAGCCTTGTGTAGCTATACTAAAATACCAGTAAGTGTCATGGTCTACAGACCATGTCTCCCTGTCAGCCACTCCCACTCTCCATTCCTACCCTCAGTCATTGTCACACACCTGTTCCCACTCCATCCCCAGCCCAGCAGGGCCATGCCCACAATACAAACCTGTGAACACTTCCACAATCAACCTGCTCACTATAAGACTGGACTCATCCCACACTCACACTGTCAGAACATAAGCCATTGTCCGGTGCTCTACTTGGATGTTTCCTGTGATTCTCCTGTACCTGGAATATCTCATTCTGTAGGCTACGGTTTTGCATTTTTTTGGACTTCCTGTGTTTTGCCTTGTGTTTTGTTTAGTTTTGCCTTTTTGGATTTTGCTTTGTACTTTTTGAATAGTTTAGCCCTTTGGCTTCCCTGAGTTATTGCGTGTGCTTGCTGCCTTGTTTGTAAGCTAAGCTGCTTCTTTAATAACAAGTAAGACGCGCAAACGCGGGAAGCGAACGCAGCTCGTAAATTGCAATAACAACAATTAGAATAAATTACGTACTTTTTAAGTTTTTTTAAATTAAATGTTTTTTCAAGTTATTTTTTTAGTGTGTGTATGTGTGCGTGCGTGTTTCTTTTTTAGTTTTCTTTTTTAAACGTTTTTTCTTTAAGTTTTTTTTTAGGTTAAGTTTTTTGTGTGTGTGCGTTTTTCCTTTAAGTTTTTTTTTAAGTTAAGTTTTTTTTTAAGTTAAGTTTTTTTTTAAGTTAAGTTTTTGTGCGTGCATGCATGCGTGCGTGCGTGCGTGCGTGCGTGCGTGCGTGCGTGTGTGTGTGCGTGCGTGCATGTGTGTGTGTGTTTTTGTGTGTGATACAGCTGCGCCCTCTGGTGGTGGGCGGGTGGTGTTACAGCGTGACACACACACACAGACACACAGACACACAGACACACAGACGTGATCTGCTGGGTCTCATAGTAAATGCTCACTGCGTTCGCAATCACTGCGTTCGCAATCACTGCGTTCGCAATAAACCTGTGTTTGAAACTACTCTGCTCTGCATTTTGGGTTCAGTCATTCTGCCACCGTGACAGTAAGACGCCCTGAGGGCGAGAAGCGACCTCGCCCTTTGCGCTTCTCGCCCTCAGGGCGTGCACGCATCCGCCTGGGTGACGGCAGACTCCTGGGCGAGCGCAGGCGCTTTGGCATGGGGGGTCAGATCAACATATGGAATGAATTCAGTACTGGCCATATATGGAGTGTATACAGGGTTTGATGAGGTCAGATCAACATATGGAATGTCCGAACAGGAGGGACGGGTGGGGAAGGATCAACATATGGAATGTCAGATCAGGTCAGCTCCATATATGGAGATGTAAGGGTTTGAGGTTTGAGGTCAGATGTAGGGTTGCTGGCCGGCTCCATATATGCAGATCTAGGTGATGATCCACCATCTCCATGTATGGTTATCCAGGGTTAGATGAGGTCAGTGTTGTGATCTTAATATTATGGAGATGGCCATATATGGTGGCGTGACGTGTTACGAGGCGTGATGTCACAAGGCGTGACCATAATATGGAGGCGTGATGTTATGAGGCGTGATGTCACAGTGATGTCACGAGGTGTGACCATATAAGGAGGCGTGGGGTGACTAACTACAAAAAGATTGAAACAGACTCTAGTGATTAGACCTACAACCAATCAGGGCAGTGCAGCCTGCTACGCACATACACATACTGGGCCCTGGTTGGTTATAGCCTGATATAAGCCTGCCCTATACTGGGCCCTGGTTAGTTGAGTACCACAGACGAAAAACAGTCTAAGTCCAAATTTCAGACTGACCCCTCCACGAAAAGGCCTCGTTGTCCTGAACCCTTATCTATCATTTATATATTATGGATCAATAGTGTGGACTTAGACTGTTATTCGTCTGTGGTACTCAGTTATAGCCTGATATAAGCCTGCCCTATATTTGCATACTGGGCCCTGGTTGGTTATAAGCTGATATAAGCCTGTCCTATATTTGCATACTGGGCCCTGGTTGGTTATAGCCTGATATAAGCCTGCCCTATATTTGCATACTGGGCCCTGGTTGGTTATAGCCTGATATAAGCCTGCCCTATATTTGCATACTGGGCCCTGGTTGGTTATAGCCTGGTATAAGCCTGCCCTATATTTGCATACTGGGCCCTGGTTGGTTATAGCCTGGTATAAGCCTGCCCTATATTTGCATACTGGGCCCTGGTTGGTTATAGCCAGGTATAAGCCTGCCCTATATTTGCATACTGGGCCCTGGTTGGTTATAGCCTGGTATAAGCCTGCCCTATATGTGCATACTGGGCCCTGGTTGGTCCGCCAAAGTACGGTCACAATAAGAGAGACACCAAGCCGCAATCTGCTAGGGGGGGGGTTTGCATTTCAAAGGCAGATTGAAGGCTACGGCTACGCGAAGCTACAGCGGCTGTACATCAGATGTGTGTTCTTGGAAAAATGGGAGCAACAAACAGGATGGAAAGAAAAGTAATCCAGGCAATCCAAACTATAGACTGACCCAATGACAGATGTTTGGGTTCAATCCCAGTTTTGGAGAGTCCTATAAATTCTATATTGACAATATAAGTCTCACATCTGCTGTGCTTGGAGGAGGTGGTCAACGTACTCTTCCACTGAGAAATGTAGACACTGCATATGTCAGGTAGCACTGGAGCAGTGTTGATTCCGTCTACTAAAACGAAGATGAAAAGTGTTCGTCTTTTTTCACTGACAAAAACTAAATGGAAACTAATTGAAAACTAAGCTACGATGACTAAAACTGAGACTAAATATACTGACAATTTCATCAACAAATAAAAAACTAGACTAAAATGTTAGGAAGGGACTAGTGGACAAGAGATCCAGTATAATTCATTTTACACTTGGTTGCATGCTGAAAATAGCCGATCTACAAGCTCACAACTTGTGAGCTTGTAGATCGGCTGTACAATATCGAACTGTAAAAACAGTCATTACGACGGCATCAAGGCCCACCAAAATACATTTTAGTCGACTAAATCAACTGTAGATTTAGTCGACTAAAATCTTATGATATTTAGTCGACTAAAACTAGAATAACACATAAAACATGCCAGGTGAAATGTGACTACATGAAACTAAATTAAAACTATTGAAGAGACTATGACTAAAACTAAAATTGAAATTTGACACGGCACCGATCAGTGATCTCCTGGATCTCTAGTGACAGAGAGTCAAACGGTGACTCATATGTTAGCGGACTAGCGCCATCTAGAGTTAAGCACTGAAATCTTTGGGGTAGACATTGGCAGTGAATGGATTAAGGGCAATATCTCTGCATGCCAAACGGGGATCGCGTCTTGATTGTGCGGAAGACCTTTACCCAGCAAGCCAAATTACGTCATGATGATGTTATGATGACGTCCTCCGGTGACGTTCAGGACTAGGCCAGATCACAGCCCATATGGGGATGATCTTTATGTCATTTCCAGGACGTCTTCACCATAATATAGCTTATTCTGGACCAGATCTGACTATAGTTATGATATGACTTATGTTGATCTGGCCTCGATCGGACTCTCTCTGATTCCTCCAGGGATGCCTGTCTATAGTGGGCAGAATTGATGTTGTTTGAAATCAGGTGATATTCTGGGCCAGATCTGACTAATCCTGGTTTGACTTGATCTGGCCCCAATCGAGAGTCGTCATTAATTCGTCCAGGTCCTGACCGTGCTTGCTATGGGTTGGTTCGAATCCCGGGTAAGACATAAAAGTCATGGATTATGGTCAATAAATTCGCATTGTGCAATTCACTCGTGTTCTAGCCATGGGGTTATTAGGGTTAGTGGGTTACTAAATCAAATGAAATCATGTATGCTCGACAATATACATCTCTGAGGCCTCTTTTAATAGGCTACGGCCATGTAGAAAAATAAAAACTTCCACACATGGACATAATAAACGTTGTGTAATGGAAGCGCTTCTTTATAAGTCCTGTTTGTGTATATGTTTAGTTTGCACAGCACTACCAGACTATCAGGGTGTTTGTTTATTTGTTTTGAACGGCTTTAGTAGCTTCCTTCCTTCCACAGTTCAACGTATCCATCTGTAACTGTGAATGTGTACAAATTAAACCAAATGGAAATGAAACCACATGGACCTGTACATTTGTACACTGACTTTCAGGGTTACATTGACAGACACACAGGAGTCTACGGTGGATTTTACACACGCCCACACGCCCACAGGCCTGCACGCACGCACGCACGCACGCACGCGCGCACGCACGCACGCACGCACGCACGCACGCACGCACGCACGCACGCACGCACGCACGCACGCACGCACGCACGCACACACACACACACACACACACACACACACACACACACACACACACACACACACACACACACACACACACACACTTTTGTATGACAAATTTGACAATACTTGTGACGAGGACGTCAGCATTTTAAGACAGTGATTGTAATGAATGCAATTTTCTATTTTGTATTCTAATTTTAACCATAAACCATGGTGTATAACCATGATTTATACCATAAGTATAAATCAGGCACGCACTCACGCACGCACGCACGCACGCACGCACGCACGCACGCACACACGCACGCACGCACGCCGGGGTTATCCGTGACCGTTGGCTGGGCTCTGCTCTGACTGATGTGTTTATAGCCTGCTTCTGGTTGAGGCCCAAGGCTCTAATGGAACACACACATTAATTCTGCTGATGAATCTATCTACTCTGCATGGGGACTCTATTGAGAAGCGTGCGTGAGTGCGTGCGTGCGTGCGTGCGTGCGTGTAGGCTATACGGTGCTTGTGGTTTGTGTAGTAATATATATTCACAATTATGTGGATCTTGGCTGTCACAGTGTTTGTGTGCGGTTAGTGTGTATGTGGATGATACGTGCATGTCAATCAGCGTGTGTGTGTGTGACATGTGAGAGAGAGAGCGAGAGAGAGAGGGGGGGGGGGGGGGGGGTCTGGGATGTGATGTGTTTGTGTCTGTGTGTCTGCACATCTGTGTGTGTGGGTTGACCTGTGTGTGGTGGCTGTGTGTTTGCGTATACAGTACGAGTGTTTGCATCTGTGTGTCTAAGGCATCTGCTCGCGCCGTGCATGTGTGTGCGTGTGCCTGTGCGTGTGCGTGTGCGTGTGTGTCCAACCTGAGTGCCAAGCAGGGAGGCATTGGGTCCCATTTTTACAGTCTTTGGTATATGACCTGGCCGGGGATCGAACCCCCGACCTCCCAGTTTCAGGGCGGACGCTCTAACCACAATCCCACTGTCTGGTTGTGTGTGTGTTGCACATGCCGTGGATGCACTGATGGGTCAGAATTAAGGGAGATCTTAAATGATGAGGAAAAGAGGCTTATTTTTCCCTCGTTTTTTTACTCCTGGTGCCCATGGTGGTCTGTTGTACAGTATACAGTCTTATGGTTGATCCTGTCTGATCCGTGGACACTTTTAAGCTATTGTTATCTTTTTATGTATTCTGTGAGCACCGGTTGGTCGGTTTTCTTTGTCTTTCTTTTTTTTTTCTTATCAATTTATATGTTGGCTATTCCACACACGCGCGAGGCGCACGCAGCCGTGCACGCAGCCGTGCACGCACGCACAAACGCACACACACACGCACGCACGCACGCACGCACGCACGCACGCACGCACGCACACGCACACGCACACACACACACACACACACACACACACCATACTGTATATATGCCAACAATGAAATGACGATATGCGGCCAACAGCAACATCTTTCTTTATTGCCTACAGCGAGGCGTTTTCCTCCCATATAGAATAATAACAACGCCATCTGCAGTGTGGGAACAATCTCACCTCTGACCGCACGAAAGGTAGCTGGGGCGGATAGAAATGATCATTTCATATACCGCGTGTGTGGGTGTCACGATAGCGACAGAGCGGCCACAGTGAACACAAGCGCGGCCCCCATGTCAAACCGGAGTCATTATTGCCCCATGGTCATTACTGGAAGCAAGGCAGGATAGGGGGGGGGGGGGGGGGGGGGTCCCATCTTCCAAATGTCCTGCTGGGAGATTGCTTATTGCTGCATGGTGTTGTTGAGCTGTGTGCTTTTTATTGAATACATTGCCACCATTTTACAGTATAGCATGTTTAGGGCTTGTTATTCAATCTCACTCTCTCTGTCTTTTAAAGGGTTTGTGGCATAAACAAAAAAGTTTTTGTAATTCTTCTTTAGGTTTTTGGGTGCTCAATTGCACCCAAAAAAACCCTGAACTTTTAACATTCAGTATATATTTTCTGTGGTCTCTGATTTTCCTGCTGTTTGTGATGTCACAGCCTGGAAATGGGATCTGCCAGCAGATGTCACTGTTTTCACTGTTTTCATTGCAGCTGAAAATGGAAACCCCAGAGAATACCCCAGACCACAACAAATCCACCGAATGTTTAAAGTTCAGGGGTTTTTTTGTGTGTAATTGAGGTCATAAAACTACAACTAAAATAAAAAGCAAAATAAATAAATGAAGATTAATGTCATGAAACCTTTAATGTTACCTACCTCTGTACCCTGCCTTAGTAGGCAGGGTACTCAAGTATTCAAAAGTAGAAATATAGCAGATACCAGATCTACAAGCTCACAACGTGTCAACGTGTCTCTTGTACAGTTATGGACATACAAGGTCTCTCCTTCCAGTGTAGTATAGCAGGGGTTCTCAACCCCAGGGGGGTCGCCAAATTATATGGGGGGTCCCCAAAAAAAAAAAAAAAACTGAATGGCTGGAAAATGGAAATTAAGAGTTTACATAGTACACATAGTACATGCACAAACTTTCCTTAATGATTATATCTCGTTTCAGTATTCATTTATGATATATTTTCTCTAATATTAAGGTTGTTTTTGCAGACAGTTTGTATTGGGGGTGGGGAGGGGGTCGCGGGACATGCGGCCAAAGTATTTCCGGGGGTCCCCAGCCAAAAAACGTAGAGAACCCCTGTAGTATAGAAGCAGTGACGTGCTGCTGACACAGTGACTGTATAATTCATGTCAGATCATGAGGAGGGAGACATCTGTTGCTGCTCCGCAGGGCGTCCACAATGAATGAAGTGTGAAAGGTCACGACCTCTCTCTCCTCCCACCTGGTCCACTGCCACAGACTGTAGTCATTGTTCGGCGTGCTGCGTACAGTATGGCCCCTCTGGGCCACCGTCTCCAAGCGCACATTCTCAGACAGACACACTAACGTATACTGCATGTGCACAGTATACTGTACAAAACGCTACGCACGCACGCACTCACAGTCACACACACATGCACTGGTTCTTTCCAACATTTCTACGATCTGAAAGTGTTTTGTGCCAGGGGAGGGACCACCGCGGAAGAGACAATCTTTTTTCGGCGCGGACAGTTTTGGACATAATACAGTATGAGTACTATATATATATATATATATATATATATATATATATAAGAGAGTTGAGCCAGAAGGCAAAGCTCTCTGTTTACCGAGCAATCTTCGTTCCTACTCTCACATATGGTCATGAAGTGTGAGAATAAGGTCGCGAATACAAGCGGCCGAAATGATTTTTCTTCGACGGGTGGCTAGCATCTCCCTTAGAGATAGGGTGAGAAGTTCAGTCACACGAGAGAGACTCGGAGTAGAACCGCTGCTCCTTCGCCTGGAAAGGAGCCAGTTTAGGTGGTTCGGGCATCTGGTTAGGATGCCTCTCGGGGTCTCCCTAGGGAGGTCCTCGACGCACGTCCCACTGGGAGGAGACCCCGGGGCAGACCAAGGCGCAGTTGGAAGAAACACATCGACTCACTGGCCTTGGAACGTCTCGGGATCCCCCAGGAGGAAGTCACTAATGTAATGTTGCTCTGGAGAGGGAGGTCTGGAGCACTCTGGTGGAGCTGTTGCCCCCGCGACCCGACTACGGATAAGTGGTTGAAGATGGATGGATGGTTGGATATATATATATATATATTAATTTCATGTCAAACCTTCAGCACCCCACATACTGTAGTACAAAGATCTAACAATGCATGAATCTCTTTTACAACAATATTTGCATTTCCATGACAAGCATCGTTTAGAGTGCTGATACTGACATTCAATTAGTCTTCTCTAATTCAATTCCCATATTTGGAATGTAATCTATACAATATATGACTCTAAAACAACACTTTAATCCTCTACGCTTGTTGTGAGAAGCTGAACGGTGCAGGACATTTAATTGTTTTAGAAGAGAACAGTGGGTGAACAGACCTCCCCCACCATTCATTCCTTGGTGGTTTTACATTCTTCCATTTAATTCAATTTAAGCCCAACCTGTTTCATATACCGCCGTGCTGAGAACCACGGTTCTCGGACTGGACTAATTTCTAAAGGTCATCATCGTGTTGAAAGGATTCCAGGGGATTGCTATAAAGACGGAAGAGAGAGAGAGAGAAAAAAAAGACCCTCATTGCTCTGAAAGTAAAATTACTTCATGTCGTCTCTGTCGGGTGGAAACCCTGTACGTCCAAAACTGTTACTTTTCAGGATTCAACTATAGCTGATCTACAGCAGTGGTTCCCAAACTTTGTCATGTCAAGGACCCCCAATTGAACACTTATTTGCCCGCGGACCCCCATTTGAAAAGATATGCCAAGGACCCCCATGAGAGAATTTGAACGGTTCTAGCAGTGATGTTCAACCATTTTCATTTCAAGGACCCCCAGTTTGACATGCCTTAGGCTATACGGACAGACCTCAATTTCATGGGATTTCTATCTCTGGGACCCAATTTACTTCGTAAAATCAAAGTTAATTTAACTCTGAGAGTGTACAAATGTAACATTTGTACACTCTCTGAGTTACAGACCCATAAGGGTCCATTTGGTTCCTAACTATAATGTAGCTGGGGACCCCCTGAGACTCCCCAAGGACCCTTGGCCCTGGGGGTCCCCGGACCCCACTGTAGAAACCACCGATCTACAGTACAAGCTCTAAGCGGTGTGCGAAGTGACACGTTTTGTCGATTTGTCTGCTATTTGTGATACTGTAATTACTGTTGTGGGACACTGCAGTATGATCAAGTAATTTACAAAAATAAAAACACAGACCGTTAAAACTTGTAGATAACACAGAGGTTTCTGCCCGACGGCAACGGTATGTTTTATGTTTTGAGTGGTTTGACTTCAGTGACTTCTACACAAAAGTGTGTGCTTTTTTGCATTCAGAAATGTCACGCAGAGAAGTGAAAAGTGTGGGGTTCTACGGGGGTTGCATGGCTGAAAATAGCTGATCTACAAGCTCACAAATGCAACACAATGCCAGACGTTGTGAACTTTCAGATCGGCTATTTTCGACGAAGACAAAAACGTCCTTCTTTCCTTTATCCTTGTAGTCTTTCCTTCCTTCCTCATCTCTGTCCACGCACGCACGCACACACATACACCCACACACGCACGCACGCACGCACGCACGCACGCACGCACGCAAGCACGCACGCACACGTGCATGCGTGTGCACACAAACGCATGAGGGCAGGCGGGGGTCGAGTATAAAGCAAAGGAGTAGCGTTTTTTGAGAGAAGCCAGAAATGTATGAAAAGTCTTGTCATGTTCCCTAAAGTCCAGTGGTGGAAAGTAACTAAATACTTGTACTTAAGTACTGTACTTAAGTACAATTATGAGGTATTTCACAGTATTTGTACTCTACTTGAGTATTTCCAATTGCCAGTACTTTTACTTCTACTCCACTACATCTCGGAGCCAAAATTATTACTTTTACTTCACTACAATCATTTGAAAACTTTAGCTACTATAGTTACTTTGGTGATTTTAATTTTGATTAGAAAACATACATTATCAACCCTATACATTTTGGCCATTTCAAAATAGCAGATCTACAAGCTTGTAGATCTGCTATTTTCAATTGATTTTCTACATATTTTGAACTTTTGAAATGGGACATTCTGCACAATGAGTACTTTTACTTGTAGTACTTTAAATACATTTTGATGCCGATACTTTTGTACTTTAACTCAAGTACATTTTCAATTCCATATTTTTACTTGTAACAAAGTAGTCCTAAATTGCAGTATTGGTACTTTTACTTAAGTAAAACAATTGAGTACTTTTTCCACTGCTAAAGTCTGAGCTCCTCCGTCAGCGATGAACGACGCGCTGACAAATCACCCTGCAAGACATTCAACAGCACAACACGCATACTTATCTTATCTATAGCTCTTTTCATGCTCTTTCACATTGACTTGAGTTCACATCCCAGTTCAAAACGTGTTCCTTAAAACTTTTTCCATCTCTGTTTCTCGATCTGCACCTTTGATCTGGCCAGATTATAATATCCCTTTAAAGCCTATTCCTCATACCACTGATCTCTCCAGAGTCTGATTAGATATAATCTATATGCATTTAAGTTTTCTCCACACCAATGTATTAACGTATGATATGGCATTTAGCAAATTCATACGGATAATGTTGATTCGAGGCCTCGGGCTATACAGATAAAAAAGAAAGATAGGGAAACAAAGAAAAAAGAAAAGAAAAAGAAAATTAATATTTGACATTTTCCACTGTTTGTCCTGGAATGACATCTATGTGCATTTTTGTCAGGTGAAACCATAGAGTAAAAGGATAGAGACTGAACTAGAGCGATAGCCCCACCCCCCCCGCTATTAATTTCAGTGGAAGTTGCTCAGTGGCGTTTTGAAGCACCAAGAAGAACCGTCTCCAAAATGCAGAAGTGCAAACGGGCGGTCCATGTTAAACCCCAGCTGCACGGGTTTTCCTCGTCATAACTTCACGGGTCCGCCTGCAGTCCCACCTCTTACCACTAGGGCCGAGAGCCTCAACGTTGGAGAGCCTCACTGGGGGCTTGGGTGAAACCTGACTAGTGAAAGCTCATGAAATGTAGAAGACATGAGTCATACTGAGGACCTATAGTCCTGATTGGCTTCCACACACGCATGCTGTCATGTATTGGTTACTCAGGTCACATGACCAGGAAACAGGTAACAGGAAGCAGGTAACTGTTATGTAACGTAATGTTATGATTGAGACTGGCCGGTTGAGAGGAGCGTTACGTTACTAAATAAAAAAAACAGCGCTTCTTTCAGCGGACAAATATCCCTATATGATCATTTCTTGTGTTTTTTTTTTGTTTTTTTTTGCTTTTTACATATAGTGGAAAACAAACTTTGAAAGTAGTGCACCACCACACAATCAATTTACCAGTGCTCATCATGGAAGCTTCAATCTGGAACTTAGTTTAATGAATACAATGTTTAAGTGGCACCATGGAAGGCACCAACCTGCACATGGGGAGCGACTTGCTCAAGGACACTTCGACACTAACTCTGGGGGAGCCTGGGATTGAACTTGGAACCGTATGGTTTCCATGTGGCCACTGCCACTATAGTAGGCCTTAATAGCACAGCAGGCCTGCAGGCAGTCATGCTCACTAATTTTGCACTGCAGGGAATGGAACCTCAAACCTTGGCAGTAATATGGGCGCAAATGCTCTCTGCCCCATTGAAGTCTATAGGGAACGGAACCTGAGTCAAACCTTGGCAGGATTCACTGCCCAGTTATATTCTGCCACATTTCACCAAGCGTGCATGCATGCTCTATCTGCAGAGCTACGGTATACAGAGGATGGAGTCCTACTACCTTGTTGGCAATGCTAAAACGTAGCCTTGGGTAGGGCATTCACTTCTAGTCATTTTTACTAGTCGACTAGTTGCCTAGTTTACTAGTCGACTAGTCGACTACTTGTTAAACCACCTTATGTTAAAAAAAAAAAAAAAAAGCATTTTTTTTTTTTTTTTTTGGGAAATAAATATTTGTACATTAAAAAACTGTGTACATTGGTGACTATAACTATAATCTACCTGATATTGAGGCCTACAAAATCGGTAAAAAAAAAAAAAAAAGCAAGGTCGACTAGTGGATTTACTAGTCGACTAGTAAACTAGTCGACTAGTTGCTTAATGCCCTAGCCTTGGGAACCAGTGGGCCCATAGGTCAGACATCTACAATATCTCCTGTTTCCCTTGTGTGTGAGGTGGCTTGATGCATATAAATTCACCTGCTGGACATGATGCTAGTATGTCGCAGGTTCTTATGCTCCTTAAGGCTTAAAGGGATTTTTTAGGTTTTCTGAGCTAAATTGCACCCACAAAAACCTGAACTTTAAACATTCAGTAGATATTCTGTGATCTGGGGTTTTCTGGCTCAAACAAGTGCTCTGATTTTCCTATGATGTAAGAGCCAGCAATGGGATTTGCCAGCAGATGTCACTGTTTTCACGGTGTTTGCCTGTTTTCATTGCAGCTCAAAAGGCTTCACAGATCAGAGAAAATCTCAGAACACAGACATTCCACTGAGCGTTCAAAGTTCAGGTTGTTTGGGTGTAATTGAGACAGATTTTAGCTATATAAATGATATAGCAATATACGTTGTTCAGAAAACTCTTGGGATTTAGAACGGTGGTTTAAAAGAGTACGTGATCGCCTGCTGTGAACATGAGCAGCTCTTCTATATCCATAGAGCTACACACAGCCACTGCCAGGCCTAACCTTCCCACCGTTGGTGCCAACCAAATGAGCTACCCAGGGACCTCAGAGGCGCTGTGTGTGTGTGTGTGTGTGTGTGTGTGTGTGTGTGTGTGTGTGTGTGTGTGTGTGTGTGTGTGTGTGTGTGTGTGTGTGTGTGTGTGTGTGTGTGTGTGTGTGTGTGTGTGTGTGTGTGTGTGTGTGTGCACAGATGGGCACACACGCACGCACGCACGCACGCACGCACGCACGCACAGTCACGCACGCACGCACGCACGCACGCACGCACGCACGCACGCACGCACGCACGCACGCACGCACGCACGCACGCACGCACACACACGTAAGTGCATGTGTGCAGACAATACAGTCAAAACCAGATAGGACCCGCAGCTGAAATAATTGGAGACATTCATTAATTCGGAGCTGAAGCTATGTTGTGTCAACTCCCTTGATCTGAATTTAATCGCATGCGCATGCACATGCACGCACACGCACGAACGCACACACACACGCACGCATGCACGCACGCAGCCACGCACGCACACTTGCAGTAATTAGACTATTGTTTCAGTAAGGAACAGCATGCTATTCCTCCTGCTGGGGGGGGAGAGAGAGAGAGAGAGAGAGATCTTGAGTTTCTCCAATAATTTGTCACCTTAGGGCAATTTTTTACTGACTTGGAATTTTCTCTTCTCTTTTCCACTTCCCTTTTCTTTTCCACTCCTCTCGCTGACAGACACGTGGACCGACAGACAGACAGACGAACGCGCAGCGATATTGAGAGTTTAAATCTGTTATTTCAGCGTGGGAAGGGGGGGGGGGGGTGGAGGGTGGGGGTGGGGAGAGTAGGAGGGGCGGTCCAGAGCTTCGACCGTTTGATGTCAAAAGCTGCACTCAGCTCGGCTCTCCGCCACGGATCGGGAGGTCATAGACACATGACGTTGTCCCACGCCGTCGTATGATTACGTATAAAGGTCTCGCGACTATACGCTTCTCTGAGTTACCGACGACGTCGGCCACAAATGGATAGATCAGTGGTTTTTAACCTTTTTCATATCAAGGTCCATTACTTTATTCTGCAGTTGAGCCGCGGACCACCATAATGCCACAGACGAAAAACAGTCCACACTATTGATCCATAATGTATAAATGATAGATAAGGGTTCAGGACAACGAGGCCTTTTCGTGGAGGGGTCAGAATGAAATTTGGACTTAGACTGTTTTTCGTTTGTGGTACTGAGATGTATAGGCTACAGCCACTCAGACACAAGACTTATCATATTTAAAACCTCAAATGAAATCAAATTGACCATTTGGTTTGGTTTGACATGCACTCTCAAGAGTTAAATATCTAATAAGGGTCAAATTGCTTAGCAACTCTCCCATCCTTTATAGCTGGGGACCTCCTGGAACCCTCTCAAGGACCACTGGCCCCTGCAGTGTATGAGAACCAGAGAGAGAGAGAGAGAGAGAGAGAGAGAGAAGAGAGAGAGAGAGAGAGAGAGAGAGAGAGAGAGAGAGAGAGAGAGAGAGAGAGAGAGAGAGAGAGAGAGAGAGAGAGAGAGAGAGAGAGAGAGAGAGAGAGAGAGAGAGAGATGGATGACATCACTTTCACCAAATACAGTGTGCGAGTCTTGAAAAATCAGGGGGGAAAAAAAGTGCCGGCACGGTTCCCTGGCAGTTAATGAGTCAACGGTGCCCACTGTTCCTATAATCTCCCTAAATGCACTGTGGCAGAAAGACCCCAAAGGAGTTGGGAGGGGGGTTGGTGGGAGACCATATTATTCTTGTCAGGCTTCACTCTCCCATCCCTCTCTGCCACTGTCCAATAACACATGCCAACCTTTCAGTTTCCCAACCCCGGAGGGGAAAGACCCTTTAGCTGGGCCTGAATGTCTCCACTTTGGATGTCCGTCAGGCGGCCTTGGCCAAGGGGGCAGCCACGGACAAAAGGGAAACTCAAGCACACTTGAGTTTCAACTGTTTTGGTAGAAAGGCTGCTTTTGTCCCTCAAAGCCTCAATAAAGAAAAAGGCAATTACACCAAACTGGTGGGCTTCCGCTGAGGCGTTTGATCCCCGGGTGTAATTTGATATAATTTTCCCTCGGAAAAAGGGGAAAGAAGTGTATGCGCGCTAGATGTAACGATTGAGCAGAGCATTTTATTGATGACATTTAAGATTAAGTGCAGGCTAATTACCTCTCACGGACACTTGAATGATTTGGCCCCGACCGACACTGCCCATGAGCGTCGACTGTGCGTGCACGGCGAGTTCAGAAGATTACGGATACAGATTTCATTCAGTTGTGTGTCAAAAGTTATCCGGGCTGGGTTTCCTGGCCCGCGGTATCCATTACATGACATTACATTACAGAGCAGAGCCTGATATAAAACTTGGACTATACGCTGCTGTCTGAGACCCCCAGAAAAGGTACTGTGGTCTTTTACACGGCGATAGGGGGAGCTGCAGCATTTCTTATTGGAAGAGAGAGGGAGTGGTGCAAAGTAACCAAGTACATTTACTTAAGTACTGCACTTAACCCATTTTGACCTGAGATCCGATTCTAAAAATGTCTTCTAAATCCTGACAGTTTTCTGAAAAAGCTATGTTTCTATGTCAGTCGTTCTTCGATTTTTCAAAAATAGCAGATCCACAAGCTCGTAGCGCGCCACCGAGTGGCGCGCTACGAGCTTGTGGATCTGCTATTTTTTCAATAGCTAAAGCACAACATAATGCTAACACCAAAAGGGGTTCCCGCGCAAAATGGGTTAAGCACAATTTTGAGGTATTGTGTATACTTAAGTATTTCCAATGTCCAATATGTTTTACTTCTGATCCACTACATCTCAGAGGCAAATTGTACTTTTACTCCTCAACCTTGACAACTTTAGTTACTAGTTACTTTGTAGATTTTGATTATTGCTACAAAACATAGCCTATACATTAACCACTTCAGCCCTATATACATTTTGGCCATTTGAAAATAGCCAATCTGGAAGCTCACAATGTGTGACACATTGTGAGCTTGTAGATCTGCAAAAAATATAAAATATAATATACTTTAAGTATATGTTGATGCCAATACCTTTGCACTTTTAGGCCTCACTCAGACCTTTACTGCATTGCTGTATATGCTTGTTGGATGAATGTTGTGTAGCCCAATGCATTTCCAATGGAAGTCACATGGTTTGTAGTCCACATTTTGGACTACAAGCTGTTGTATGGCTTTCGGCTGTGTTTCGACTGCGCCCCTCCCCCTCATACAACACAAATGTTGTGTCAAACCATGTGACTGCATTGGAAATGCATTGGGGCGGCCATGACACTACACAACATTCATCCAACAAGCATACAGCAATGCAGTAAAGGTCTGAGTGAGGCCTTACTCAACACTCAACAATTGAGTACTTGTTTCCACCACTGGAGAGAGGTGGAGACGTACAGTACAGCAACAGACAGAAGTGTGGTGAGAGAGGGAGAAGAGCCTTCAGCATGTGCATGTGTGTGTGGTGCACACGGGGAGCTGTTAGGCAGTGAGGGTCCCGTGATGACATATTTACTAAAACAATAACGTCTACGTGAACCCTGCCATCTTTGAGGGCCCGCGGGGCCCCTGGAATCTCCCTGGCTTCTCACCCCACAAGCGTATATACTGTATATATGCATTGAATCTGCTTCTGGGTGTGTTTTTTTTTACTGAGTGCATTAGTATCATTGTGGTTTCATGCATTTACAAGCTCTAAAGGCCCACGCATATATACTCCAGTTTTAGGTGACATGACAGTGACACACTGAGCTGCGGTTATAGCACTTCTCTCTGTTCTTACTGGGCGCGTGATGTGTTTTGTCTGACGTATACTAACAGTCTATACAGTCATTAGTTCGACACCCTATAACCAAAGCCCAAACATGAACCTATAACCTCACAGGAAGCAACAGGTTAGTTTTTTACCCAATCTGAGAGTCCCACCGTCAAATATTCGGGAAAACTAGCGACAGTCTGTCTTGAGAGGCTAGTTTTGACCTGCCACAGGTTACTTTCAACCTGCCACGCATGTCGGGAGCCACGTTGTTTGTTTTATCCACAGGTTAGTTTTAACCTGCCACACATGTCGGGAGCCCCGTTGTTTGTTTTATCCACGGGTTAGTTTTAACCTGCCACACATGTCGGGAGTCACGGCTGAGTTTTAACCTTGCCACAGGTTAGTTGTAACCGGCAGCGCATGTCGGGAGCGACATTGTTGTCGAACGAATGCCTGTCGGACTGTTAGTATATATGTCTAACAAACGTAGTATGCACCCCGTTTTGACTAACCACCGTCAACACGTTCACCTATATATGTTTCTATGTCAGTGGTTCTCAAACTATTTCATGTTATGTCAAGGAGCCCCAAAATTATATACTTGGCCCGTCGACCCCCATCTGAAAATATGTTGTTCAAAGGGACCCCCCAGAAGCAAAGATTTGAGTTAAAAACGTTGGCTCTGAAATAATACATATTCAAAGATTTGCACCACATCTTCAAGATTTTTCAAAAATAGCAGATCTACAACCTCGGTGCCGCGCTATGAGCTTGTAGATCTGCTATTTTAAATAGCTAAAGTATAAATTAATTAAAACTCAATTCATATTTATTAAGGCGGTCTTCGTATAATGAATTAATAGTGCAATGGCTGAAGCCTTTGCACAAGCAAAAGTAGATTCAATAAACTTTTGCCATTCTTTGTAGCCTAATACAGAGTAAAAAACTGGACAGCATAAAACTGAGTTTGATTAAATTTAATGAGATGTAATGTAGTTCATTCATTAATTATGCCCCCCGACCATATTAATGGCCATGGACAGTTAAATTCTTAATCTGCCATCTATTACATTATGAATGGGAGGTATGGATCATCAAATCAATTAGTAATGATAACGATAACATTGCAAACGGATGACTTTTTGACCTATTACAGGATGGAATATATAGTGTAATGTCATGAATTAATGACTGGAGAAGTTGGATATTAAGGTTGTTAACTCTCTGCCCTCCTCGGCGAATGTGATAGAAACAGATATCGTCCGTATAGACGTTACATGCAGGGCAACTGTGCGGCCCCCACCTTCACTTAATGTGGCCCGCAAGTTAATATCAGAATACTGATATATTATTGATTTCAGCTGTTACAATTCCAAACGCAACCATGACCCGCTTTAATTACTTAAGTCTAAAAATCAGTAGCTTTATGAGTAGTATTAAAATGTTTGTATTTAGTTTTAATTATTATTTAAATATATCTTAATATATTATATCCGCGGCTCAATATATTTAATATTACAATTGAACATAACTATAATTAAAGGCATTTGAAAGGCATGATAGAGAGAGAGAGAGAGAGAGAGAGAGAGAGAGAGAGAGAGAGAGAGATGAAGCAGAGACCCACACCCATTATGTATTTGTATTTGTATGAAGTTGTGTAACATAGATTTCATAGATGGCTTTGTCAACAACACATTCCCTCCCGACAGGCGGGATCGTGAGGCCAGTGTAATGTGCGGAAAAACGCAGAAGAAGAGACCACTTCCGCCCGACCCGGAAGTGATAGCCCTCCATATTTGAGCCACATCCTCATTCTAGGCCTCATTTGGCGATTAAGCTAGTTTAGTTTTTTATTTATTTATTTATCTATTCGCTAAATAAAAAACAGCCAAAAGTGGGTGAAAGTGGGCCGGGGCGGTCCGGAGCTCCGACCCGGTAAGACCTGACGCCCCTGGAGCGCACCGGAGCTATCAAAATACTATATTAAATACAGTAACCTGCCACTGTGCCCACAATTGCATGTCCAAGAGGAAAACAATCAAAACATTATATACTAACGTCAGAATCGGGCAGATTAACACACACAAGTGTTATTAGTTGAGTTTTCTTAATGAAGTGCTTCTGAATTGTAACCGATCCGTTGTTATTATCCACATATGCACGGACTGGAGAGAGGAGGGTGTTTCTCTCCCTTCGGCTCGCATGACTTGCGTCGATGTGCAGGGAGGGAGTACCAGTTCACTTTGCAGGTTGAAAATCCGGTATAGAGCGGATACGGAAACGGACGTTCATCTCCCTAAGATATGCGTGCATATGACTGGATATAGTAGGCGGGCTCTACGACTAATTGAATTCCTCCAATGTTCAAAACAGTTTCTGGTTGGCTGATATACTGACACAGCAAAATAATTAGTTCTGATTGGTTCAGAACAAAAAGAAAAAAAAACACAGGAAACTAAACCGGCAACTTTTGTTGAATGAGCCACTCAGAAGAATGCGATTAAACAAATAATTTAAGCAAAATGGCAATGCAACGAACAAATTTCAACTGTTTATGAGAAAAGATAGAGTTAAGCTGATAATGTAGTTAAAGAAACAGTTAGAAAAACAACGCCATGCAGGGATGAAGATGCAGAGCAAATTGAGACCATAGAGTTGCTTAGTTGAGACTGAGAGTGAGACAGATGGGGAGGAGGCAGAGACCTAGCCTGGGTAATAAGAGAGTGAGACAGATGGGGAGGAGGCAGAGACCTAGCCTGGATAATAAGCCAGCAGAGACCCTGCAAGAAGAACTGACAGCAGGAGCAGATCCAGTAGCAAGCACAGGTAATAATAATAATAATAATAATAATAATAATAATAATAATAATAATAATAATAATAATAATAATACGGGTAATAACAATAACAACAATACAAATTATTATTATTTATTATTATTATTATTATTAATAACTAGAAATATTGTTCCAAATCCAAACGATTGTAGGCCTACTATAAATCAGTCAAGGTCCCCCAAAAAATGTACTACAGTATGTTCTGCTCCATTCTCAACATCTTTTGGTTTCCAAATAATTATTGTAAGTAAACACAAACAGTAAAAGTAAAAAAGTAAAAGTAATGTGTGCTTATTTTAATTTAATTGAATTTGCTTTGATGGGGAAAATAGTTACCAGATATCTGATATCTTCAGAAGAAGACATTGCAAGATACATTTGGACTAATGATTTGTAAGACCTGTTGTTTTTGTATCGTGTTATAGGTTAGGTATACTGTGCCAAAATGCAGTTTTCTATGCATTTAAGGGGTATTGGTGGGTTTGACCCTGGGAGCTCCTGCAAGAACTGAAAGCCACTTTCACCCCTGGGGCTTACTTTAAGGTTACACTTAAGGTTGACCTAGTTTCCTAGATAGCACATTAAAAAAAGAATACACGCACGTCGCACGCACGCATGCACGTACACACACACACACACACCCGGGGTATAGCCCAGAGGTTCCATTTCAGCTAAAGCCTTACGCTCTGCAGATCTACAAGCTCATAATGTGGTGCACGTGGCTGCTGTCGAAGAGCAACACTGTTGCACGACAACCTATAGATCTGCAATAAGCCTAGCGGCAGCACCCCTAGCCTTTGGAATACTTCACCACATTTGATTAGGTCTTCTCTCTCTACTTTGACTCTTTCAAGTCCTGTATTAAGAATTTAAGACACACCTTTTTTAGACTTCATGCTTGGCATGTGTTCTGCTTTCCGTTGTTATTGCATTTGATATCTTATTTTATACATGTATTTGTATACATATCTAGGCCTACACATCTTGTAGATCAGTTATTTTAGCTACCGGTGTTTGTGAGAGCAGTAGAAAAAGATTATGATAATCTTGCCTAACGACAGGGGACAGGGATGCCAGGTTGAATTTACCTCTGTATTGGGACATGAGTGCACACACATTACTGATACAGTAAATACAAAAACAAATATTCATTACTTTTGCCAGGTGCTTTAAAGGCGCCTGGACTATTTTATACTACTACCTCTACTAACGACCACAAAGACGACCGTATAGTGGACAGTTTTTCATTAGTGGCTGCCTCTAGGCTGCCTCTAAGCCAATGGGAGACTTACCCATAAAACCCATAGCCTGAACGGCATAAAAAACCCATACTCTGAATAAGGCACATTATGACTGAGTCATTCTAGTTTGTATAGTTGCATAGAGCACCGAAGTCCTGACGTCACTGCCCTCTACTATCAGTAGAGGGCGCCAGTCCCTAGGTTCGTGTATTTTTTTATAAGCATTGTAATCTCCATAGGGGGATTTTAGATCGCCTCATATAAGAACAGTTTGAAAAATAAACCGATCACCCCGGCCTTTTCACTCATATGGATATGAAGCATCGACTGAAGGTGGAAATGTACAAATATACCCAAAGAGTAATAAAATAAGCGTTAGAAACGAGACAAACAACCCAGAGACTACATTTCCGGGTAGGCTGCATCTGCCCGCAGCCCGTCGCACAACAGAAACTGAACGTTAATTACGTTTATTTTTATTTTTATTGTATTGATATATAATGTATCGTGGTTAGTACGAGTCGAGTCACCACCAGCTGAGCTTACGTCAACGAGGAATCTCAGGAACGCAATATGTTGACAGCTGGGCGTGACGTATATGCTCAGCGACATTGCATTCATATGTAGTTTCAAGGCTTTTGCGGTCACATTAATTCCATTTTCTCCAGAAACTGGCTGTATCAAATATGAATGGACATCATTAACGACGCACAGCCACTCCCCTGACAGAAAGGCCGGGGTGGTCGGTTTATTTTTCAAACACAGTTCTTATATGAAGCGACATAAAATCGCCCTATGGAGATTTCAATACAAATAAATAAATACACGAACCTGTGTGTTGGTGCCCTCTACTGAAAGTGACGTCAGACTTCGGTGCTCTATTATATCCTTGCTGTCGGGCAGAAACCTCTTATATCTCCATACTTTCCCTGAATTAATGCCTTATTTGTCGTATTAAGCCACTTTGGCACTTGAGTTTTTCTACTATTTGCAATGTAGTTTTTCTAAGTACTTAACTCCCCTCCGCCAGTTGGGCCTTTTGAGCTCATTTAACATTGTGCGATGTATTATGTATCTGTAATATTGGCTAACAGTCTCTGATACTGGCAGTTGGTGCCTTATGAATTCTCGAAGTTGTATGGATAAACATGACTTTTTCTGTTGATGAATATGTACATTAATTGCACTTTTGGGTTCAGTTGGTTGTATGTTATGTCAGACAGGGGATGGTGTCGCACCGACGGACAGTATAAAGGTGACCCTTCCTTTGTTTACGGCATACAATGCTGACGAAGGCCGTTGGCCCAAACGCCTTCGTTATTGGACTAATCCGTCAGTGCTGGTATAGAGCACCGAAGTCCTGTCACTCGCTCATCCGCTCAAGTCATTTCTCTATGGAGAATAACATGGGGTCATCTTAAAATCGTCTCATATTAAAGCATTGTGGACCAAAAATAAACAAACTGTCTCGGCGAAATTGTCGGGGAGGTATCGTTTGCGACAGTCAGTCACTCATATTTGATACAGTCTGTTTCTAATTCAGCAGCAGTAACATTAGCGTTTTCTCTGTCAGTTGATTCTTCATATCATATCCATATAAAGGCCTCGATGATTTGTTTATTTTTCAAACACAGTACTTATATGAGGCGATCTAAAATCCCCCTACGGGGATTACAATTCAAATAAAAAGTACATGAACCAGTGGACTTAGCGCCCTCTACCGATATTGACATCAGACTTCGGTGTTCCTTCTTCATAGTGGCGTCACGCATACAGTAAGCATCAAAAGTACAGTAGCACAACCACTTCACACCACGTTTCGAGCTTGTGGATGTGCCATGACTTTTTGATGCTTTTGAATTTGAACTCCTGAACAGTAACAGTTTTGGACATTATGAAGTTGCCACAAACTCCCAAGGGCACAGCAGCGTTTGGGAACCGCTGTCATAATACATGCACATAGTTCTGCAAGTAATGAGAGCGTCAGCAGCACCTTCATCCTTAGAAGTCTCTCAACAACCACCAAAATAATTTCCGCTAATGATGACACATTGTCTTCACTCGTCTTCAGAGCAGCTCAACTTCTTGCACGCACGCACGCACGCACGCACGCACGCACGCACGCACGCACGCACGCACGCACGCACGCACGCACGCACACTTGAAAACAAAACCATTCCTGCTAGGTAGCCTACTGTGGAGTGCTCTCTCTCTCTTTCTCTCTCTCTCTCTCTCTCACACACACACACACACACACACACACACACACACACACACACACACACACACACACACACACACACACACACACACACACGGATGCGTGCACGGATCATAAATCTCTCTCTCTCTCCACATGACACCCCCCCATCCTCTGGCGCTCAGTGTTGGTGAAAGCCCTATTAACCCCTCGCCAGGCTCTATATTGCCATTTAATAATTGAAGGCCCCTCCCCCAGCCCCCCCCCCCCCCCCCCCCCCTGCCACAGTCTAAAATAGCGTGTTAATAATGGATGGGGTTGGGCTTCCTTTAAAGGTGGACGAACTGCATGAATTATTCACCTTCACAAGTCCTAGTAATACAGACACCTGTTACGAAAGGGAAGTTTCACCTTCTCTCTCTCTCTTTGTGTGTATGTGTGTGCGTGCGTGCGTGCGTGCGTGCGTGCGTGCGTGCGTGCGTGCGTGCGTGTGTGCGTGCGTCTCTGTATTATTGTACTTGTGAAGGCCAAATCCAAGTAGCATTTGAGAATTACACAAAACAAGTGCTCAAAGTTTTTACTAATTTAAGTAAAAGTATCAATACTGCAATGTGGAAATACTCTGTTAGAAGTAAATGTCCAGAATTAAATAACTTGTGAGTACAAACATATTGGCCTAAAAATGTAGTTAAAGTATCAAAAGTAAAAGTACTCGCTATGCAGAATGTCCCATTTCAAGTTTTCAAGTGTAGGCCTATAAAACTAAAAACCGATCTACAAGCTCACAATGTGTGGTATTGCGACGTGCGTGCGTGCGTGTGCGTATGCACTCTTCAGGTCGCAGTAGGTTTGTATCGTGAGAAAGATGGCTCTGTTTTTCACAGTTAATCAAACAAAAATAATTCCCTGTGCGCTTCACCATCATGCATAATCTCTTCCAATAAATTCCACCCCGCCCCAACCCCCCCCCCCCCCCCCCCACACACACACACCCCGAAACTCGTAGGCTAATATAATTCTGAGCTGATATGGAGGCAACGTCGCTTTTATTAAAAATGTTTTATTACATTCCAGCCCGTTTCTCTCTGCATACCTTTCAGAGTGTTGTTGTACCCAATGAACTGCAGGTACTGTACCTGGACCAGTGAACCCATTACAAAGCATCTGTGCATCATTTTAGATTTCAACCAATTTAACCATATTTTATACTTTGGCTATTAAAACAAATGCAGATCTACAAGCTTATGGCGTGTCACTTCGTGTTGTGCCATGAGCTTGTAGATTATTTTTAAATATTAGGAAACATTTTTTTTTGTGGCTTTCGCCTTTATTTTATATATTTTATGGAGGGACAGACAGTATAGGCTGACAGGAAATGGGGAGAGAGATGGGGGGAAGACATGCAGTAAAGGCCGTTGGGATCGGGAGTCGAACCCGCGGCACACTGCCAGACTGGATTACCAGCCAAGGTGCCTGGACCACTGAGCCATGGCCCAGGCCATTTGTGCAAATCTTAATAAATAAATATATTAAGCAAACCTTTTTTTAAACTCAAATATTTGCTTCTGGGAGTCCCTGGAGCAAAACCTTTTGAGATGAGGGTATGCGGACAAATACATATATGATTTTGGAGGTCCTTGACTTGAAAAAGTTTGAGAACCACAGATATCAACATATGTTTTGTTCAGATATAGAATCAGCCTCAGGTCTTCATGGGTTAAATGGTGTCTGGTTCTCAAACCTTTTCAAAGTCAAGGACCCCCAAATGAATAATATATGTGTTTTGCTGCAGACACCTGAAGTTATGTTTTCAGATCTGTCTGTCTGTCCGTCCGTCCGTCCGTCCGTCCGTCCGTCCGTCCGTCCGTCCGTCCAGGCTATAAGCTACACACACGATGAATTGTTATTTATTCAACATTTTAATTATTTGTACTTTTGTATCTTTTTCTATTGTATGAATATGCAATGTTTGTCTGTATGTCTATTTTTAGAGCACTGAAACAAATTCCAATCAACTCTGTTGACATGGCAATAAAGTATTGAATCTTGAATCTGGAATATATCAGCTGATATCGATATTGGGATCTTTTCACTTTACATCGGCCCCCAAATTCAGCATCGGTCGGGCCCTGGAATGAACCCGATAGATCCATATATGCATGAGTTTGTGATAAGTCCCGTTCCAATCTGAATACGTCTCTGTGGAACATAAATTCGCCCCAAAAAGTAAAACACCTGTCACAGGCGTTTCACTCTGCAGGAGAAGACGAAGACGAAGACGACGCACGCAACGGAGGGGATGTGGACGAGCGAACGGAGGAGTTCAGGACAGATGAGGAAAAATAATAAATGGTTGGAGGAGATTTGTGGTTTGTTTCCCCTGGCTGAGGCAAGGCAAGGCGCAGTACAGTACACATCTCTGACTGAGAGCACACAGGCACCTGGCAGCACAGATACCGTCAAGCCCCCGCGCCTGTTTGTGTGTGCGTGCGTGTTGGTGTGTGCGTGTGTGTGTGTGTGTGGGGTGGGGGGGGGGGGGGGGGTGATTTGAGATATAGACACTGTGAGGAACTGTTTTCCTTTTCATGGACAATGACTAAGTAAACAATGATTTGGCTCAGTTTAGGATTTAGAGGTCAGGCTTTAAGATTCGGGTTAGAAATTCAGACAAAAGTGAATAAATGAATGCGTGCAGAGTTCTTGGAGTGGGTTTGCGAGAGAGGGAGGTTTACAGTTTATTTTTGTTGTTGAAAGATGGAGGTGCATTTTGGTAGCAGTGATGGAAACAGAGAAGAGGAAAAGAGAGCATGATTTGTGTGTGTGTGTGCGTGTGTGTGTGTGCGTGCGTGCGTGCGTGCGTGCGTGCGTGCGTGCGTGCGTGCGTGCGTGCGTGCGTGCGTGCGTGCGTGCGTGCGTGCGTGCGTGCGTGCGTGCGTGCGTGCGTGCGTGCGTGCGTGCGTGCGTGCGCTTGGCTGATCCAGTTCATTGTATAGTATTCAACAGTGGGACAGGCTGGGGTTGAGAAAATTACTACTCAGAAAGTGAGGAAGATAATGCAGAGAAAGTGCAGAATGACTGATAAAAAGTGACTTTACTCACAATTTGACTTGCATAACTGTTGCTGTCAACAACCTTGTATATCTGCAAAATGCACTTTTCTGTTATCTTCTTTAGGAGGTTATGTGTATGTGTTCTGTGTGTGTGTGTGTGTGTGTGTGTGTGTGTGTGTGTGTGTGTGTGTGTGTGTGTGTGTGTGTGTGTGTGTGTGTGTGTGTGTGTGTGTGTGTTCATTTTGGAAAGCTATGATGTTGATGTTGTTTCATGATGTTGTTTCACTGACTGAATAAAAAGTAAGTTACGTTAACTAAAACTATAAGCTATGATGACTAAAATATATTGACACAGTGACCTTGTATCTATAGAAAGTGCATGTCTTCAGCCGTGTGTGTGTGTGTGCGTGCGTGCGTGCGTGCGTGCGTGCGTGCGTGCGTGCGTGCGTGCGTGCGTGCGTGCGTGTGTGCGTGCGTGTCATTAATTTTGTTGACTATAACTATATGACGAGAAATGTTGGCAATTTCGACAACACATAAATAAGTTATAGGGAATAGGGAGGGACTGGCGGAGAAGAGATCCAGTAGAACCAACTAATTTCATAAGTCTATAAGCACATTGGCGCTTTGGGTGGCACAGTGGTAAAAGCCGCTGCCCGCTATAGACCTACCGCAGAGGATGTGGGTTCGAATCCACCGCCGTGAACCCAACTTTGCCAAGCATCTACATACGAACACAATTGGTCCATGTTTGGGGGAGGGAGTCCGGCGTGAGGATGATATTTGTCACTGTAGGCTACTCCTACGAGCTGGGGTAGCATCAGTGTTGGGCAGGAGGAGTTTAGGGTGAATTAAGGCTCTAATACGGTCCTCCCTGTGGAGGCTCCTCACTGGCAGGTGAGTCAGTTGGGGTAGCATCTGTCAGTATAGGGAGTGTTGGGCAGGAGGAGTATAGGGTGAAGGCTCTAATACGGTCCTCCCTGTGGAGGCTCCTCACTGGCAAGTGAGTCAGTTGCGGTAGCATCTGTCAGTATAGGGAGTGTTGGGCAGGAGGAGTATAGGGTGAAGGCTATACGGTCCTCCCTGTGGAGGCTCCTCACTGGCAGGTGAGTCAGTTGGAGTAGCATCTGTCAGTATAGGGAGTGTTGGGCAGGTGGAGGGTGAATTAAGGCTCTAATACGGTCCTCCCTGTGGAGGCTCCTCACTGGCAGGTGAGTCAGTTGTGTACAACAGCAGTGGCAACAATAAATTGGGGATAAAAGCATTTATGCTCAACTTGAAACACAGTGCAAGGCTAAAGAAATCACCACTGACCTGTAGGCCTACTGATTGAGAAGTGAACATTGTAGTGTTGTTTTCTTGGTTTGTAAATGAAAAGATTAATTGACATGCTAATTGTAAAGTTTCAATACCATCACATTTGTACAGTACGCCGTACTGTACAAATGTGATGGTACTGAGTATACTAAAAAGAAGAATGCACACTGGAGAATCATTTAAAACAATGCATTAAACTTTACTGTGTCAGGGATAGGCTACTCCACTAAGGGGGCGGGGGGGATGTGCCATTTGAATATCCTGATCATGAATAATAAATAATAAAGTTGACTATATGCCACCTAGGTTGAAGTCATGTCATACCATTGATGTGTTTTTCCACTGGATGAATTAAATGCATGTGTTCAGTAATTGAGACACACAATAAGGTGTTGTCGGATACTCCCTAGAAAGTAGACACTCTGTGGATGCAGGTTATTGGTAGACACTCCCTAAGCAGTCTTCAGATGTGCTCCTTAAAATCCCCTGGTAGCCCTGCCCCCCTTCCCCACACCCCTGCTGTAAACAACAGACACACAGGTGTTTGACAACAAAGCTGTTATATTTGGACGTAAACGAGTGAAATAAACACGTTGTAATGCAACATTACACCTCATGGAAGTTGAGAGGAGTTGTCAGGGAGTAAAAACTGCTGATATTATGTGACCGTTGACAAACTTTCCAACAGAGTTGCGGCCTATTCTCCAGGTGAGTTAGCTTCCTACATTTAGCTGCTTAATTAGCATTAATGTTTGTTATATATGTTCAGTGAGTGTACCTAGCTCTGGAATACTTATTGCCTATGTTGTGACAGTATACAGTATGTAGGCTGTGCATGTTGTGACAGGATACAGTATATGTAGGCTGTGCATGTTGTGACAGGATACAGTATAGGCTGTATGATTAATTTATGTTGTGGGCTGATGTTAAAGGTATAGGGAGTTGTGACAGGATGCGTTATACAGTAGGCTACATGAGACTCCTTGGCTTTCTTACACACACACACACACACACACACTCACACTCATACACACTCATACACACACACACACACCCACACACACGCACACACACACTTAGCCGCAATTTGCAACTCTAGATTTGTTTTAGCCGCAATTTGCAACTCTAGATTTTTTTATATTATGGGATGAAGTTGCAATACCCTCCATTGACTCCCTACTCATCCAAATTGCGATTGCGATCTGCTTGTATTAAACGACGTTAAACTCACCAACATTGCAGCTGTAGGCCAAGCTTGAATTATCCTCTTTCAATCTGCCGAGCTGGTTTTTCATAAACATCCACCGTAGACATGTTTTGAGCTACTTTCTGTCAAGAAATTCTGTGCATGTGATTCTTTTTCTAAGTGCTGGAGTTTGGAAGCACTCGTTTTCTTTAACGGGTCGCGCTGCTGCCTCCTGCATTATGGGCAGATTCGAAACAGGTGGTACGTTCAGTGACGAGTGCTTCCAAACTCCAGCACTTAGAAAAAGAATCACCTGCACAGAATTTCTTGACAGAAAGTAGCTCATAACGTGTCTACGGTGGATTTTTATGAAAAACAAGCTCGGCAGATTGAAAGAGGATAATTCAAGCTTGGCCTACAGCTGCAATGTTGGTGAGTTTAATGTTGTACAAGCAGATCACAAGCGGATCACAAACGCAAATTGGATGAATGGGGAGTCAATGGTGGGTATTGCTACTCTAGATTCATCCCATTATAAAAAAAATCTAGAGTTGCAAATTGCGGCTAACACACACTCACACTCGCTCAAGGCCTAAGATGACAGCCGGGAGAATGAGGCTGGTCGGTGCAGCAGAGGAAAATAGTATGGAGACACTGCTGGTTCATCCAAGGATGAACTAGAGAGCTCTATCTCTCTATCCATGCAGGGTTCCACAGTTTGACCCTGCACGGCCATCCCTTACAGTAACAGTACACAACATGAAGTCAATTTGGCTCAAGGTAACATAGGAACCTTGTTCTTTGTGTGTGTTTATGCTGTGTGCATAGCACTGCCTACTAATGCAATTGAAGCTGTTGTACTATTGCTGTCATTTTGGGACCCGAGGACTGGGTGGCAATGAAACAAGTTCAGTGACTGTTTCTGGCTTTGGAACTGAAGGCTGAATCTGCTGTGAGTGACACACTGCACACAGTGAAACAGATGTCGTGTGGATTTGATGTGTGCCTTCTACTGGTGCTTTAAAGGACCACTTCACCACTTTTCAACATCTCTTCATATAATTGGTCCTCACTAATGTTCATGATAAACACCACCATTTTTTCCTACTCAGTCTGTGTCTCATAGGAGGGCTTTGGGCAGTACGGACACCCGTCCACCAGTGACGTCATCATTAGGCAGATTTTTTTTAAACAAGATTTGTTTAAAAATATATTTATATATGTATTATCGTGAGAACGATGGCTTCAACTTTTGCATTGCAACTTTTCAGGAAAAGAAAGCCTGCCGTTTCTATTAGCTTGGATTCACCATCAATGATGTCACTGGTGGACGGGTTTCTGAACTGCCCACAGCCTTCCTATGAGACACAGACTGAGTAGGAAGAAATTGTGGTATTGTATCATGAACATTAGTTAGGACCAATTATAGGAAGAGAAGTTGAAAAGTGGTGAAGTGGTCCTTTAACTCAAGGGGTTCTCAATAGGGTCGCCAAATTATTTTTGGCTATTTTTTAAAAATATTTGGAAACAATGACGATTCATGACGATCATCCAATAATTGCCATGATCACAAATAATTGTGATTATGTAATAATTGTGACAGGCCTACTACTATTAAAACATGCCTCCCGAAGGATGGAGAACTGTGCCCTTGTTTTTTTACGGGGTGCATATTGGTTAGACATCATGGTGCGCGTCTTCTGGAAACTGCCCTTGGTTAAGGCAGTGGGTGCTCAGCTTTGAAACTAACTCATAAACCAACTAAGTGGAAAAAGCGGCACTCCATAATACAAGATGCAAGACTGGCTCAGATTCCATTTCTCATGTTCTCAAATAATATCACGTCAAGAACCTCCACATTCATATATATATGAATATCGTATATTTGTGAAATGGGGGTCCATGGACCACCATTTGAATAGATATTAGATCAATAGATTATTGTGGAAATTTGTTTTGTGCGAAGCAGTCATCAGGATGCAAAAAAATACAAACAGATCAACACAATACAAGGTTGACACTCCTTCACAGCTCCTCTCTTGCAGAGAGGGGCAAAGAAACAAATGGTTATACCAGTCAATAGTTCCACGAGGCATCACATTGCATTACATGTTATGTCCTGGACTGGGACGGGGCCTGCTTGTTCATGAGTCCTGTACTTATGGGCATAGATATTAAAAAATATAGATGCCTCACTGGCCTCACTGGTTCATTGGAGCGACGTGTATCCCAATGAAGGCGGAAGTGCAGTGCTGAAGGCTTTTTTTTTTTTTAAACAAATCTTTATAACAGTCATGACAATATACATTACAATACAAAACAAGACAAACAAACAAACACAAACAACAAAGTTATTAACAATACAACATCAGAGCCAGGGGGGATTAGTTTACTAACAGAAAACATTAAAGAGTGAACACAAAGCAACAGTTCTCCGCAGCTTTCTTATTTAGAAGTGCTGGAGGCATTTGCTGAAGGCGACTACGTCGCTGCCCATGTGACGTCACTCATGCGACTCCTCCATGTCTCTCGCTGTCACTCAAGTGACTACTGGCCAATCACAGCGCGTCTTTTCCGGGACTTATGTTACACACGGGGAAGCTTGACAAGCTTCCGCTAATGCTTTGCAAGGAATGCCGGGAAAATTGTGCCTTCAATGGTGGCCTCAGAGCCGGAAAGGGCGTCTACGTATATATGTCTATATGCTTATGGGAACAAACTATCTCGAAGCCCTGGCCTGCAGCGAAGGTACTGTGTATACCGTCGCCCCCATGCTAGAAGAGGGCATTGGCTGTGATTGATGAAATGGAGTTAGTTCACATTACCAATGATAATGGGTTACTCTCCACGAAGGTTCGATGGAACTATGGAAGAGTGTTGGATTTTGCTCCACGTTATACTGTCTCAGTCTGTGCATAAAATGCAGCCTCTGCTGACCTTTCTTATAGAGAGTATGCACATGCATGATTTTCCCATCAGGACACGCCCCCCCTCATCTAGACTGAGTGGCAACACATTGAGCAGCATGGAGTGTTGGAGTTTGGAAGCGCTCGTTGGAAATCACTCAACCGTCCTGCGTACCACCTGTTTCTAAATGTCACATAATGCAGGAGGCAGCAAAATGTTGTGTGTTATTGAAAACAAGCACTTCCAAACTCTGACACTTAGAAAAATAATCAAATGCAGGGCATTTCTTGACAGAAAGTAGCTCATAACGTTTCTATGGTGGATTTTTATGAAACAAAAACATTGCAGATTGATAGAGGATAATTCAAGCTTTTCGTACAGCTGCAATGTTGGTGAGTTTAACATTATTTAATGCAATCAGACTGAATGGGCTGTCAAGGCCAGAAAGTCGTTTTTTGCCACTCAGTGGGCGTTCCCGCATAACTTCCAGGTACGATGATGTCCCGCGCATACCCTCTATAGATGGCATCAGTGTTGGAATTCCATATGTCAGCTATAGGAATCAATTGTTGTACCCAAGTACTTCCCCATCAATGACTATTTCCTGGTGTGCATGAGCACTGGTCCTAAAATAAAATATGACCTCCTTAGTTTTCGTAATATTCAACTGAAGGTAGTTACTCTTGCACCAACCAGCAAGGTCATCCGCTGTTCTTCAATAGCTTATGTCATCATCATCCTCAATCGAAGAAACAGTAGCTGTGTCGTAACAATGCAGGTGGTGTCTGAGTCACTCCTACAGCCGCTTGTGTGAAGTGTGAACAATACCGGTGAAATCACGTTCCCTTGCGGAGCCCCCGTGTTGGTCGTATAACAACTGATATGTTGTACACGCTCAGTCAGGAATGACTCATACAGTTTCCTCGTCAAAATATGAGGTCTCGTTGTGTTAAATGCAGAGGAGAAATCTACAAACCGTACCCGAGCATATTGCCCCCATAAGAGCATATATTTATTCAACTCGCCACGACACACAGCTAGTCATACAGATGTTTCATTTTTCATTTTTTCTTTTCTTTTTTAATGTCATATATATGAAAGCAGGGAATCGCAGCTACAAATTGAAATATCGGTTGTGCAGTTTGACCCCCATGGTGCCTTTGGTGGCTCACTCTGTTTGAAGTTGGGACACATTTGTCCCACAATCAACGAGCTATTTTCAAATAGCCGTGAAAAAAAGAAAATAGGGCTTGAGTGTTTTTTAACACAGAGCCCCTGGAACTCTGTCAAGAACCCCTGGGGGTCTCCGGAACCCCACTTTTGAGTACCGCTGGTTCGTGCGAGCTGGCGGCTTGTCTCAGGTGATATAGCGTTGTATTATTCATGTTGTGAAACCTCATTTCCACACATTTTCAACGGTGCTGTGAGGAGAATACAACCGCAGGGCCTGTTATATTCAATCATCGGGAGGTGCGCTCCTGTGCGCCGCGTTCCAAATGCAGGGACGCCGGTTCAATGAACCATGCCTCCGCTTTCCGACTCCACGTGAACAAACAACCAACCAGACAAACAACTAGTTGTTGGAAAGTAACGAAGTGCATGCACTCATAAGTACTGTCCTTAAGTACAATATTGAGGTATTTGAGGTACTTGATCTTGAGTATTTCCAATTTCCAATACTTTTACTTCTACTACACTACAGTCTTCGAGGGAAAGATTGTACTTTTTGCTCCACTACAATTATTTGAAAACGTTTGTTACAAGTTACTTACTAGATTGTATTATTTATTATTACATATAATATATATACTGTACACATTTTGGCCATTTGAAAATAGCCGATCTACAGCTTGAAATGAACTGTGCGGAGGCGTGTATACCTCCATCTGCACACGAGGGGTGTGGTGCGTAATAATTGGTTACTTAGCCAGCTAGAACAAGGGGCGTGGGTATAGGAGACAGAGATGAAGGGTCTAACCTTTACACGAGCAATGTGTTGATTTTGTTTTAAATGGATTCAATCGTAATCGTAGTATTGCACAGCATATAGTGTGTGCAAACGGGAACAAAAAAAACGTAATCAAGGGCGAGCGAATGATGGAAAGATGGAATGAACAGAGTCGCTCTAGGGCACAGAACACACATGTTCTGTTCCACACAGCGAGTGTAAAAGGTTATAGGTTCAGTGTTGACAGATGCATGGGACATGTTGAATATCGTGCCGTAGGCTTACAATTATCGTATTTAAAAGAAAGCTATTGTACACATAACACAGCCAAAAATGTTTCAATAAAATCACAAATATGTAATTTCACCAAAAAAACATGCGCGTAAGAAACAACCTCGTTTGAGACTACAGGACAAAAACACATAACATAATTCTGCGTGGAAGCAGGCTACTTCCTGGACCTTACACAAATAAAAGCTGAAACTGGACTGCACACAACCCGTGTTTTTAATGCCTCCAAGTACAGATACAGACAGTATAGCTATTTATTAACTTAACTTGACTTATTTTGAAAAGCCAAACCGGATCCCGAATCAGCAGTCAGGATATTTAGATGGATACGGATGTATTCTCATGGATTATGGTCAGTTTAGACAGGAAACACTCACGTCAAAGTATAGATTAACCATTTATTGCAACAACTGGAATACAAGTTAAACTTGGCGTTAAAGGCTCCGCTCTGGGAGATATTCTCTGAATTTTGTCGAAGCAGCATGCTGAGCAAAATCAGGGAATGCAAAACCCCACAACCGAAGCAATGGAAGCAGCGCTGTTGTCAAGCCGTATTTACATGGACTGCCTTGTTGAGGGAATGAGGCGTGATTGGAGTATATGGAAGTGTGACGTCATGATCAGCTGAGATGTGAATGACGAATAGGAAGCTATATAGGCTGATTGATACAATCAGCCGACTGACAGCTGATTAGAGGCGTGCAAGTAACGCTGTGCTTCATTTGTGGCGACTGATTTCAGTCATTCGGATTTCCATAGAAGCCAGCATGTCTTCTACATGGAGCTGTTTCTGCTGTTCCAGGTACAATATTACTGAAACATCATACGTTGTCATATTGTGTTAATAAGGGCCTTTCTCGCCCCCGCCCCTCTCCCAGTGTTTATATTGTGTTTAGTTTCCAAGATGGCCGTAGCACCATGAGGGGGTGGGGCGGAGGTGAGCGGGTGGGGTTGACATATGCCCTTACTGGGCTGCGTTCACACATTCAAGACACCTGTCTTGTGTCTGTGTTTAATGGCCGCTCCAATGCATTTCCAATGGAAGCCCATATGGTTTGACCAAACATTTTGTTTGATGGTGGGAGGGGGGCAGAACACATCCATCAAAGCTGTGTTCAGACACAAGTCAGGTGTCAGACACAAGGCAAGTGTCTTGAATGCAGCCCAGTGAGGGCATATGTCGACCCGACCGCCCGCTCACCTCCGCCCCACCCCCTCCTGGTGCTGCGGCCATCTTGGAAACTAAACACAATATAAACAATGGGAGAAGGGTGGGGCTGAGAAAGGCCCCTATTGTTTAAGAAGAAGGGGGGCTTTCACACAGTTTCACAAATCACTGAATGGACTTGGCCATACACGTTTTCAGTCAGTTTATGTTGTTGTCCTCCCCTGACGACAGTCTTCAGCTCTGTTATCTGTTGTGGCGAACATTCGGCGAAAATAGCAGACATAATAGCTCACACTGTGTCACAACATCATGTTGAAGACGTGTGAGAGCTTGAATGTCTGCTATTTTGTTGCCAAAGAGATTTAGTGTACAGGGGGGAAAAAGGGAAGGCCGGGCCTAAAATAAAACCAGTAAATTTAGGGTTTAAGTGGTTTTGTTTTTATTTTTGCCCATGTGCATATGCAGTCATTTCGATCGAGGAACACTTTCCCCCAGCTGAGCTTGCACGGCTGACATATAACATTGAGAGAGGGCTGAGCGTGGCACTCTGTGGAACTCCTCAAGCAACACAGAAGCCACAGGACAGTTTAATGGAGACTGCACGTGAATCATTTATGAAGCAGGTAGCCTAGCTGAGAGAGCTCATGTCCCCACTGTGTGGCGTCAAGCACATCCCCGTGTGTGTGTGTACTTTAGCAGGACAAAGTGGTGGCAGACGCAGAGACGACCCGGAGCGATAATAGGACCCGACACGCTGACATTTAATATGTCTTAACAAAACATTATCACATTTGTCCTATCCACGCATCCATACGCCGCGTTTCACACCATAGCACTCCCCCGTCATTAACACATTTTCTCCCCCGGAAACCCACAGCATTGTCATCGCTGACAATGGGACAAGTGATAACCAGCAATTTGCCTCGTCCTATCTGATCGTGCAAGCGGAGAGATTTCGACTGACAAACTGTGAGGGAGCAGATGGCCTTGGCTGTCTGAAAGCAGGTTGCTAAGTGGAGAGAGGGTGGTGGAGCATGCCGATTATAATCTGTGTGACCCCGCATTGTTGCAGTGCTGGCCCTGTTCTGTTTTGCCAGGCCGTTCTGGGCGCTGCACACTTGTTCTCATCCATAATAAATAGCAGCCCGGGCTGCAATATTAATAAGGGCTCTGAGCCCCGGGGCGCCTTGGGTTTATTTAAGGCTCCGGATTAGCAGGATAGCGGAGGTGACAGGATCTCTTGAGTACTGGGGTGTGTGTGTGCGTGTGTGTGCGTGTGCGTGTGCGTGTGCGTGTGTGTGTGTGTGTATATGTGTATAAGTGCATGCACAGACATAATACAAGGCAGCATGGTTATCTGGTGGTGAGAGGTCACTGATCTGACGTATATGCAACAAGGTCTGACCATTAAGCACTATGTGCCATCCCCAGCAGGCCCACGGTGCATTGCGACATGTTGTAAAGCTTGTGGGTCAGCCATATTTCTTCCTTTTTTTGTTTGGTAGGCAATTGTTTGTATCCCCTCAAAGTGGCCAATAAGTTAACAGTTCTACTGCGTAATCCGTGTTACCCGCATTAAAATCAAATATCCTACGCTGCCTGGATTGTTTTATTACCTTTAGATCATACGCTGAAGTATTTGGGCGTTTGATCCGTGAAAATCCGGTCCAAATCCATTCCTCCGTTTGTTTTTGTACGATCGCACCACCCGCCATCTTGCTACACCACAAGCCGGCTCCATAAAACCACATACCATGAGGCCGTGTCTTCCATTCACTTGCATTGGACTCAATTTCCCAGAAGCCCTAGCAGCCCAGCATAAGTTTCGATTTCCGGTTTTGAGATTAGCACACAAAGCTAACCCCCTCTTTTTTATTATTATTAATGCGATGCGATTTTAACAAATAGCGGGGATGTCGTATTACGCAGCATCGGAACACTGGAGTAAACAATTCTCGGCCGTCAAACTGTTAATAAATAATGAGCTTTAATTGACGTACTGTAGATCTCGGCCAATGGCGGTATAAGTGTTAAAGTTTTCAAATAATTATAGTGGAGTAAAAGTGTATTTGCCTCTGAGATGTAGCGGAGTGACTTAAAGGAGCATTCAGTGATTTGGGTGATTTGGAAAACCCCCCCGGTCCGCCCCGGTAACACGATGTGCACATGCACGCACTACAGTGGGGGGACACGCAACAGGCCAACAGCACACACACCAAGGCCCGCCCCCGCTCGATCATGATTGGCAGAAGGCCCCTCTCTATCCTGATTGGATGAAGGCTAGGCCACCTAGCCAAAAACGAAACCTATGTTTTTTTGACCCCCAGAGGTTAACTGGGGGCAGGGAGGAACTCCTTATATGGTCAGCACACTCTATAGTAGGGTGGATTATTATATCACAACAAAACAAAAAAATAAGTGATATTTGAATTAAGTGAAATCACTGAATATACCTTTAAGGACTCTGCTGTCCTTGAGTAAATGCACTTTGTTACTTTACACCAGTGGTTCCCAAAGTGGGGTCCGGGGACCCCCAGGAGTCTTTGAGGGAGTTCCACGGGGTCCCCAGCTAAATGATAGTTTGGAACAAACTGGACCCTTATGGGTCTGTAACTCTGAGAGTGTTCACTCTCATTTGTACACTCTCGGAGTTAAATTAACATTGATTTTACAATCTAAATTGGGGGTCCCAGAGATAGAAATGCCATCAAATGGGCGGTCCGTAGACTAACGCATGTCAAACTGGGGGGTCCTTGAAATTAAACGGGTTGAGAATCACTGATAGAGCCGTACAAATCTTCTCTTATGGGGGTCCCTGGCATTATGTCTTCAAATGGGGGCCCGCGGTAGCCTGGTAGAACCACTCTCCCTGCTGGACAACATTTGCATTCTGCCAGCTAAGGGTGAGTCTGGGATCTCTCAGGCAGAGACGATGTACTCCGGACCAATTCTGGCCGGAGCGATATGCGGCTGTATGCGGCCGCTAGAGGTGGGATCAATGCGAGACTTATGACATATTGAAGCTGTGCCACAGTGCAATGCAAACACAACCTAACAAGACTACAACTCTAAAATTATTATGGAGATATCAGATTTTTGTCCCGCTGCTTCCGGGTTCATCGTTTCTGCCTGAGAGATCCCAGATGCAGGCAGGAGGAGGGAACTTGTGAACTCAGTACTGCCGCAATCTGGCGGAGTCAGGTTAGGCCCGCGGGCTCATTAGTGTCAATTTGGGGGCCCTTGACATGAAAAAGTTTGGGAAACACTATAGGCTGCAAGGCATGGGCCATGCTGCTGCGTCCAGCTGACACTGATCCAATGATCCAATCAGTTGCGTTCCAGAGTAAAGCCAGGGGGGACTTGCACTTCAAACCGCGCCGTATAGCGTCCTGGGCGGAGGTGCTTTTTGGCTCGTCCGTTCGACGGGGAACATATATGATTCGAGGTGTTCCACCGGATGGAGCGAGTCGGGCAGTCCCCCAAAAAATGAACTCACTCACAGTCCAACTCCCAGATGATTGGCCACGGACGTGATGGTTTATCTTCAGAGAGGGGGTTCAGAGCAGTTGTTGCCATGTCTTATTATTATTATTATTACATTTATCAAGTTTTGTGTGCATGAAACATAGTGACTATGGCCAGTGCACCAGGCCAAATTTCCGGTCCCCACCGTGCGGCCCATGGGGGCGTGAAAATTCAGGGGGGGGACTCTACATGTCCTCTGGGCCCGACTCTTCGCGTGGACACCACTTGTTCGCCCATCAGTCCAACGGATGACCCACACTGATTTGTTTCTCTTTGTTTATTATTAATACATTTTTAGGGCCCTATCTTGCAGTTCAAGCATAATTCCACAGGGTGGCAAAAACTATTAGAACAGTGCTCTGTGTACACCTCCCACAGTATGCTATGGGAAACAGTGTTTCTGATATAGTGACCTCCCGTGGACCCTGGATCTGGCTGGGAAAGGCTAGAATAGGGTCTACTAGGCTCTTGTCAGCCCTGTAGGTCCTCACGCTTCAGATGAACCACTGTAGTGTGTACAAAGGCCATAGTTTTTACATGAGTTTGGGTGCACGGCCAATAGTTTTACATAGACTATAGTACAGTAATGTCCTGTAGGTCCACAGTATGCTATGGGAAACAGTGTTTCTGGTATAGTGACCTCCCGTGGACCCTCACGCACGCACGCACGCACGCACGCACGCACGCACGCACGCATGCATGCACGCACGCACGCACGCACAGTTAGATGGCTATACTAGGCTGGATCTGGCTGGGAAAGGCTAGAATAGGGTCTACTAGGCTGTACTAGGCTCTTGTCAACCCTGTAGGTCCTCACGCTTGAGATGAACCACTGTGTACACAGGCCATAGTTTTTACATGAGTTTGGGTGCACGGCCAATAGTTTTACATAGGCTATAGTACAGTAATGTCTCGTACAGCCTAGTCCAGCCTAGTACATCCTAGTCCAGCCTAGTCCAGCCTAGTACAGCCTAGTACAGCCTAGTACAGCCTAGTGCAGCCTAGTACAGCCTAGTCCATCTTAGTACAGCCTAGTCCACCCTAGTACAGCCTAGTGCAGCCTAGTGCAGTCTAGGCCAGCCTAGTCCAGCCTAGTACAGCCTAGTCCACCCTAGTCCAGCCTAGTGCAGCCTAGTCCAGCCTAGACCAGCCTAGTCCAGCCTAGTCCAGACTTGAGAAGCCTAGTCCAGCCTAGAGCAGCCTAGTCCAGCCTGGGAAAGGCTAGAATAGGGTCTACTAGGCTCTTGTCAGCCCTGTAGGTCCTCACGCTTGAGATGAACCACTGTAGTGTGTACACAGGCCATAGTTTTTACATGAGTTTGGGTGCACGGCCAATAGTTTTACATAGACTATAGTACAGTAATGTCCTGTAGGGCCACAGTATGCTATGGGAAACAGTGTTTCTGATATAGTGACCTCCCGTGGACCCTGGATCTGGCTGGGAAAGGCTAGAATAGGGTCTACTAGGCTCTTGTCAGCCCTGTAGGTCCTCACGCTTCAGATGAACCACTGTAGTGTGTACAAAGGCCATAGTTTTTACATGAGTTTGGGTGCACGGCCAATAGTTTTACATAGACTATAGTACAGTAATGTCCTGTAGGTCCACAGTATGCTATGGGAAACAGTGTTTCTGGTATAGTGACCTCCCGTGGACCCTCACGCACGCACGCACGCACGCACGCACGCACGCACGCACGCACGCACGCACGCACGCACGCACGCACGCACGCACGCACGCACGCACGCACGCACGCATGCATGCATGCACGCACAGTTAGATGGCTATACTAGGCTGGATCTGGCTGGGAAAGGCTAGAATAGGGTCTACTAGGCTGTACTAGGCTCTTGTCAACCCTGTAGGTCCTCACGCTTGAGATGAACCACTGTGTACACAGGCCATAGTTTTTACATGAGTTTGGGTGCACGGCCAATAGTTTTACATAGGCTATAGTACAGTAATGTCTCGTACAGCCTAGTCCAGCCTAGTACATCCTAGTCCAGCCTAGTCCAGCCTAGTACAGCCTAGTACAGCCTAGTACAGCCTAGTGCAGCCTAGTACAGCCTAGTCCATCTTAGTACAGCCTAGTCCACCCTAGTACAGCCTAGTGCAGCCTAGGCCAGCCTAGTCCAGCCTAGTACAGCCTAGTCCACCCTAGTCCAGCCTAGTGCAGCCTAGTCCAGCCTAGACCAGCCTAGTCCAGCCTAGTCCAGACTTGAGAAGCCTAGTCCAGCCTAGAGCAGCCTAGTCCAGCCTGGGAAAGGCTAGAATAGGGTCTACTAGGCTCTTGTCAGCCCTGTAGGTCCTCACGCTTGAGATGAACCACTGTAGTGTGTACACAGGCCATAGTTTGTACATGAGTTTGGGTGCACGGCCAATAGTTTTACATAGACTATAGTACAGTAATGTCCTGTAGGGCCACAGTATGCTATGGGAAACAGTGTTTCTGATATAGTGACCTCCCGCCTAGTACAGCCTAGTACAGCCTAGTGCAGCCTAGTACAGCCTAGTCCATCTTAGTACAGCCTAGTCCACCCTAGTACAGCCTAGTGCAGCCTAGTGCAGCCTAGGCCAGCCTAGTCCAGCCTAGTACAGCCTAGTCCACCCTAGTACAGCCTAGTCCAGCCTAGTGCAGCCTAGTCCAGCCTAGACCATCCTAGTCCAGCCTAGTCCAGACTTGAGAAGCCTAGTCCAGCCTAGAGCAGCCTAGTCCAGCCTGGGAAAGGCTAGAATAGGGTCTACTAGGCTCTTGTCAGCCCTGTAGGTCCTCACGCTTGAGATGAACCACTGTAGTGTGTACACAGGCCATAGTACAGCCTAGTCCACCCTAGTACAGCCTAGTCCAGCCTAGTGCAGCCTAGTCCAGCCTAGACCAGCCTAGTCCAGCCTAGTCCAGACTTGAGAAGCCTAGTCCAGCCTAGAGCAGCCTAGTCCAGCCTGGGAAAGGCTAGAATAGGGTCTACTAGGCTCTTGTCAGCCCTGTAGGTCCTCACGCTTGAGATGAACCACTGTAGTGTACAGCCTAGTGCAGCCTAGTGCAGCCTAGGCCAGCCTAGTCCAGCCTAGTACAGCCTAGTCCAGCCTAGTACAGCCTAGTCCAGCCTAGTGCAGCCTAGTCCAGCCTAGTCCAGCCTAGTCCAGATTTGAGAAGCCTAGTCCAGCCTAGAGCAGCCTAGTCCAGCCTGGGAAAGGCTAGAATAGGGTCTACTAGGCTCTTGTCAGCCCTGTAGGTCCTCACGCTTGAGATGAACCACTGTAGTGTGTACACAGGCCATAGTTTTTACATGAGTTTGGGTGCACGGCCAATAGTTTTACATAGACTATAGTACAGTAATGTCCTATAGGGCCACAGTATGCTATGGGAAACAGTGTTTCTGATATAGTGACCTCCCGCCTAGTACAGCCTAGTACAGCCTAGTGCAGCCTAGTACAGCCTAGTCCATCTTAGTACAGCCTAGTCCACCCTAGTACAGCCTAGTGCAGCCTAGTGCAGCCTAGGCCAGCCTAGTCCAGCCTAGTACAGCCTAGTCCACCCTAGTACAGCCTAGTCCAGCCTAGTGCAGCCTAGTCCAGCCTAGACCAGCCTAGTCCAGCCTAGTCCAGACTTGAGAAGCCTAGTCCAGCCTAGAGCAGCCTAGTCCAGCCTGGGAAAGGCTAGAATAGGGTCTACTAGGCTCTTGTCAGCCCTGTAGGTCCTCACGCTTGAGATGAACCACTGTAGTGTGTACACAGGCCATAGTACAGCCTAGTCCACCCTAGTACAGCCTAGTCCAGCCTAGTGCAGCCTAGTCCAGCCTAGACCAGCCTAGTCCAGACTTGAGAAGCCTAGTCCAGCCTAGAGCAGCCTAGTCCAGCCTGGGAAAGGCTAGAATAGGGTCTACTAGGCTCTTGTCAGCCCTGTAGGTCCTCACGCTTGAGATGAACCACTGTAGTGTACAGCCTAGTGCAGCCTAGTGCAGCCTAGGCCAGCCTAGTCCAGCCTAGTACAGCCTAGTCCACCCTAGTACAGCCTAGTCCAGCCTAGTGCAGCCTAGTCCAGCCTAGTCCAGCCTAGTCCAGATTTGAGAAGCCTAGTCCAGCCTAGAGCAGCCTAGTCCAGCCTGGGAAAGGCTAGAATAGGGTCTACTAGGCTCTTGTCAGCCCTGTAGGTCCTCACGCTTGAGATGAACCACTGTAGTGTGTACACAGGCCATAGTTTTTACATGAGTTTGGGTGCACGGCCAATAGTTTTACATAGACTATAGTACAGTAATGTCCTGTAGGGCCACAGTATGCTATGGGAAACAGTGTTTCTGATATAGTGACCTCCCGTGGACCCGCACGCACGCACGCACGCACGCACGCACGCACGCACGCACGCACGCACGCACGCACGCACGCAGAGCAGCCTAGTCCAGCCTAGTTCAGCCTAGTCCAGCATATTTTGTTGGTCTATTGGTAAACTATTGGTCGTGCACACACATGTAAAAACTATTGCCTGTGTACACAGTGGTTATTCCCAAGTGCGAAAAGGTTCAGGACTCACAAGAGCCTATAGTACAGCTTAATAGAGTCTATTAGAGTCCAGTACAGCCTAGTACACCCTATTCTAGCCTATTCCAGCCTGATCCAGCCTAGTATAGCTTAGTATAGCCATCTAAATACCCCCCCTCCTAGTCTATTCTCCCACTAGGCTGGACTAGGCTAGACGTGGGTGTACATGGCTGTACCAGACCCTACTGGCCTCTAATAGGCTGTTTTCGGCTCTAGTAGACTGTGCTAGGCTGTACTAGGGTCTATTAGGCTGTACGAGGCAGTAAAGTACTATAGCCTAGAAATGTCCATGTAAAACTATTGGCCGTGCACACAAACTCCTGTAAAAACTATTGCCAGTGTACACAGTGGTTATTTCAAGTGCGAGGAACTACAGGGCTGACAAGAGTCTAGTACAGCCTAGTACACCCTATTCTAGCCCTTTCCAGCCCGATCCAACCTAGTATAGCCTAGTACAGCCATCTAAATACCCCTCTCTCCAAGTCTATTCTCCCACTAGGCTGGACTAAGCTAAACTTGTGTGTACAAGGCTGTACTAGACTCTACTGGGCTCCAATAGGCTGTTTTCGGCTCTAGCAGACTGTACTAGGCTCTATTAGGCTGTACGAGGCAGTAAAGTACTATATCCTAGAAATGTTCATGTAAAACTATTGGCCGTGCACACAAACTCCTGTAAAAACTATTGCCCGTGTACACAGTGGTTATTTCAAGTGCGAGGAACTGCAGGGCTGACAAGAGTCTAGTACAACCTATTCTAGCCTATTCCAGCCTGATGTAGCCTAGTATAGCCTAGTACAGCCATCTAAATACCCCCCCTCCTAGTCTATTCTCCCACTAGGCTGGATTAAGCTAAACGTGGGTGTACAAGGCTGTACTAGACGCTACTGGGCTCCAATAGGCTGTTTCCGGCTCTAGCAGACTGTACTAGGCTCTATTAGGCTGTACGAGGCAGTAAAGTACTATAGCGTAGAAATGTTCATGTAAAACTATTGGCCGTGCACACAAACTCCTGTAAAAACTATTGCCCGTGTACACAGTGGTTATTCCCAAGTGCGAGGAACTACAGGGCTGACAAGAGCTTAGTACAGCCTAATAGAGGCTATTAGAGTCTAGCACAGCCTAGTACACCCCATTCTAGCCTTTTCCAGCCTGATCCAACCTAGTATAATCTAGTACAGCCACCAAAATACCCCCCTCTCCTAGTATATTCTCCCACTAGGCTGGACTAGGCTAGACGTGGGTGTACATGGCTGTACCAGACCCTACTGGCCTCTAATAGGCTGTTTTCGGCTCTAGTAGACTGTGCTAGGCTGTACTAGGGTCTATTAGGCTGTACGAGGCAGTAAAGTACTATAGCCTAGAAATGTTCATGTAAAACTATTGGCCGTGCACACAAACTCCTGTAAAAACTATTGCCCGTGTACACAGTGGTTATTTCAAGTGCGAGGAACTACAGGGCTGACAAGAGTCTAGTACAGCCTAGTACACCCTATTCTAGCCCTTTCCAGCCCGATCCAACCTAGTATAGCCTAGTACAGCCATCTCAATACCCCTCTCTCCAAGTCTATTCTCCCACTAGGCTGGACTAAGCTAAACTTGGGTGTACAAGGCTGTACTAGACTCTACTGGGCTCCAATAGGCTGTTTTCGGCTCTAGCAGACTGTACTAGGCTCTATTAGGCTGTACGAGGCAGTAAAGTACTATAGCCTAGAAATGTTCATGTAAAACTATTGGCCGTGCACACAAACTCCTGTAAAAACTATTGCCCGTGTACAAAGTGGTTATTTCAAGTGCGAGGAACTGCAGGGCTGACAAGAGTCTAGTACACCCTATTCTAGCCTATTCCAGCCTGATGTAGCCTAGTATAGCCTAGTACAGCCATCTAAATACCCCCCCCCCCCCCCCCCTCCTAGTCTATTCTCCCACTAGGCTGGATTAAGCTAAACGTGGGTGTACAAGGCTGTACTAGACTCTACTGGGCTCCAATAGGCTGTTTCCGGCTCTGGCAGACTGTACTAGGCTCTATTAGGCTGTACGAGGCAGTAAAGTACTATAGCCTAGAAATGTTCATGTAAAACTATTGGCCGTGCACACAAACTCCTGTAAAAACTATTGCCCGTGTACACAGTGGTTATTCCCAAGTGCGAGGAACTACAGGGCTGACAAGAGCCTAGTACAGCCTAATAGAGGCTATTAGAGTCTAGCACAGCCTAGTACACCCCATTCTAGCCTTTTCCAGCCTGATCCAACCTAGTATAGCCTAGTACAGCCACCAAAATACCCCCCCCTCCAAGTCTATTCTCCCACTAGGCTGGACTAGGCTAGACGTGGGTGTACATGGCTGTACTAGACTCTACTGGCCTCTAATAGGCTGTTTTCCGGCTCTAGTAGACTGTGCTAGGCTGTACTAGGGTCTATTAGGCTGTACGAGGCAGTAAAGTACTATAGCCTAGAAATGTTCATGTAAAACTATTGGCCGTGCACACAAACTCCTGTAAAAACTATTGCCCGTGTACACAGTGGTTATTCCCAAGTGCGAGGAACTACATGGCTGACAAGAGCCTAGTACAGCCTAATAGAGGCTATTAGAGTCTAGCACAGCCTACTACACCCCATTCTAGCCTTTTCCAGCCTGATCCAACCTAGTATAGCCTATTACAGCCACCAAAATACCCCCCTCTCCAAGTCTATTCTCCCACTAGGCTGGACTAGACAGGACGTGTGTGTACAAGGCTGTACTAGACTCTACTGGCCTCTAATAGGCTGTTTTCGGCTCTAGTAGACTGTGCTAGGCTGTACTAGGGTCTATTATGCTGTACAAGCCACAGTACTATAGCGTAGAAATGTTCATGTCAAACTATTGGCCGTGCACACAAACTCCTGTAAAAACTATTGCCCGTGTACACAGTGGTTATTTCAAGTGCGAGGAACTGCAGGGCTGACAAGAGTCTAGTACACCCTATTCTAGCCTATTCCAGCCTGATGTAGCCTAGTATAGCCTAGTACAGCCATCTAAATACCCCCCCCCCCCCCCCCCCCCCCCCCCCCCCCCCCCCCCCCCCCCCCCCCCCCCCCCCCCCCCCCCCACTCCTAGTCTATTCTCCCACTAGGCTGGATTAAGCTAAACGTGGGTGTACAAGGCTGTACTAGACTCTACTGGGCTCCAATAGGCTGTTTCCGGCTCTGGCAGACTGTACTAGGCTCTATTAGGCTGTACGAGGCAGTAAAGTACTATAGCCTAGAAATGTTCATGTAAAACTATTGGCCGTGCACACAAACTCCTGTAAAAACGATTGCCCGTGTACACAGTGGTTATTCCCAAGTGCGAGGAACTACAGGGCTGACAAGAGCCTAGTACAGCCTAATAGAGGCTATTAGAGTCTAGCACAGCCTAGTACACCCCATTCTAGCCTTTTCCAGCCTGATCCAACCTAGTATAGCCTAGTACAGCCACCAAAATACCCCCCCCTCCAAGTCTATTCTCCCACTAGGCTGGACTAGGCTAGACGTGGGTGTACATGGCTGTACTAGACTCTACTGGCCTCTAATAGGCTGTTTTCCGGCTCTAGTAGACTGTGCTAGGCTGTACTAGGGTCTATTAGGCTGTACGAGGCAGTAAAGTACTATAGCCTAGAAATGTTCATGTAAAACTATTGGCCGTGCACACAAACTCCTGTAAAAACTATTGCCCGTGTACACAGTGGTTATTCCCAAGTGCGAGGAACTACAGGGCTGACAAGAGCCTAGTACAGCCTAATAGAGGCTATTAGAGTCTAGCACAGCCTACTACACCCCATTCTAGCCTTTTCCAGCCTGATCCAACCTAGTATAGCCTATTACAGCCACCAAAATACCCCCCTCTCCAAGTCTATTCTCCCACTAGGCTGGACTAGGCAGGACGTGTGTGTACAAGGCTGTACTAGACTCTACTGGCCTCTAATAGGCTGTTTTCGGCTCTAGTAGACTGTGCTAGGCTGTACTAGGGTCTATTATGCTGTACAAGCCACAGTACTATAGCGTAGAAATGTTCATGTCAAACTATTGGCCGTGCACACAAACTCCTGTAAAAACTATTGCCCGTGTACACAGTGGTTATTTCAAGTGCGAGGAACTGCAGGGCTGACAAGAGTCTAGTACAGCCTAGTACACCCTATTCTAGCCTATTCCAGCCTGATGTAGCCTAGTATAGCCTAGTACAGCCATCTAAATACCCCCCCTCCTAGTCTATTCTCCCACTAGGCTGGATTAAGCTAAACGTGGGTGTACAAGGCTGTACTAGACTCTACTGGGCTCCAATAGGCTGTTTCCATCTCTAGCAGACTGTACTAGGCTCTATTAGGCTGTACGAGGCAGTAAAGTACTATAGCCTAGAAATGTTCATGTAAAACTATTGGCCGTGCACACAAACTCCTGTAAAAACTATTGCCTGTGTACACAGTGGTTATTCCCAAGTGCGAGGAACTACATGGCTGACAAAAGCCTAGTACAGCCTAATAGAGGCTATTAGAGTCTAGCACAGCCTAGTACACCCCATTCTAGCCTTTTCCAGCCTGATCCAACCTAGTATAGCCTAGTACAGCCACCAAAATACCCCCCTCTCCAAGTCTATTCTCCCACTAGGCTGGACGTGTGTGTACAAGGCTGTACTAGACTCTACTGGCCTCTAATAGGCTGTTTTCGGCTCTAGTAGACTGTGCTAGGCTGTACTAGGGTCTATTCAGCTGTACGAGGCACAGTACTATAGCGTAGAAATGTTCATGTAAAACTATTGGCCGTGCACACAAAGTCATGTAAAAACTATTGCCCGTGTACACAGTGGTTATTTCAAGTGCGAGGAACTACAGGGCTGACAAGAGCCTAGTACAGCCTAATAGAGGCTATTAGAGTCTAGCACAGCCTAGTACACCCCATTCTAGCCTGATCCAACCTAGTATAGCCTATAGTACAGACACAAATACCCCACTCTCCAAGTCTATTCTCCCACTAGGCTGGACCAGGCTAGACGTGGGTGTACATGGCTGTACTAGACTACTAGGCTCTAATAGGCTGTTTTCGGTTCTAGTAGACTGTGCTAGGCTGTACTAGGGTCTATTAGGCTGTACGAGGCAGTAAAGTACCCTAGTAGACCCTTGACGATCCTTCATTAACTGTGTGTGTGTGTGTTTGTTTGTTTGTTTGTTTGTTTGTTTGTTTGTTTGTTTGTTTGTTTGTTTGTTTGTTTGTTTGTTTGTTTGTTTGTTTGTTTGTTTGTTTGTTTGTTTGTTTGTTTGTTTGTTTGTGTGTGTGTGTGTGTGTGTGTGCCATGCACACAAACTCCTGTAAAAACTATTGTCCGTGTACACAGTGGTTATTTCAAGTGCGAGGAACTACAGGGCTGACAAGAGCCTAGTACAGCCTAGTACACCCTATTCTAGCCCTTTCCAGCCTGATCCAGCCTAGTATATCTTAGTATAGCCATCTAAATACCCCTCTCCCCTAGTCTATTCTCCCACTAGGTTGGACTAGGCTAGACGTGGGTGTACATGGCTGTACTAGACTCTACTGGCCTCTAATAGGCTGTTTTCGGCTCAAGTAGACTGTGCTAGGCTGTACTAGGGTATATTAGGCTGTACAACGCAGTACAGTACTATAGCGTAGAAATGTTCATGTAAAACTATTGGCCATGCACACAAACTCCTGTAAAAACTATTGTCCGTGTACACAGTGGTTATTTCAAGTGCGAGGAACTACAGGGCTGACAAGAGCCTAGTACAGCCTAGTACACCCTATTCTAGTATATACTCCTAGTTTATCCTAGTATACCCATCTAAATACCCCTCTCTCCTAGTCTATTCTCCCACTAGGTTGGACTAGGCTAGACGTGGGTGTACATGGCTGTACTAGACTCTACTGGGCTTTAATAGGCTGTTTTCGGCTCTAGTAGACTGTGCTAGGCTGTACTAGGGTCTATTAAGCTGTATGAGGCAGTAAAGTACTATACCTAGAAATGTTCATGTAAAACTTTTGGCCGTGCACACTAACTCCTTTAAAAACGATTGCCCGTGTACATAGTGGTTATTCCCAAGTGCGAGGAAATACAGGGCTGACAAGAGCCTAGTACAGCCTAATAGAGGCTATTAGAGTCTAGCACAGCCTAGTACACCCCATTCTAGCCTGATCCAACCTAGTATAGCCTAGTACAGACACAAATACCCCACTCTCCAAGTCTATTCTCCCACTAGGCTGGACTAGGCTAGACGTGGGTGTACATGGCTGTACTAGACTACTAGGCTCTAATAGGCTGTTTTCGGTTCTAGTAGACTGTGCTAGGCTGTACTAGGGTCTATTAGGCTGTACGAGGCAGTAAAGTACCCTAGTAGACCCTTGACGATCCTTCATTAACTGTGTGTGTGTGTGTGTGTGTGTGTGTGTGTGTGTGTGTGTGTGTGTGTGTGTGTGTGTGTGTGTGTGTGTGTGTGTGTGTGTGTGTGTGTGTGCCAAATGGACCCTTACGAGAACCAAATGGACCCTTACACCTGTAAGCGTCCATTTGGTTACATTCGTACCCTCTCAGAGTTAAGGGGGTGCTTACAAATAAAACATTTGAGAACCACTTGTACTTATTGGACTCATAATGTATATGGAGATCTCTGTATCTGCCTGTCTGCCTGTGTCTAGTGAAAACTGACTGTGAAAAGTGTACTGGTTAAGTAATCAACCAGGCAGGGTGGGGTTGCCATGGCAATCAATTGGCTGAGGCAGAGGCTGGGAATTCTACAGGTGAGGGGACTTAAGCTAATTAGGTCCACTGGCAGAGCCTGACCAAAGCCTTTTGTGGTGTTTCTCCAGCTGGAATAGGCTAGACTACTAGACTAGGGTGTACGGCTGTACTAGACTATATTTTACACGCACGCACGCACGCACGCACGCACGCACGCACGCACGCACGCACGCACGCACGCACGCACGCACAGTTACATGGCTATACTAGGCTGGATCTGGTTGGGAAAGGCTAGAATAGGGTCTACTAGGCTGTACTGGACTATAATAGGCTCCATTAGGCTGTACTAGGCTCTTGTCAGCCCTGTAGGTCCTCACGCTTGAGATGAACCACTGTGTACACAGGCCATAGTTTTTACATGAGTTTGGGTGCACGGCCAATAGTTTTACATAGGCTATAGTACAGTAATGTCTCCTACAGCCTAATAGAGCCTAGTACAGGCTGTATGTATTAGGCTATACTATGCTTGATCCTGCTGGAATAGGCTAGACTAGGGTGTACTACGCTGTACTGGACTCTAATAGGCTGTACTAGGCTCTTGTCAGCCCTGTAGCTCCTCACACTTGAAATTAACCACTGTGTACACAGGCAATAGATTTTACATGAGTTTGTGTGCACGGCCAATAGTTTTGAACGTGTGCGTGTGTGTGTGTGTGTGTGTATGTGTGTATGTGTGTGTGTGCGTGTGTGCGTGCGTGCGTGCGTGCGTGCGTGCGTGCGTGCGTGCGTGCGAGGAGTAGAGTAGCTTTGCCCTTACACCTGTAAGCGTCCATTTGGTTCCATTCGTACCCTCTCAGAGTTAAGGGGGTGCTTACAAATAAAACATTTGAGAACCACTTGTACTTATTGGACTCATAATGTATATGGAGATCTCTGTATCTGCCTGTCTGCCTGTGTCTAGTGAAAACTGACTGTGAAAAGTGTACTGGTTAAGTAATCAACCAGGCAGGGTGGGGTTGCCATGGCAATCAATTGGCTGAGGCAGAGGCTGGGAATTCTACAGGTGAGGGGACTTAAGCTAATTAGGTCCACTGGCAGAGCCTGACCAAAGCCTTTTGTGGTGTTTCTCCAGCTGGAATAGGCTAGACTACTAGACTAGGGTGTACGGCTGTACTAGACTATATTTTACACGCACGCACGCACGCACGCACGCACGCACGCACGCACGCACGCACGCACAGTTACATGGCTATACTAGGCTGGATCTGGTTGGGAAAGGCTAGAATAGGGTCTACTAGGCTGTACTGGACTATAATAGGCTCCATTAGGCTGTACTAGGCTCTTGTCAGCCCTGTAGGTCCTCACGCTTGAGATGAACCACTGTGTACACAGGCCATAGTTTGTACATGAGTTTGTGTGCACGGACAATAGTTGTAAATGGAACATTTCTAGGCTTTTGTAAAGCCTAATATACCCTAGTACAGCCTAGTACAGTCTACTAGAGCCAAAAACAACATTAGAGCCCAGTAGAGTCTAGGACAACCATGTACACCCACGTCTAGCCTAGTCCAACCTAGTGGGAGAATAGACTAGGATGGGGGGGGGGGTATTTAGATGGCTGTACTAGGCTGGAACAGGCTGGAATAGGCTAGAATAGGGTGTACTAGGCTGTACTAGACTTTAATAGGCTCCATTAAGCTGTACTAGGCACTTGGGAATAGCCACTGTGTGCACGGCCAATAGTTTTACATGAACATTTCTAGACTTTAATGGCTGTAATAGACTTGTCCGTGATAAGAGCTTCTCTTCACACGGGTGGGATTATTTTCTATTAGCCTGCCGTGTACACCATTCTTTTTCTGTGTGACTGCCATGCAGGCAAACACGTGTGGCTCAGCCAGGAATGGTGTGCTTATCAAAATATTTCCATTATGCGTTACCATGGCGAGGTATTTCGCAATAAACGATGTCCAAAACCCATCAAGGACCCCAGGGGGTCCCCAAACCACACTTTGATAACCATTGAAGGACCCCATCGAGACCCATCAAGGACCCCATGGGGTCCCCGAACCACACTTTGATAACCGGTGAAGGACCCCATCGAGACCCATCAAGGACCCCATGGGGTCCCCGAACCACACTTTGATAACCAGTGTTGGACCTCATCGAAACCTATCAAGGACCCCAAGGGGTCCCCGAACCACACTTTGATAACCAGTGTTGGACCTCATCGAAACCTATCAAGGACCCCAGGGGGTCCCCGGACCACACTTTGATAACCAGTGTTGGACCTCATCGAAACCTATCAAGGACCCCAAGGGGTCCCCGAACCACACTTTGATAACCAGTGAAGGACCTCATCGAGACCCATCAAGGACCCCATGGGGTCCCCGAACCACACTTTGCTAACCAGTGTTGGACCCCATCGAGACCCGTCAAGGACCCCATGGAGTCCCCGAACCACACTTTGATAACCAGTGTTGGACCTCATCGAGACCCATCAAGGACCCCATGGGGTCCCCGAACCACACTTTGCTAACCAGTGTTGGACCCCATCGAGACCCATCAAGGACCCCATGGAGTCCCCGAACCACACTTTGATAACCAGCGTTGGACCCCATCAAGGACCCCATGGGGTCCCCGAACCACACTTTGATAACCAGCGTTGGACCCCATCGAGACCCATCAAGGACCCCATGGGGTCCCCGAACCACACTTTGATAACCAGCGTTGGACCCCATCGAGACCCATCAAGGACCCCATGGGGTCCCCGAACCACACTTTGATAACCAGTGTTGGACCTCATCGAAACCCATCAAGGACCCCAAGGGGTCCCCGAACCACACTTTGATAACCAGTGTTGGACCTCATCGAAATCCATCAAGGACCCCAGGGGGTCCCCGAACCACACTTTGATAACCAGTGTTGGACCTCATCGAGACCCATCAAGGACCCCATGGGGTCCCCGAACCACACTTTGATACCCAGTGTTGGACCTCATCGAGACCCATCAAGGACCCCATGGGGTCCCCGAACCACACTTTGATAACCAGTGTTGGACCTCATCGAGACCCATCAAGGACCCCATGGGGTCCCCGAACCACACTTTGATAACCAGTGTTGGACCTCATCGAGACCCATCAAGGACCCCAAGGGGTCCCCGAACCACACTTTGATAACCAGTGTTGGACCTGATCGAAACCTATCAAGGACCCCAGGGGGTCCCCGGACCACACTTTGATAACCAGTGTTGGACCTCATCGAAACCTATCAAGGACCCCAAAGGGTCCCCGAACCACACTTTGATAACCAGTGAAGGACCCCATCGAGACCCATCAAGGACCCCATGGGGTCCCCGAACCACACTTTGATAACCAGTGTTGGACCTCATCGAGACCCATCAAGGACCCCATGGGGTCCCCGAACCACACTTTGCTAACCAGTGTTGGACCCCATCGAGACCCATCAAGGACCCCATGGGGTCCCCGAACCACACTTTGATAACCAGCGTTGGACCCCATCGAGACCCATCAAGGACCCCATGGGGTCCCCGAACCACACTTTGATAACCAGCGTTGGACCCCATCGAGACCCATCAAGGACCCCATGGGGTCCCCGAACCACACTTTGATAACCAGCGTTGGACCCCATCGAGACCCATCAAGGACCCCATGGGGTCCCCGAACCACACTTTGATAACCAGCGTTGGACCTCATCGAAACCCATCAAGGACCCCAAGGGGTCCCCGAACCACACTTTGATAACCAGTGAAGGACCCCATCGAGACCCATCAAGGACCCCAGGGGGTCCCCGGACCACACTTTGATAACCAGTGTTGGACCTCATCGAGACCCATCAAGGACCCCATGGGGTCCCCGAACCACACTTTGATAACCAGTGTTGGACCTCATCGAGACCCATCAAGGACCCCATGGGGTCCCCGAACCACACTTTGATAACCAGTGTTGGACCCCATCGAGACCCATCAAGGATCCCATGGGGTCCCCGAACCACACTTTGATAACCAGTGAAGGACCCCATCGAGACCCATCAAGGACCCCAGGGGGTCCCCGAACCACACTTTGATAACCAGCGTTGGACCCCATCGAGACCCATCAAGGACCCCAGGGGGTCCCCGAACCACACTTTGATAACCAGCGTTGGACCCCATCGAGACCCATCAAGGACCCCATGGGGTCCCCGAACCACACTTTGATAACCAGCGTTGGACCCCATCGAGACCCATCAAGGACCCCAGGGGGTCCCCGTACCACACTTTGATAACCAGCGTTGGACCCCATCGAGACCCATCAAGGACCCCATGGGGTCCCCGAACCACACTTTGTTAACCAGCGTTGGACCCCACCGAGACCCATCAAGGACCCCATGGGGTCCCTGAACCACACTTTGATAACCAGCGTTGGACCCCATCGAGACCCATCAAGGACCCCATGGGGTAACCGAACCACACTTTGATAACCAGCGTTGGACCCCATCGAGACCCATCAAGGACCCCTGGGGGTCCCCGAACCACACTTTGATAACCAGCGTTGGACCCCATCGAGACCCATCAAGGACCCCATGGGGGTCCCCGAACCACACTTTGATAACCAGCGTTGGACCCCATCGAGACCCATCAAGGACCCCATGGGGGTCCCCGAACCACACTTTGATAACCAGCGTTGGACCCCATCGAGACCCATCAAGGACCCCATGGGGGTCCCCGAACCACACTTTGATAACCAGCGTTGTTTGTATACGGGCCATAGTTTCTTACCATTGAAACAACCTGCTGTGAACACCACTTTAATTGTTATTATTATTATTATTATTATTATTAGCGACCTTGGGCTTGTTCTTCTGTAAAGTTGCTTGTAGATATAGTTGCAGTGTTTTTGGGCTTGTTTCCTACTTTTTTTAACGCCCAAATTATTGTCTTACTTCAGGTGCAGATGCCCCCGGCCCCTCCCCACCACACACACACACACACACACGCACGCACGCACGCACGCACACACACACACACACACACACACACACACACACACACACACACACACACACACACACACACACACACACACACACACACACACACACACACACACACACACACACAGTTTCAAAATATTTCACTTTTTCCTTTCAAAATCTACAAGCTTCACAACGGGTGTGGCTAATTCGACACGTTGTGAAGCTTGTATACTGTATTCTGGGTTTGAGGTGTTCATGTGGCCTAATATAGTCGCTTCTTTTGGGCATTGTTTTCATAGACCTGGCTTGCTTATTTCTCCCACAAAACCTGGCAGCAGGGGTTTCATATATAGCGCTGTTGGCCCCATGGGTGGGATACTCTTTGAGGTAGACCCCAGAATTCCACAGTGGCGCGGTCAGTCGGTCGGTCTCTGGTTGCCAAAGATCCGAAGCGATGATGTGCTATAATATCTGTGAAAGCTGAATGTCGGCGTTCTTCTTCTTCTCTTCTTCTCCGCTTCTCTGAGGAATTAGCGTCTGGCAAACCCCGCGGGGCATGGAGTGTCGTCACTCGTCATCAATAAAACTAAATTATGAGATCCATTATTCAGGGGAATGAATGCAACCGAACAGACAGAGCATGACGTGTTGAGTGAAGAGGACGAGGGAGGGTGCCGAGGGTCTCTTTTTACAGTGGTGGATAAAATACTGAAACCCTTTGTACTCTGAGTCAAAGTATAGATAACTCTAAAGCTGGGTTAATTTTGTTGACTAAAACTATGTTCGCTGACTACCTTTTGTCACTGACAAAGACTAAATGCAAACTAAATAAAAAGTACGCTATATGATCACGAAAACGACTACTAAATATACTGACAATTTTGTCAACAAATAAAAACGAAATTGTTAGGGAGGGACTAGTGGAGAAAAGTCATTTTATGTTTGATTGTGTGCGCAGGTGTGAAAATGGCCAATCTACAAGCTGCGACACGTTGTGAGCTTGTAAATCTGCTATTTTCGGCACACAGCTATAAATCTGGTGTTTCAGCGCCATCAAACTAAAATACATTTTAGTCGACTAAATCAACTGTAGATTTAGTAGACTAAAACTAGACTAAAGCCAAAACATTTCAGATGATTCAAATAGGCCTGTTAGTAAAACTAAGTGGAATTTAATTCAAAAGACTATGACTAAGGGGCACGGTGGCACAGTCGGTAGTGCTGTCGCCTCACAGCTAGAAGGTCCTGGGTTCGATTCTCGCTGGGGACGCTGTGGGTGCTGGGGGCGTGTTCTCTGTATCAATGCCCATACCCGAGTCGAGGTTGGCGAATGGGCCTTTTTGTGTGGAGTTTGCATGTTCTCCCCGTGTCCCCTAGGGTAGGTACCCTCACAAAAACATTCAGTAATCCTGGTCTCTAAACTACCATCTACGTACCTGGGTGCCTGATGGAGGGGAAAGGAACTGGCCGGACGTGCTACGTCCGGCCGGGGAAACTCTCCCCTGTCTAGCAGCTTGGACTCCTCATGCATAGAAGGAAGCATGAGATCAGTCCGCTGCCTCCCCCCCCCCCCAGGTTGGCAGAGGTAGTGTAAAGTGTAGTGCCCCGGATTACACTAAATAATTGACACTGGGTGAAAAAATGGGAAAGAAAAAAAAAGAATATCAAAATGTAGTTACCCATGTAAATGTTGCTCAGTCAGTCAATTACTTAGACTGGATCACTTGCTTTTTAGAATTCAAATGTTTTAAAAAGTACATGACTTAAAAGTATGTTAAAGTATTAAAATGTATACAGTTTGTTTCCAAACAAATGCAATTTTCCAGAAATGTTGTTAACAAATCAATATTAGTGACATTATCAGATATTTTAGATGTGCTATGTTCAGTATGTTTGAAAAGTGGCTTAATTGCGAATGTACTTTTTCCCTTCCTAGAAATGTAGCGGAGTCAAAGATACAGTATTTTATCTTTGCGATATAGTGGAGAGAAAGTGTAGGCCTATCCAAAATGACAAAAGTTCAGTACAGCACTCGAGTCTGTCCGGTGGAAACTCCATATGTCCAAAACGGTTACTTTTAAGGATTCAAATTCTGCACGACGCGTTTCACCTTGTAGATCAGCTGATCAACTAGGTTCAGGTTCATTTATTTTATTTATTTTGGGCGTTCATTTACGAAAAAGAACACTAGAAGTTCCAATATGAAGATAAGAGGTTTCTCTCCCCCTCAACAAGCGAAATGTATAGGCTATACTTTGCTGCGCTGTAGACGTACTGTCCACCCCTGGTGTGTTCTCATGGATTGGAGTGGTGTGTCTGTGCTGTGGAGGCTCTGGCCTGGTACCAGTGCCAGGAGAGCAGTGTGGGTTCCAGAGATTAGGCCACAAACAGAGCTGACGTCAGGCTGCCTTTCATTCACAAAGCCTCTTTTCACTTCAACGGAGGCTTAGGTCCATTTTTTTACGGCCGACTTTATACCGAGCTGTTACGAGCACTTGAGCACAGCCGTTGCACAAATGCACCGCATGAGTCACTGTGTTACGACACAAGCAATCTGCAGGGAATCAATTCGTAAAAAAGGAAAATACTTTTCCCCCTTTTTGTCTTTGTCTCCTTTTTTGTGTAGAAACAGGCACTATAGGCTTGGCTCCTCCGCTCTCTTAGTCCACTTCCTCTCGGGTGCTTCCGTGTTTATTCCTACTAACAACACTAGTTACACTACTGTACTGTGCATTACGACACAGAGACATATTTGGTTTCGGATTATATGCCACATTTTTTTTCTTTTTATTCTTCGTAACCTACAGTATGGGTGTGACTACTAGATTTGAGAAATGCTGATTCTGTCTTGCAACTTGGGGTTGAAGTTAAAAGTGTTCATGTCATGTCAAGCAGGGAAATCTGTCACAGGAAATCAATGTGTTAGTTGTCAACAAGCGCCTTGAGTTCCAACAAAGCCCCAAAATACTGTCATCCAATCAACACCTTGAAGACGTGAGAGCCAAGGTCACATCAACGGTCTTGCGCTTGTCCGACGTCTCACTTGTACGACCTGGGGAGCTTCCGCCAACACATTATGAATTTCCACTCAAGCCCTATTCTTCTCTGCAGCTGAATACTGTACCCCTGGTGTAAGAGTCATCATGTCAAAAAGGTAGACACAGGCATAATCAACAATTAACTCTCTCTGAACCATAACTGGCTCTGGCTGCCTGAAGCCCACTCCTGTGTCCTGCCACTCCTTGCAGGAATTTCCCCGGCCGGCCTCTGACGAGAGCCTGCTACCATCAAGCTAGCATAAGGAAGCCCAAATACACGACTGGCATATCCTGCACAACACTACAGCGGAAATAGAGTCTTTCGGCACAAGAGATGCTCCGCTCCATCCCGGAGGACTGGCTGATGCCTTCCTGGAAGAAGGAGTGGGAGCCTGCTGGGCCCTCCCGTATCCACCACTATACATCTGGGATCCAGGTGATGGCGTTGATGTAGAGCAGGGGTTCCCAACCTGTGGGTCGCGACCCCTCGGGGGGGGGGGTCGCCAAATTATTTTGGGGGGGTCCCCAAATTATTTAATAAAACAATACTACTATTAACCGTTTCCGTCCGTAGGACGGCTCCACATGTCCTAGGGAACCCAATCGGCGCATTCATAGGACGTGTAGCGCATCCTCAATGATATCAGGCGAGAGAAGAATATTCTGAATTTTTTCCTTTTTTTTTTTTTTTGACTGAGACGCTTCGCTCTGCCTAGCTTACCGTTCGATTAGCTGTTAGCACGGCAGAAAGAATGCCTCGTCTCTCCTAATCCTCCGTGGTTTTGATCTGATGGATATACTACATGCTTCATTTTTGACTTCAACATGCCTCTCGTTCAAAATATGAATGCTTTGGAGCTTCTAGCGATATAATAGACTCGAGACCAAGGTAAGCTAACAAAATATTTATTCGGAGTGTTTGTGTAAACACAAACGTTGAAGACAAATGTGAGGCCGCAAATTGTGATTGGCCGGAATGCGATGATGTATGATGATCAGAGCGCCCCTCACTTCACACGGGTGTGATTTTTTTTTAAAGCATTTACCTTTGAATACATAAGTATGTTTCTTTTTTTTGAGTGGTGTAAACCACTCCTACAACTGGCTTTTGTGTGCATAAAAAAATGAGCATGGTTGCTATGTTCAAAATAATTTCTGACGTAATTAAATCACACCCGGGTGAACTGGATGACCGTAGCAACCGTGGTCATTTTCTCTGCGCAGAAAAAGCCAGTTGTGAAATCACATCCGGGTGTGATTTCATTACGTCAGATCAGAGCTGATCAGGCTACATAATACCTTACCTTATTTCATTACGTCAGACATTACGTCAGACCACAGCTGATCATGCTATATAAAACCTTACACCACTCAGTTCACACGGGTGTGATTTTTTTTAAGTGCAGTACTTCAACTTTCACTTGCAGTTGATCACAATTTGACCAGGAGTAACTATAGCCTACAGTCAAGTATAGCGTACTGGTGTTGCGTATACGTTGTCCACCACTTTGACGTACAGTACAGTACAGTAACAACCCGTATACTCCTCTCAGCTCCTCCTCAAGGTTCATCAGTGTCACTTCTGTAAAGTGAAAGCGGCTCTTTGAAGTGCGGGGGTAAAGCGTTGATAACTGACGAATGGGGAGCCGGATGATTCAGTGAGCCTGCGACACGGCGCAAATCTTTCCCCAGGTGACAAATTAGCTATCTGTTACTCGCCGCCTCCGCCTTTCAGGGGACATGACGAATCTGTCCCTTCGTCTTTACGAATCCAAAGTGTCCTCTCTGAACCCCCCCCCCCCCCCTCCCGCGCCCACACCCCAGAGGCCCCCATTTTCTCCCTTGTTTCAGCACGGCCGTTATTGATTGAAGCGGGAGGAGTGTGGACAGTCAGTAATTAAACTGAAACGACTGGAGGGTGTAAAATTAGCCTTGGTGTCATTAGACTGGAACGACAGAGCGGGCGTGCTATAAGAGAGCGAGCGGCGGGCCAGGACGGACGAGATGACTGATGACTGAGGGCCAATTAACCCATTTTGGGCGGGAACCCCTTTTGGTGTTAGCATTATGATATGCTTTAGCTATTGAAAAATAGCAGATCTACAAGCTCATAGCGCGCCACCGAGTGGCGCGCTACGAGCTTGTAGGTCTGCTATTTTTGAGAAATCGTGAAAATATTTATTTCAGAAAACTGGAGGATTTAGAAGATTTTTTTTAAAATTTTGAGGTCAGGCTTAAATGGGTTAAAAGGCAGAGCGAGGAAAGGGGATGGGGGTCTCGGGGCGGCGGTGGCGGTGGCGGCGGCGGTGGTGGTGGTGGGGGTGGGGGTGGTGGGGGTGGTGGGGGTGACAGAATATGTGAGGCAGAAGAGTATGGATCTGTCTCTGATAATGAACTCTTCCTTTCCCGGACATCGATCTAGCCGGGTTAGATGGAAGACGGTCGAGGGGTCAAGGATCCCCTCTGTCTTTTTTTTTTGAAGGAGAGAGAGAGAAATAATCAGAGGAGGCGTCACAGATGAACGTGTGTAAACATCGAATTGGTTATCTTTGTGAGCGTCTGGTCGAATTGTTCTTTTCGAGACGAGAGAGAGAGAGAGAGAGAGAGAGTCGGTCTGTAATTGAGTCTTTTTGTTGTGTCGTGCAGTGTGTTTGGTGTGTCGGATCCTCAGATGAACTCTGAAGATTCTCTTTCGATATTTTCATAGATCTTTTTTTAACAAAGTTACCGTAAGTGCACATTACAGATGCAGGCAGGCAGGCAGGTAGGCAGGCACGCATGCACGCAGGCACACACGCAGGCACACACGCAGGCACACACGCAGGCACGCACGTACGCACAAAGAGAAGCGCAGACAGAAACAACAAGCCAGCACACCACAGTAGTTTCAATTAAATCTGCTATAAGCTGCATGTGTGTGTGAGTGTGTGTGTGTGTGTGTGTGTGTGTGTGTGTGTGTGTGTGTGTGTGTGTGTGTGTGTGTGTGTGTGTGTGTGTGCGTGTGCGTGTGCGTGCGTGTGCGTGTGCGTGTGCGTGCGCCAGGACCCATTTGTGAATACATTTTATTTATAAAGCACCTTTCAAAACAAAGTTACAGTATGGGTCACAGACCATTTAAAACTAAATTAAAACGTTTCAAGAGACTATGGGCTCCATTTTCGTCATCGCTAAACCCCTTATCCCTAAACTTCTTTGCCTTTTTTTACTATTTTGCAAAACATTTTTGAATAGTTAAAATGGCCAGTCTACAAGCTCACAACGTGTCAATGTATATTGGCTAGTTGAACTATTCAAAAATGTTTTTCAAAATAGTAAAACAAGGCAAAGACGTTTAGGGATAAGGGGTTTAGCGGTGACGAAAATGGAGCCCTATGACTAAAACTAAAATAGAAATGTGCTGCCAAAAACAACACTGCTTCTACCCCATTACATCTCACAGGCAAATATTGTACTATTACTACTCCACTACAATTGAAAGCCATAGCAGATCTAGAAGCTCACATCATTGTGATCCTGTCGATTGGGCTATTTTCAGAAGACTTTTGTATATACCGGTACATGAATGGGACATTCTGCATAATGAGTACTTTACAAAGGACAGCTTTAGTTTTTTTCAACCACGGTTCATGTTTTAGGTTGTTATTAGAGAAAGTAAAAGATGAGTGTTCACTTTTTTATTTGCTGCTTTCTTTCGTTTTAGGGATTTTAGCTGTTTTTCACGTGAACCTTGGTTGAAAAAAACTAAAGCTGTCCTTTGTAAAGTACTCATTATGCAGAATGTCCCATTCATGTACCGGTATATACAAAAGTCTTTTAAGTAAATGTTGAACTCCGGACTATTACTTGTAACAGAGTATTTCTACATTGCAGTCTTGCTACTCTTCCTATGCGTGCGTGCACGGTGTGGTGTGGTGTGGTGTGGTGGATGCACGTGTTGTGTTAACGTGGTGACACAGGGGGTGTGGACTGATGGTGGAACAGAGTGGAGGTGGCAGTGCTAATGTTAAGTGAGAGGTAATTAGGGAGAAGAGGCTGATCTAGGCTATACGCAGGCAGCAGCACTCCGTCCGTCCGTCCGTCTGTCCGTACGTCCGGCCGTGCAGCGTCCGTCCTTCTCCACCGCGGCTCGTTTGTCATCGTCTGCTTTGTGGACGACAGCTGTGGCGATCGAGTCACGAGGACAAACAACAAAGCCACCACAACACACCCTCATTTTCTGTCTCGCTGTCGTGTCACCGCCCACCGGGCAGGAACGAAACCTCATACCTCCATATTCCAAAATGTCTTTTGGGTTGTTTTGCCCTGCTTCGTTAAAGTTATTGTGACATTAAAAAAAGGTTTTTGTAATTGTTCTTATTTTTTGTTTTTTAGGTTTTCTGAGCTCACTTGCACCCAAAAAACCTGAACTTTTAATAACACACTTTTATATATAGCAGCTTCCATGACATGAAATGCAGCTTTACAGCAATAAAGAAAAAAAGGAAATTCAAAAGCATAACAGAGATTAAAATAATAGCCAAAAAAAGGCAGTGAGTACATGAATAACAACACCTGTGATACTTAAAACCAAGTAAAAGCCAGAGTGAATAAATAGGTCTTGAGTTGTTCTTTAAAAGTCGCCCGTACGTCCGGCCATGCAGCGTCCGTCCTTCTCCACCGCAGCTCGTTTATCATCGTCTGCTTTGTGGACGACAGCTGTGACGAGTCACGAGGACAAACACAAAGCCACCACAACACACCCTCATGTTCTGTCTCGCTGTCGTGTTGCCGCCCACCGGAAAGCTATATTTACTGAGGCTGCCTGTAGTGGGAGATTATTCCAAGCTGTCGGGCTGTAGAAGCAGAAAGCTGACATAACATCACAGGAAACAAAGGTATTTTCGACCTGAATGCAGCTTAAATGGTAAATGGTGCATTTATATAGTGCCTTTTATCCAAGACACTTTGCATGGATTGTGCATTATAGCCTACATTCACACACCATGAATGACAGAGGAAACCATGCGAGGCACCAACCTGCACACCAGGAGCAATCAGGGCTTCAGAGTCTTGCTCAAGGACACTTCGACACTAATTCTGGGGGAGCCCACAGGGATCGAACCGGGAACCTAGCGGTTGCCATCCGGCCACTCTACCCCTGAGCCACCGCCACCCCTTACTTCAGTCATGCGAGTTTTCTTTTTTTTTGGTTACACCCAAAGCTCGAAGTCAACACCGCTCCCTTCACATTGTGGTGTGATTTTTAAAGTAGGTGCATTATACGTAACACGTTGAGAGCTTCTGCAGTAGATCTGCTATTTGTCTGTTGTTATTTTTATTTGTCCAAACTCCATGCTGCTCTTCTTCCTGGTGACAGGACAGGACAGGCGGTTTATTGCACTACACCTAGCCTGGCTAATAAGCCAGACTCAAATCACACTGTCGTGTGGTATTTGAGTCTGGAGATGCTGTGTATGGATATTGCATACCGTGTCCCGATTGGCCACACCAGTTCTCTGGTGTAGGAAATGGGCGTACAATTGAGCCTCTCCAGACCGTAATCCGCCGGCAGGCAATTTTCTTTTTGCCAACGGCTGATTCGGTCTGGCTTATTAGCCAGGCTACACTACACCCCCCCTCCTCCGCCCCCCCCAGCAGCATGGACCAGTTTGTTAAAATCTGCCACTGGTGACAGGGGAGATGATCAAAGGAGCAGAGGCCCTAATCTCAAACTGAATCAGTATACAACATTAAGGAGACCTATAGAGAGTATGCGCATGCTTAAAGTGAGTGGCACATCGAGTGGCAAATCGAGTGGCAAAGCAACAGGCAAAGTGAGTTTAACATTGTTTAATGCAATCAGATAAGACTTTTCTGTGTGGATGTATGGGCTGTCAAGGCCAGAAAGTAGTTTTTGCCACTCAGTAGGTGTTCCTGCATAACTTCCTGGTTTGATGATGATGTCACACGCATACCCTCTATAGTGACTAAATTATAACTGCATTGGAACCAGGCGTCGTCACTACTGTGATGGCATATGGTGGACATTTCTGTCAAAAGGATGCAAATGGACAATAATATTACCAGAAACACATAGAAAAGTAGCACTAATATATATAATTGACTGTGGTCAAGGGACCTTCGGGGCTCCTTGGAGGTGCGCTGTATCTCTCAGAGTTGTGGGGGTCCCTGAAAAAGTCTAAACATGCTGTACCATCTTAATAGCGTCGTAGTAAATCAGTGTCATACTGTACATTTTCTGAAGAAAACATTCAGTAATTGGGTCTTGAGATGTTATACTGTATGTAAAATACGTCAAACAAAATATAACATTTGATGTTATTTAAATACAAAATATAGCATTTGCCACAGACAAGGACAAGTGTACGGACATATTGATGATCACTGGTCTGGACAGGTGATCAATTTACCATATTAGGAAGAATAACATCCATCGGCTTCCTTGATTGGTCCACCCAACCCCATCGGCTTTGTTGATTGGCCAAACCTTGTGTGACGTTTGACCCCTCCTGGCCCCGGTTCGGTGTGGTGTGGTGTGGTGTGTGTTGACCCCTCATCCTTCCTGGCCTTGGTGCAGTGCGGTGTGTGTTGACCCCTCATCCTTCCTGGCCTTGGTGCAGTGCGGTGTGTGTTGACCCCTCATCCCTCCTGGCCTCCTGATTAACCTACGTTAATCATTAGTCTCGGCAAGCGCCAATAAACACGTTTATTCAGTTGTATAAATGTTTTGATCCGATCTAGTCGAAAGGCTACTCACATTAGCTTCGGATGGCTATCAGTTGTTAGCCATAACACTGGACTGCGCCATCTTGATTTGCGCGTGCACCTGTGCACTAGCCTGGCTAATAAGCCAGACTAATATCACACAACACTGTCGCGGTATATTAGTCTGGGCTGGCTCCACTTGGATTTCATTTCCCGGGGGGCGGGTTCAAACATTTTCTCTTTGACGCAATTGGTCAGAGCTACCGTCAGTCAAAAGTCTCAAGCATTGAACGTCACTGTACCAAAGCCCGCCCATATTGCATACCGTGTCCCGATTGGCCCGACCTGTTCTCGGTTGTAGGAAAGAGGCGTGCTACTGAGCCTCGCCAGACCCTAATCCGCTGGCAGGCAAAACAATTTTTGCCAACGGCTGATTCGGTCTGGTTTATTAACCAGGCTACCTGTGCACGGCCTGTACTTCTCCTCGGCTAGTGAGAGATCAACACCTAATCCGACACACACACCATTCAGTCAACATCCTGTTCTGGTCGTGGTGTCAAAATAAGGGTTGAACAGGGGGATATCCTGGCATATAGTAATCATTCTTTAATTATTCCTGGCGGCCACACTTTTTAAAATACAATAAAATATATACAATTATTTCTTTCAAAATATTAATGTCCCCTCTGCAAGGTCTTTTTTTCTCAGTTCTCATCTTCATTATTAATAATAGATAATTGTTAATCGAAAATCTTGTAATTCTTTTTTCTTTTCTTTTTTGAAAATAGACGATCTACAAGCTCACAAAGCATTACGATGTGAGCTTGTAGATCGGCTACTTTCGATTAGCCAAAGTATAAAATATGGCTTAAGTTTATGACCAATAATTCTAGTTGTCACGTTCTGGTTTGACCAAACATTTGTGTTTGATGGGCAGAACACAGCCATCAAACACAAATGTTTGGTCAAACCATGTGACTCCTATTGGAAAAGCATTGTGGCGGCTATACACAGACAAGACACAGAACATGTGTTTGATATGTGCGTATGGGGCCACCGACTGACTGGGGAGTAGACTAATATACCACCAGATGTAGTAATCCACACATTGAATGCACACAAATTAGGCTACTAGAAATGTCCTGATTACACATCAGAAACACCTGGGGAAGACAAGAACAAAGAACCAAAACAACTAGGACATAACATAGAAATACATCACCTAGACAAGCAAATGTGACACATAGTCACACAGTGTTCAATGACATGATATGATTAATTCTGAAATGGCCATAATGAATGAGACACTTTTACATGTTTATCGGGGGCGTTACGATTTACAATTTAGGCATTTAGATCTGCGCTCTTAAATTAAATTTAGGCATTTAGCTCTATACGCTCTTAATTGATTGAATATGACGTCGGTTTACCTCCCACAGTGCAAGAGTTTAAACATTTACCATAAAGCTCCACATGCCCATGCATCCCTATACTATAAGTCCCCTTATTGTGAAACAAACCCAAAAAACAACAAAACTAGAGCTGTACACAACAAGAATACCACCCGTTTCTTTTTCTTTCTTTTTTTTGTTGCAACGGCACCAAAAACTGAATGATGAGGTAGAGAACTTAAGGAGACAAGAACAAACGAGGCACAATAAACCAGGACTAAACAAGTTGACGTCTGTAACCAAGGAGATAAATGGTTCCTTTTATGTCGCTGGCACATTTACTGCTTGGGAGGCGTATGAATATGCAATCACATATGATTTCACACAGCAAAGACGCCGTGCTACACTTCACAGGCTGGTTGTGTATATATGAGCTCATGTTCTTCGGCAGACACACGATGGATGGAGAGTATTACCAAGGTTCTATACTATCCATGCCATGAGTCAGCAGCGGCAACATATATACTGCTATGTGTGTATATCATTTTCATCGTTGTTTTTGGCAGCAAATTTCCATTTTAGTTGAAACTTCATTTTAGTTTTAGTCACCTGGAAAGGCTGGAATGTGTCAGTCTAGTTTTAGTTGACTAAATATCATACGATTTTAGTCAACTAAATCTATAGTTGATTTAGTCGACTGAAATGTATTTTGGCGGGCCTTAATGCCGTCATACTGGCTGATTTTCCACTTCGGCTATTTTAAAATGACTTGTGTCTTACTTTTACTTGATCTCTTGTCCACTAGTCCCTTGCAAACATTTTAGTCTAAATGAATTGCATTTTTATAGCGCTTTTCCAAGTGCTCAAAGCGCTTCACAATGGTTCATTCATTCATACATTGGGAGGTAGTCTAGTTTTTATTTGTTGACTAAACTGTCAATACGTTTAGTCTCAGTTTTAGTCATCATAGCTTAGTTTTCATTTAGTTTTCGTCAGTGGAAAAAGGTAGTCGACGAACATTTTTCGCCTTAGTATTAGTCGACAATCAACAATGCAGTGGTGGACTGTAAATCAAATACACCAACCTGTGTTGTATGTTAACCCATTTAGACCATGAGGACGATTCTACAAAGGCCTTCTAAATCCTGACAGTTTTCTGAAAAAACTATGTCAATGGTTTTCAAACATTTTCACGTCAAGGACCCCCGAAAATATATGTAATTGACCCCCATCTGAAGATATGTTGTTCCAGGGACCCCCCCCCAAAAAAGCAAAGAAAGATTATATATTCAACGATTTGCGCCACATTTTCATGATTTAAAAAAAAAAAAAGCTCATAGCTCAGAGCTTGTACAGTAGATCTGCTATTTTTCAACAGCTAAAGTATAACATGATGCTTAAAACACCAAAAGGGGTTCCCGTCCTGAATGGGTGCATGCATTATAACAATTGGGGTGGTTGTATTTTGACTCCCTGATACATTTAGAATGATCATCTATGTCTCATCTATAGACACAGGATCTCACTTGCATGTTGACCTGACGGTCAAGACGGAATTCATCCCCTGTGGAAGAAAGGCAGGCTCTATTACAGTTGGGTGCCACCGATATTGTCCCTTATCATTTGACCCATTTAGGCCTGACCTCAACATTTAAAAAAATCCTTCTAAATCCTCCAGTTTTCTGAAATAAATATTTTCACGATTTTTCAAAAATAGCAGACCTACAAGCTCGTAGCGCGCCACTCGGTGGCGCGCTATGAGCTTGTAGATCTGCTATTTTTCAATGGCTAAATTATAACAATGTTTAAAACACCAAAAGGGGTTAACTGTCCTTTTGCGCAGATCACGCAAACCTCAGCAAAAAGAAAAGGACAATATCGATGGCCTCCAACTGTAGCTCAATGGTAAGCAGTTCAGCACCGGATTAAACTCCGGTATAGAAGAAGAAAGTAGTAACTATAGTTACTTTACTACTAACTAAGTAGTAAAGTAGTAACTATAGTATATATAATATTTTCAGTAGCTGTATTTGACTTTAGTATTTTGTACATTATCGATAATAGAGAAATTAGCAAGGGCTTGTAGATCTTAGATTTGCACTATAATAGTTTTGTTTGTGTTAAATTTCTGGAAAATCTTTGAATCTCCTGGAGAAATACCTTTTGAACACAGCAATGAATTGGTATTACAAAAGAAAAAGTAGGAGCAGGAGAATCTATCTCTACTTTAACTCAAGGACTGTACTGGTGAGTTGAGCATAATTATTTGGCAGTGGCAGCAAACAATCTGCACATTATACACTCTACCGTATATATATATACTCAGCGGCATCAGCATTCCCCAGTGTTTGTGCGCATGCCATTTAATTAATGGCTCCTTCTCATTTCCAACTCCGGCAATCTGTCGGGGGGTGAGGGGGGGGCGCGCTGGCACCGCTACAGACGGGGACACAGTCCCATATCAATAATTGGCAGCAACAGGTGATGATGCGGGGTGAGGGGAAGATGCGGGGTGCAGGGGAAGGGAAATTAAAAGCCGAAGAAGAGTGCAAGACACGGACATGACTCCGGGGTGCGACGGGTAAACAGAAGTTATTTGTCACAGGAGGTAATTTGTATCGCTCGTGACTGCCGGCGGTGGTGGTGGTGGTTGTTGTTGTTGGGGTGGAAAGGGGAACAGACAGATACACGCTCTCAGGTACCCCAATTTGTCACGTCCAACACGGTCTGGCAGCCTCGACGCGCACCGTCGGAGCGGCCCCCGTGATGCTGCCATATAAGTACGTGCCCCTGTTTCCTGTTTCCTGGCCCAGACGACATGAACACGTACACGGGGAGAGCCCCAGGAAATATGGAATAGTTGTCGGACCAGAACTGTTCTGATACATTTGTTACAAAATGACTCGCCTCATTACAAATCGGACCAGCCGAGCGGGTCAGAACTCGGGGGAACTTGCAAGAAGTTATATGGTGGATTGAACCATGCACTTGTGCCCCGCATATACTTCCATGGCATGACAAAATATAGAATCAAATTGCAGATCTACAGTAAAAGCTTATAGATCTGCTATATTTTCGCTTTTTGACAAATACAAAAATGAAGACTTGTCTGATGCCAGGTGAAGGTGGCTAAAATAGTTGCTCCAGGAAGAACATTAATAAGGTTTTAACTATAGTAACTGTTATGATAATCTACTTCTGGGACTCCTGTGTGGTTTGTGACGAGCAGGAAGGAAGCTTTTATTTTCATGTAATCCTGCACGCTCCATATGGCCATCAGTCCGTTACGCCTTGTGACACGCTCCATATATGGCCGTCAGTCCGTTACGCCTCATGACACGCTCCATATATGGCTATCAGTCCGTTACGCCTCGTGACACACTCTATATATGGCCGCCAGCCTGTTACGCCTCGCGACACGCTCCTGTCCATATATGGCCATCTCCATATATGAAGATCACGACACTGACCTCATCACATCCTGGATGTACATGGAGAAGACTGAATCATCACCTAGATCTACATATATGGAGCCGGCCAGCAACTCTATACATCTGACCTCAAACCCTTAGATCTCCATACAGTATATGGAGCTGACCTGTTCTGACATTCCATATGTTGATCCTTCCCCATCCGTCCTTCCTCTTCGATGTCTCCCTTTTGACTGATACCTGTCCTTTCAAACTCTAGACGGGCCTGCCCCAAAGTCATTAGTGCAGCCGCGCCCGGCAGCCAGTTATCAACAGGCCCCTGCTTGGCCTTACTAATTAATTAGCACATATTCTACGGCTTACCTGGCCAGAAAACATCAATGAGTACCACAGACGAAAAACAGTCTAAGTCCAAATTTCAGACTGACCCCTCCATGAAAAGGCCTCGTTGTCCTGATCCCTTATCTATCATTTATATATTATGGATCAATAGTGTGGACTTAGACTGTTATTCGTCTGTGGTACTCAATTAGAAAACAAACAAACACAATTCCCAGACCTGTTGTTTTAGCAGCAGGGTATACTGTTCTGGTTAAGTTAAAGTGACGAGGGGAATGCGTTAAAACAGGGTTCTTCAACGTTTTTCAGGCCAAGGACCCCGTAGCTGAGCGAGAGATGAAACGGGGACCCCCCCCGACCCCCCCCCCCCCCCACTGCATACCATTATAGAATTCACCCTTTGTCAAGTCCCGCCCGTGGTTGTGCCCCTCTTCGCACCCATTGGATGCAGTGTCGATATACTTCAATTTTTGAGTGGTGTAAACCACTCCTACGACTGGCTTTGTTAGTTTACGTGTCTGTCTGTCTGTCTGTCTGTTCGTAAAAAATCACACCCGTGTGAACTGAGTGGTGTAAGGTTTTATATAGCATGATCAGCTGTGGTCTGACGTAATGTCTGACGTCCGATGTGAGGTATTATATAAGGTAAGGTATTATATAGCCTGATCAGCTCTGATCTGACGTAATGAAATCACACCCGGAAGTGATTTCACAACTGGCTTTTTTTGTGCAGAAAAAATGACCATGGTTGCTACGGTCATCCAGTTCACCCGGGTGTGATTTAATTACGTCAGAAATTATTTTGAACATAGCAACCATGCTCATTTTTTTCTGCACACAAAAGCCAGTTGTAGGAGTGGTTTACACCACTCAAAAATGAGCATGGTTGCTATGGTCACCCAGTTCACCCGGGTGTGATTTCATTACATCAGACATGACGTCAGATCAGAGCTGATCAGTCTATATAAGACCTTATACCACTCAGTTCACACGGGTGTGGTATTTTTTTTGAATTAAAATTGATATTTCGATACAGTTACTATATCGTTACAGTAAATTCACTTAGTTACTTTAGTTAACACCAGTTCTGCATGCATGGCGCGCCTTTCAGCTGTGGTTAAAGCCAGCTGCCTATTGGTGACACTGTGTGTGACGACATGCCACCTCTACGGTTGTCATCTCTGCCACGCAGGCAGGAAGGGATGAGGGAACGCACGCACGCACGCACGCACGCACGCACGCACGCACGCACGCACGCACACACGCACGCTTAAAGCCCCCGTTGTTGACATTTCACACCTGTTCACACCATTTCACGCCTCAAACAGGAAGAAGGAAAATGACTTAACATTTAAAAAAGGGTACACATGCAGGCTTATTCATACCATGTCTGCTAGTTGTTGTGAGATATTATGTTAGGATTGTTTTTTTTGTTTGTTTTTTTCTGTAAAGTTTCTTGAAAAGATTGGTGGTTGTGGGTTTTTTGGGCTTGTTTCTAAAGTGTAGCTTGCTTATTTGGGCGTGCTTCCTAATGTTTAAACCAGTAAAATGTTTTGACACGTTTTCTTGTCAAAGCCCCCGAATTAATTTGGCCACGGACCCCCAAATCTGAAAATACTTTGTACCAGGGACCCCCGATACAACATTTGTAATGTTAAAATGTCTCAAAACTATATATCAAAATATGAACAATGCAAAAACAAATGAAAGTAGCAGATCAACAAGTTCACAACACACGTCTCGATATACAGAACACGTGATTCTGAACACGGCATGAGTTTGAAATGAATGCAACATGATTCTGAAACATAGACGTAACGAGGTATACGCCTCCTTCGGCTCTGGGGGCGTGTGCTTCTCCAGAGTATAGGCAAGCTTTCCCGACGTTCCGTCCTGCGAAGCATAGCGGAAGCATCACATAAGGGGACGTTCGGTATAGGCCAATCAGAGGCACGTATGTCTTCGCATGCCAATAAAGCTCCATTGGATTGAAAGTCTGCGTGATTGGCCAATAGTCACTTGAGTGGCAGCGACGCAGCGTGCCTTAAGTACTTCTGCTTAACATCTCTCCAACGAACTGCCGCGGCCAATGAGCCATCTATTTTTTGAGGGGCGCTAGCCCCTCCTATATATGTCCAGCTTTGAGGGTTTGTGTAAACACAAACATTGTCCTAACACAAACGTTGATAATGAATGGCACAGTTTTGAGTGTTTGTCCCAACACAAAAATTGATCGCCATTGACAATGAATGGCCAGTTTTGAGTGTTTGTCCCAACACAAAAATTGATCGCCATTGACAATGAATGGCCAGTTTTGAGTGTGCAAACACAAACATTGAAGACAAAAGTGAGAACGCAAATTATGATTGGCCGGAATGAGATCATGTATGATGATGATATTAAATCAAATGTCTATGTTCTGAACGCCGATTCTGAACGCAACATGATTCTGAACACATCATGATTCTAAACGCAGCGTCCAGAGGCTCTGGCAGAGACCACAAGGATTAAATTGATCAAACTGTTGAACGTCGGATCATATTTGTGTGAGTGGGGACCTCTCCGCACTCCGCTCATCATCAAACCGGGCCCGGCCTAATAACTACTGCACATTCACTCTCCTATCAGATGGCGAGGCATTCGTTTAGAAAATGACTATTTCTATCTATATTTCATCAAGCCGGACTGCAGATATTAATAGCAGATTTTCATATTAGGCTTTGAACCCTCATCAAGGCTCCTGATGAGAAACGCATGGAGGGAGAGAGAGAGAGAGAGAGAGAGAGAGAGAGGGGAGGGGAGGGGGGGGGGGGGGAGGAGAGGTATTCTCTTGTGATATATTTCAGCAGCTCCTCCTTGCTTGTCTTTACTTTGGAACCGTTGGCCGGCGCAGTCAGTGTAACTACATTCAGGTGGTGCGCGTACCAATTCACATGGCCACATAAATAATGCCGCTAGGGTTTCTGTGTGTGGAAAAGCAGCACACGCAATAGTACACAACCTGCTCTCTGTGGAGTGGAGTTGGAGCGAGTGCACATGTACTGCATGGCGTTCAGTCAGATCTGGGCCTGGGATTTTAACAAGCAGCCGGGCCAAGGCTAGGGTTTTGTTCCAATCAATAGGCTGAAACCTGGAAAGTCTTATACAACAAACGAGAGAGTGACCTCACCGATACATTATTACAGTGCTGGCAGTCTTTAGAACATAGTGCACTCTAATCTGCGACGTGATGCACTGATGGGACTGAGTGCACGATTATGAAATTATGACCGATGTCCGATCTCCGATTATTTGCAGGGTCATGTCTGCCGATGCCGATTCTGACCGATTCCGATATTATACCGAGGACCACAATGGAAACAAGCCAAACTAGGCCCTAGGCCTATATATGTATAGGGGCTTGGCCCAAAGCCTGTTAATAAAGTATTCAATCAATCAATAGCTTATACTCTTTTCCAAGTGTCTGTTTTCACAACTGAATGACTACTGAAAGAGTACACTAATTAAATGTAGAAAAATGTTGAGTTTATTTTTTATGCTATTTAAGATTTCACATCATATATTTGATTTGGCTATTGCTCTAGACTAGAGGTACTAGAAAACCTTTGATTTATATTGAACTTATTGATGTTTTTTTTTTTCTAGTGAAAACCAATTAAATAATCAGGATTATTTTAAGACCAATGTCGCATTTTTATGGCCGATTCTGATTATGCTACCGATTATATATTGTGCATCCCCTAATTACAATCAATAATTATCCCACGTGTAATTGTTGATTACTGGTATGTATAAATATGGTCAGTATTAAAACGTTGTCGGTATAGGGGCGGGTTCTGAGGACAAAATAATGGCAAAGAGAGAAGATGAAGCCGGGAAATGTATTGTTGCTGTCGGGCAGAAACCTCTTTATCTCTTACCTCTTATCACAAGCTTGAAGCGCGGTGCGAAGCGGCACATTCCGAGCTTGTCCATCTGCTATTTTTTAAAATTTTAGGATCCTGAACAGTTTTGGACATATGAGGTTTCCACCCGACAGAGATGATAATTATGCTTCGATGCCCATTCAGATATAGTGGTGGTGGTGGGAGGGGGGGAATTAATTCCTTCTAGAGTTGAGTGTGTGCACGACAACATCAGCCATCTCTGTGGTAGCTATACGTATATCATCATAAAACGACATCTTCAGACGCTGACTGTGAATCAGACATGGCACCGTGACCGTATAGCTGTCCTATCTGTTAATACCTTCAGCCCTGTCACAGTTTGAACACAGGAACGGTCCAGTGTCTCATAGCTGTCCTATCTGTTAATACCTTCAGCCCTGTCACAGTTTGAACACAGGAACGGTCCAGTGTCTCATAGCTGTCCTATCTGTTAATACCTTCAGCCCTGTCACAGTTTGAACACAGGAAAGGTCCAGTGTCTCATAGCTGTCCTATCTGTTAATACCTTCAGCCCTGTCACAGTTTGAACACAGGAAAGGTCCAGTGTCTCATAGCTGTCCTATCTGTTAATACCTTCAGCCCTGTCACAGTTTGAACACAGGAAAGGTCCAGTGTCTCATAGCTGTCCTATCTGTTAATACCTTCAGCCCTGTCACAGTTTGAACACAGGAAAGGTCCAGTGTCTCATAGCTGTCCTATCTGTTAATACCTTCAGCCCTGTCACAGTTTGAACACAGGAAAGGTCCAGTGTCTCATAGCTGTCCTATCTGTTAATACCTTCAGCCCTGTCACAGTTTGAACACAGGAAAGGTCCAGTGTCTCATAGCTGTCCTATCTGTTAATACCTTCAGCCCTGTCACAGTTTGAACACAGGAAAGGTCCAGTGTCTCATAGCTGTCCTATCTGTTAATACCTTCAGCCCTGTCACAGTTTGAACACATGGAAAGGTCCAGGGTCTCATTGTGGTTTACCGTGGTGGGAAAAGTATATACTCACATTTCTTATACCTTAAAAAGTATGCGCACGCACGCACGCACGCACGCACGCACGCACGCACGCACGCACGCACGCACGCACGCACGCACTAGCTATACTTAATCTGTTACAAGTAAAAGTCCGGATTTCAAAATATACTTGAGTAAAAGTACAAACGTACTGGTATAGAAATGAATGTACTTAAAGTCCCAAAAGTACTCATTATGCAGAATGTCCCATTTCACAAGTTTCAGATGTATACAATGCATAACAAATCTTTTGAAAATACCATATCTACAATAACTGATGAGTGTCATCGCAACACATTGTGAGTTTGGAGGTTGGTTATTTTCAAATGGCCCGAAATGGATGTACCATTCCAACTCATAGTGCTTTCCTGGTCTTTTCCTGAAGGTTTTCTGAAAATGCATGTTTTCCCTCCAGGTTTTAATCACTGATTACGATTAGCCTAATGCTAATTCTACTGCTTTGCCACTAAAAAGAAGTGTCCAGCAGAGAGAACTCTATCTATTCAGGAAATCTGAATATAGAATTATTATAACACCTTGACAAATGTCCTCCGTTTCACTGACAATGTTCTGTTTCTGACCATGCACTGACAATACTGAATTGCCATGTGAACTTCTAAAGGCTGAAGTGGTTAATGAACTGTATGTTTTTTGTAATGGGGCGGCGGTGACTCAGGGGTAGAGTGCCTGGATGGGAACCGCAAGGTTGCCAGTTCGAACCCGGGCTCCCCCAGAGTTACTGTCGAAGTGTCCTTGAGCAAGACACTGAACCCCTAATTGCTCCCGATGTGCTAGTTGGTGCCTTGCATGGTTTCCGCTGCCATCGGTGTATGAATGTGTGTGTGAATGGGTGAATGTAATGCATAATATATGTAAAAGCGCCTTGGATAAAAGGTGCTATATAAATGCACCATTTACCATTTGTAATGATAATAAAAATCTCCAAAAAAGTAGCTATAGTGACTACAGTTTTCAAATAAATGTAGTAAAAGCACAATATCTGCCTCTGACATTCAGTGGAGTAGTACTGAAAGTAGACCAGCTGAATCAGTAACCCCCCCCCCCCCCCCCCCTTCCCGGGGTACTACTGATACCGCCAATACCACCCACCACCCCCTTCCTCCTCCCATGCCTTTCCCCACTCCCACTCCCCCCCTGACTCACTCCCTCCCAACCCAAGGCTTATCTCCAAATGTGCCGCACGGCCACGCTCCCCCCTCTTGTGGAGCCCTTATCTCGCCACGGTGGTGTGTGTGTGTGTGTGTGTGTGTGTGTGTGTGTGTGCGCGCGCGCCGCGCATCCCTTGCCCTGTGCCCGAGATAGGACATTACACGGGCGGATTCACCCGTTCACGCACGCCCTGCAAGATCTCACACACACACACACACACACGGTCGGTTCCCGCAGGCGGCCCGGCCATCGTAACGCTGCCTCAGGTGTTGTGTCGCCTCTCACCCGGGACTCCCCGACAAGCTGTTTCCATCTGATTCCCCAGTCGTGCGTTAAAGCGCATTCGTTCACCTGCATGTGCTCCGTGCGTGCGGCACTCTTTTTGGACTTATCGTCTCTGTTCGGTGGAATCCTCATATGCCCACAACTGTTATTTATTTATTATTATTTTTTGCTTTTGTGCCTTTATTGATAGTTACAGTGAAGACTTACAGGAAAGAGGGAGAGAGAGAGAAGGGGAGAGACATGCAGCAAAGGTCGTCATGAACGGGACTCGAACCCGCAACATATAGACCAGAGCCTATATGTGGCATGGGCCTGGACCACTAGGCCAGCGGGCGCCCCAAACCTGTAAAAAAATGCAAAAGTAGCAGATCGACGAGCTCAAAGCACGTCGCTTCGCTCCATGTTTCGAGCTTGTAGAAATGCTTCTTTTGGTGCTTTTTGAGTCAGGTTTCGAGATATTCCACCCAGAGCCGAGGTCACTGAACCTTTGGGTCTGGCCCGTTTACGAATTAACACGAAACTTCATGGCGATATGAGGTTTCTGCCCAACGTGTGCTGATATATGGTGACTCATTCGCATTCCGCGCTGGCTGCGGCAGGTGTGTCCACGCCGACGAAAACGCCCCACAGATTTCATTGTTTTGCTTTGGAATCGATTGTTGTTGTGCCGTGATAGAGAATACTTTTGTTTCTCGAATTTGTTCTTCGATAACATTTCTCAGAACAGCTTGGCTTAGCAGAAGGGCTTTTCCTTCTCAAAGAAACGTTGTAAAGCTCCCCTCAATTGTTGTTTTATTATTTGATACTCAAGCAATTCACCACAAACAGCTGGAGTTGTTCAACATGTTCAGCCCAGGACACAAATTGAGTGAAATTGTAGTCTTGCCCTGATGGGACCCAGAGCACATTAAAACCTACGCATTATGTTGTACCAGAAACAATAAGGCCCGTGACCCGTTTATCCAAATAACTTCTGGAACCTCCTCGAGGCCACATGAGCAAAGCCAGGAAACAAAAGGCTATACTTCCAAAAAAACTAAATAAAAAAAGCCCCCCACGGACAGTGGGAGCTAAATCAATGCAAAGTAATCAGAAAACAACCAGGGCCGTGCACTGATGTGATCTTGCAGGAGCAGTGCAGCATTGCAGAGGTTAGGGTGCACGTTATCCGACACCCCCACAAGAAACAAAAGAAGAAACAAACGAAACAATATCTATACTTTAGGGCAGAGGTTCCCAACCACTGGTACAAGTACCACTAGTGGTACTTGAGCCCCCCTCTGGTGGTACTCAGAGCACTGACCCATAAAAGAAGAAAAAAAGACAAAAGTATATTAATACAGGTAGTTCTTCTGACCAAGCATGACATAGGCTCTCCAGCCGTGCTGAAATGAGCATGATAGCACACCTAGCCGTTAATAGAAGAGTTGAGAACGTATTAATCACATTAGAAATATTATCAGTTGTGCTGATTAGACAGAGTTTGGTCAGAGCAGCAGCAAAATTGGCTTAGGAATGGAACAAAAACCAAATATTCAAAGAATGAATTACATTTTCCTCCTGTGTTGATGACTTGGAGAGCCAGATATTTTCTGTGGTGGTACTTGGTATAAAGAGGTTGAAAACCCCTGCTTTAGGGAATGAAACACACAAGAAAAGCCTATGTTACCAGGTCTAGAAAAATGGTCCTCATCTCGCCTATAATGAAAAGGCAGAAAATCTAAAATAAACTTGATTTTTTTGTTTTGTGATTTTCGTTTTTTTTTTCATATTAACACAGCTTGAATGTTGAAGAAAGTTTTCATTCCAACAGATTATTGATTTGGGCAAATTAAATGTATACATTTATAAGTCAAAGTAGGCTAGCCAGCTCTAGGTGTTGAAATGTTGTGAACATTCAAAGGGGATTTTCGGCACAATCATTTTAAAATGGTCATATCTCCTTCAAATATTTTCCAATTTCATTGAATGATACATCATATGAAAGCTTACATTCTGTACTTTAATAATCTGTAAAACACTCTGGTCGAGATGAGGCCCTATTTGCCAGACCCGGTCACCTATATGGAATGAAATCAATACACACACAGTGGAATATGGTGAGACAGGGGGGTGTGCAGGAAAGCCATATCGAGGGAGGTGAGTTTTGAGAGCGGTTTTGAAGACACATGAGGTTTCCACGCGCCAGCGGCGATATGAAGGCACGGATCTCCTCTTCTCCACTTGTTCGGGGAAGATGAGGCGATGGCACTTGGAGGGTAACAACGGATAAAGGAGCAGGATATTGGAAACGGGAGGGGGAGCGGTGAGCGAGCATGTTATAAAAAGATCCGACACATCGATGGAACTCTTATGTCGTTGCTTGTCTCTCTCCTGTCTTTTAACTTTTAAACGTTATTGTTTTTGTGTTTCGTGAATCGACGCCCTATACTTGATCATGCCACAGCGTCACACAAAAAGCATCAGCAGCAGCATATCTAAGATCTAAGATATTTAAGATCGAAACACGGCACGAAGTGACATATTTCCGAGCTTGTAAGATCGATCGGCTATTGTTGTTGGAAACTATGTAGATAATAATAAGGTCAGTGATCGTCAAATGTATACGATTTGCTTTCATGTTTCACCCTCACAGAAAGGAGTTTTAAATCGGACAAAACATTATTTGGCTTGTTTAAAACCCATTTTGGGCGGGAACACCTTTTGGTGTTTTAAACATTATGTTATAATTTAGCTATTGGAAAATAGCAGATCTACAAGCGCATAGCTCTACAAGCTTGTAGGTCTGCAGCTATTCTTTTTAAATAGTGAAAATATTTATTTAACTGGAGGATTTAGAAGATTTTTTTTTAATTTTGAGGTCAGGCCTAAATGGGTTAAATGGTTAATTATTTTAAAGCTTTCATATCTTCACTGTCAGGTGGAAAACCGCGTGCGTCCAAAACCGGTATACCTTTCTGTGTGTGTGTGTGTGTGTGTGTGTGTGTGTGTGTGTGTGTGTGTGTGTGTGTGTGTGTGTGTGTGTGTGTGTGTGTGTGTGTGTGTGTGTGTGTGTGTGTGTGTGTGTGTGTGTGTGTGTGTGTGTGTGTGTGTGTGTGTGTGTGTGTGTGTGTGTGTGTGCGTGCGTGCGTGCGTGCGTGCGTGCGTGCGTGCGTGCGTGCGTGCGTGCGTGCGTGCGTGCGTGCGTGCGTGCGTGCGTGCGTGCGTGCGTGCGTGCGTGCGTGCGTGCGTGCGTGCGTGCGTGCGTGCGTGCGTGCGTGCGTGCGTGCGTGCGTGCGTGCACGCCAGAGCCTATACTGTCCTCTGTCAGTCAGTTTCCATGCTGCGTGTGCAGGGTCTTGTTAACCTTGCTTGTATGGCTGCCTGTTATTTCTGATCCGTGTCCATGTTGCTGCCAATCACGCTGCACATCTTCCGGCCGTGGTGGAGCGTCCCCCGGGGCCGCGCTGCGCTGCATGCTTACTGTACGTACTGTACCTGTCTGTGTCGTGTCTGAATGTTGATCCACTTCAACACCTCTATAGTCTTTTAGGGCAGTATTATGCGTGTCTTAAGTACCAGGTCTTATGACTTAACTTAAGACCTGGAGGCGTGGTCAATGCTGTTTGGCCACTCAGAATAGCCAAATGGCATTGATCACGCCTCTCTCTAGGTCTTAAGATAAGTAATAAGACCTGGTACTTAAGACATGCATATAGTGGAACACAATGGTGGGGAAAAAAAGTACTCATGTTTTGTTTTTACTTAAAGTAAAAGTATCAATACTGCAATGTCGAAATACTCTGTTACGAGTGAAAGTGCCGGAATCAAAAATGTACATAAGTATTGGTAAAAGTAAAGGAACACGTTATTCCAACCAGTTCCTTGACCCCTCCATCAGGCTGCAGGGGGAGGTAGTTTAGAGACCAGTATTACTGCATGTTCTCTGTGAGGGTATACCTATAGGACACAGGGAGAACATGTGAGGGTACCTACCCTAGGGGACACGGGGAGAACATGTGAGGGTACCTACCCTAGGGGACACGGGGAGAACATGTGAGGGTACCTACCCTAGGGGACACGGGGAGAACATGTGAGGGTACCTACCCTAGGGGACACGGGGAGAACATGTGAGGGTACCTACCCTAGGGGACACGGGGAGAACATGCAAACTACACACTGTCTGTCTGTCCCAACCTTAATTCGCTAAATCTCAGGAACCAAATGGACCTGCATGGGTCCATTTGGGTCCGTTTGTACACTCTCCGAGTAGGCCTATCTCACAGCATTTCCCCGCCCCCTGTCCACGCCCCCTTTTGGAGCTAGTGGTGTTATTTAACCATTAGCATTTACACTTTTTTTCTCTGGAGAATCTAAGTACATTTCCTAATGTTAAAATGTCAAAGACCGATAATAATAATGAAGAAAACACAATGGTATAACAACTCAAATAAGTAGAATAAACCTCACCAGCGGTGGCCGAACGGATTGCGGAGCGGTCTTGATACCGGAAGGTCGCCAGTTAGAATCAGCGGTCCGACACGTTAAAATTACCACCGCTGAAGTGCCCTTGAGCAAGGCATTGAACCACTACCATGAAATGTTCTATGAGCAGGGCCTGGCTGGAAACAAGTTCTTGAGCTTAGCCCAGATACCCTGGGTAAATATAGTAACTTTGCTTTTGCTTTGCTTACCTTTACAAAACAGTAGTTTGTGGCTTGTGATAATACCTCTTTTAACATGGAAGCCTATGAACCGCAGAAAAACAACACCACTAGCTCCAAAAAGGGGTGTGGAAATGCTGTGAGATAGGCCTGTTGTGGAGTTGGAGGACCACTGTTCTATGGGCGTTATTTATTAAATCTGTTTTGATGAATAACAAAATAATTATAAAGAGCGTACAGAACCAATATGGCATGTACTGTATACATTCATACATTTGAATACATTCAACTTGCAGATCATCAGATCATCTTGATACCAACGTTCTAAATCAAAATGTCCAGTTTTCATTTTAATGCGTTAATGGATTTGAAAGGCGTAGCTGAGAATAGGACAGAAGATTGATTTGCATACCGTTACGCTCTCATCCGACACATCTGAGCTCGTTAGAGGGAAGAGGTGCATTAGAGGATATTATGTTATTGATTAAGATTAAAAAAAAGGTCACAGTCCGATCAAATCCCATGGGTTGGCTTTGTCATTTTGACTGTGTGTGTGTGTGTGTGTGTGTGTGTGTGTGTGTGTGTGTGTGTTAAGGCTGTACCTTAGCCCTTTTTTTTGGACTCGAACTTCGGCAGGAATTTCCGAGCGAACATCCGGACCATTTGTTTCCAATTAATTTAAAAAATAACCTAACCATAATCAGAGCGCAGCGCGTCTCCCCTGCTCTTTATCAATCTCTCTCGTCTCTCCCAACACACACACACACACACACACACACACACAAACACCGTCAGGCGCCGCGAAAACAGCTGATCTGCAAGCTCACGTGAGCTTGCTGGAAGGCAGCTAAAACAGCGTATATTGCTCGTTATTTGTTCCACCTGTGTATTCTGGGAGGCGCATTGAAGTGGAGTGGGCACAGGGCAAAAGCAGATCCTCCGTGACCGTTTTGCTTAACAATGATCAGAGTTCCCTACTTTTTGTGATGTGATGCTAGAGAGCATATGCTAATATATCATGGCCCCTGTCAGCGATCATGCTGGTGTGTGTGTGTGTGTGAGAGAGACGCGTCAGACATTCCATTCAATTCACCTCAGCTGCAGGCCAATCACCAAATTACAAGCACGGGAGATGGGACAGCAGAACTAGGAGATATTTCTTTAAAAAAATCATAATTTCTGACAGGAATGCACTAGAAACTTACTTTTTTTTTTACATGCTCATATCGCATTCTCGCCGAGATATATTTTCGAGTTAATAAAAAAAGGGAAAAAATAATAATATTTTTTATTTAATAAAAAAATAAAAAAAAATAAAACGAATGGTTCAAGCCCATTAATTAAGATTCGAGTGCCAACCCTAACGAGCGAACATTCGAACCTTGAATGTTTGGGGACAGCCTTAGTGTGTGTGTGTGTGTGTGTGTGTGTGTGTGTGTGTGTGTGTGTGTGTGTGTGTGTGTGTGTGTGTGTGTGTGTGTGTGTGTGTGTGCGTGTGCGTGTGTGGACACAAGCTGCAGTGTTTTGACAGCATATTCTCATTTAGTCTTAGTCTTTTGAACACACCATTTGATTTTTGACCTACATGTATTTAGTCATCTGAATTTATCTAGTCTAAAGGTCTCCACATATCGGGCGCGAATCGGATGCGAATTCGGATTTTTAGCGGTTTTCCGAAAAACGCGGCTGGTGTGCAACCACCTGTAGGTCACATTCCCACCTAATACTTCGGTAGGCTCGATGCGAATGGGCGGAGAATTTGGGATTCTTGCATATTTAATTTGCTGCGGTTTGCCTTCACACTGTCATCCGCAGCAATTGGAAACGCAGCAGGGGGGTCCTTTATCAATGTGTTCCATTCATAAACTAGCCTACACAGTGAAATCTATGGTGATAAAATTATACTCATAACGTGCATGTGTTGTGCCCCCCCCCCCCCTTTCTCTCTCGCTCTGCGCACGCAGCCACGCACTGTTCTTTTGGGCATGGAGGCACAGCGCTGAGCGCACTGATAAAACAGACACTCAAGTTTATCGAGATGAAAGTCCCTACTCCCCAGTCCCCACACAGTGACAGCACTCCATGTTTACGGCACGCACAGACAGACAGACAGACAGACAGACAGAATATTCTGTAGGCTATACACTGCAGTGTTTTTGTGTTTCCTTAAGCAATTGATTAATGTACTCCTCATTTCGATCAGGGCTTCAGTCTCCTCATTCGACCACGTCTATCCACGGTAACGGGACATCTTTGCGCTGCATAAAATTTGCCTTCTCCGTCTCCAACTGTGTTCAGCTCCTCACCCGCCACATTGTTTGCTTAATTTCCTTTATTTACTGCGGATTACATTCACACCTGCACCGAATCGTAATCAAGTGCGATTGGAAGCGAAGCGAAACCCCCGTTTTTGCTCGGAGTAGAATGTGGTTCTTTGATACGCATTAGGATTCAAATGAGCCTTCACACCTGCCAAACGAAGTGCACTTTCTGACAATGCGCAGTAGGATTAATTTTAATCGCAGCAAAGCTTTCTGGTGTGAATGTCACCTTAGGTCAGGGCCCTTAAAACAAGGCTCCAGACTTCCCAAAACAAACTGGTCAGACTACTACTTGGCCTCACTCCCCGACACCCACCTCACCCCTGCCCACTTTGATAGGCTGGAATGGCTTAGGGTTGAGTGTAGGGTTGAGAGTACAGCATCTTGCAATGGGTCTGGTCCACAAGATTCGATACACCACCAAGATATCTAAATACTTCCTTAATATCAACGTAGTCCACACCCACAACACCAGAGGAGTGCAACAAACCATGTGCAACCCAGATTCGGCACAAACAAGGGACTCAATTATTTTTTTCACTCCTATGCCACCAGAATATGTGGCATAGGCGTAAAATCTGAATCCCCCACCCACCCCTTTTCCCCCCTCACTGTATATTGTTTACCTTTTTCCATTTTATGATGATTTCCGGTTTTTGGCTATATAGAAGACTATAAGTGTATATTTGTACGTCTCTAAATGTTTTGATGAATTGAGCATGGTGGACCCTTTTGTAATTAAACAAGTGTAATGTTTTATGGTGTCGTCCACAGTTAACAGTTTTGTATTGAGGTGTGCTTGAAATGTACTGTAATTCTCCAATCTGTTAATAAATACATCAATCAATCAATCAATCAATCAATCAATCAATCAATCAATCAATCAATCAACCAACCAATCAATCAAAATGAACACTGCACAGCTGAGGATAGCTGAGGACATGCCATGCCTTACACAGACACAGCCTGATGTTTTGCCTCTATATCCTCACCTGAACTGGAAATGTTGATGTGGAACTGTAGTGGGGCAAATTGATCCGTGCTATAACCAACTCAGACACGTCATGACTAGACGCGTAACGAATCGATACAGTAACTCCATATTCCGCCGCTGACCCAGCAGTGAACAGAGGCTTTGAAAAGAACAGGCTGCCTGTCAGCTAACCTCGAGCGATAAAAGGTCCACTTCACCACTTTTCAACCTATCTTCATATAGGTCCTCACTAATAATCATGATAAAATGGCATGATTTTTTTCTACTCAGTCCGTGTCTCATAGGAGGGCTGTGGCTGTGGGCAGTTTAGAAACCGTCCTCCAGTGACATCATCATTAGGCAGATCTTTTTTTAAACAAGATCTTTTTTACAAAAATGTTTAGATTTTCATTATCGTGAGAACGATGGCTTCCATTTTCGCATTGCAACTTTTCAGGACTAGAAAGCCGGCAGTTTCTATTAGCTTGTATTCCACATCGATGATGTCACTGGAGGACGGTTTCTGAACTAGAAAACAATTGCGCCATTTCTTTCATGACTATTAGTGAGGACCTATTATATGAAGATAGGTTGAAAAGTGGTGAAGTGGTCCTTTAAGGCACTAAGTATATTATTACTGCAGTGCAGCAACAAGACAAGACAGACAAAAGTTTATCTGCATGGCACGAGTCCTCCTAACCTCATGTGTTTTTACCACCGTGGTTCCCTTGAAAACTTTTTTTCCCATCCTTTCTCTCTTTTCGTTCTTGTTTTCTTTATAGTCTCTGGAGGTAATAGACCTGTCGCCGCCGTAATAATGATGAATCTCCCCTGTTTGCCGGAGCCCCGGCCAGAGGAACGGGAGATAGACGGCCCCCAAAATATGGATGCGAAGCGCGCTGGGCCGGCCGGGGCAGTGGAACTGGGTTCATACCTGAGCGAGGAGGGAGCACAAAGATTATCGTCGGTGGCACAGCGCAATAAATCAAAAGTAAACAGTGGCCCCGAGACAAAAGGCCGTCACAGGTTACTATATGAGATGGCCGCGGCCTTCCTTTTCCTATGTCACAATATCAGTTGGAGTAGTGTGTCTTCTTGAGAAAGTAGTGCACACAGTCCCCCGATTTAGGCCATGTCGTTATGTGCAACACATTTAAATAAATGTAAAATACGGCACCCCGCCATACCTTCAGGGTCAGCTAACGGAGATAAGCTGTCCCCTAAAACAACCGAGACAGGTGCGGTCCACGCACGCACGCACGCACGCACGCACGCACGCACGCACACACACACACACACACATTTTAAGCATTTTGTTTATGTCCGTGTGGTGTATTTTCACACCCTAAAACTCACTAAACCGTAGTAAACTCTAGAGAGATGAACCAGGCTAACGCAAACTGTAGAGTAGTGAAAAACCTCGTCAAAAAGCATCAGATCGGATCGGAGAAACACAGGCAGAGAGATGAACTGAAGATCCATGTTGACCATTTATTTCAAACCAAAGACAAAGGGAGAGAGCGTCCCGCGGCCCTGACCCGCGGGAGCTCCCAGCAGACTGACCGTGGTGGCCAGCCAGCTAACACTGAATGATTTTCACACTGAAAACATGAGACCAAATATACACTTCACAAAACAGTTGAATACAGGAAGGGTGGAGCTAAGTTTAACATACAGATCAACAAATGGCATTTTGGTTAGCAGATGGCCGTCCCACTGTGTGTTTTGATTCACACCTGAGAACTTCAAACAGTATAGAACAAAGGCTTAACCCCAGGGTACTTCATGAGAACTCCTTCTCAGACCCAAGCACTTTTGACCAGACAATATGACTCCACTTAACCTGTAGTACCAAAATGTATAGTTTAGTTATTGACAGAATATAGCATTATGGCCATATGGACTATATTTACGATTCCACACTCCCCCCTTATGACAATCACAAGATTGGCATACAGACAAATACATATAGTCCATATCCAACTGTAGTACACCCCCCTTTGACTCCATCACAGCCTAACGAACATCAGGACAAACAACAACAAATGACACATTACAAAGAAGTACACAAATGATTACAACTGGTTCAGATTACATGTTTACGTTCTTCTAAATGATTCTTCTTCACATCCATACAACTTCATCAATGTACACCTAGCATCACTTTTCGACACATTAAAACACTCACAATACCGCTGTCTGTAACTTCAAATCACTTTTTTAAACGAATTTCACATAACCTTATCGATCAATGATAGAAATGACTGCACTTAAAACACATACTGACATTAAAATCACAACAACACTTTCATCTTAACCCCTTTGTTTCACTTTAAAACTCCCACTTTGTTGGAATAATTATTGACCTTCAATCTTAATAACTAAACACCCAGTTTAATATGATATTAAGAGTAAAACACAGCCATAACCTTCATTTTCAAATAAGTTTTTCGGACATGTTCGATAAATTCATTTATATTTTGAAACTTCTCCTCCAAAGGCTTGGTAAGCGCGATGCGGGGAAGGGAGTGGGGCAAAATAAGTCCGATGCCAATACGATCCTAGCCAGAGGCCACCTCCTGCTTCAAGTCCCTGACTTACCCACAGTTCAACTTAACCAGGGTACTATCGGGTTACGTTACTTATCCTGACCCTAACTTTTCAAGTAACTACTTGATGAACGCTAACTCCCTCACGTTTAAAGGCCAAAGTTTTCTCAATAACAACAAAAGAATCTTTGCACGTCGTGACACCCTAACTGCCTTTAGTTGACTATATTGCAAACTAAATTTATTCGAACACAAATAAGAACTTTATGCACAATTAGGACGATTAACACTTATGCGTACGACAGGAGCACTGTCTTTCGCCTGACAAAGAAACATCTAACTAATCTTACTCCGGTTAATATTTCTATTCAGATCCAAATCTCCCTTAGGCTCTATTTCTTGAATCAACTTCTTAACTAATTTAAATTCGACAAAACACACAAACATCAACGTATGCCTACATATACGCTGAATAGACTCACATTTAGACACACTTTTTGAATACAGATAAAGACTATTGAATCTCTCCGTTATTAATAAACTTCTTATAATGTTGCCATCTTCATTGTTCTCACCTCATGTCCGTACAGCCATGCTTGGTCAAACAGAAGCTGCATGAAAGTTGCTGTTGAACTCGCGCACCGCCGTCGCTCTGCTTCCATTGTCCCATCCAACACAGCACCATACTCCCCCCTCCAGACATTACATGAATATGAAATATCACATAAATGACTGGAAAGAAAAACATGAACGCACGTGTAGCTACAGGCCTCGAAACAAAGATACGCCGCAAAACGAGCTTGCAGATCCGCTGTTTCTGAAGAATGAAATGAACGCGGACGCCGTTCGTCCGTGACCACCCCCGCTGACGAATTGAAATGAACCATCCGCTGATCGCTCCCCCCTCTCCCGGTGCATGGACCGCTGATGAACTCCCTCGGTCCGCTGCTTGGTGAAGGCCGTGTAGAGACGTCTCCCCCACCGGGCCGGAGAACCGCCGCTCCCCGCCGAGACGTGAAGAGAAGCATGGTCCCCGTCGACGCGCTGTAGAGGGCCTCTCCCTCCCCGAGTCCAGGTCTGCACGCCGCCGTCCGTTGGAGATCCGGAGCGCACCGTTTGCGCCATCGTCCCCATCGTCGCCGAAGAGAAGACCACTTCCTCCCGCTGTAGACGAACGCCGTCCCCGAAAAAATCAAACCAAACCCCCAACCGCCAAAAGTAGACCAACCTCCAACCGCCAAAATTAGACTGAAATTGTCCAAAAGCCCCCGCCGGTTCTCTGCTGCCTGACGCAAAAAAAATGCATCAAAGACACCGGGTTTCAGGGCAACATCTATGTGCCCCCTTTCGCCTGACGCAAAAAATGCATCAACACGACCGGGTCGGCACCATCTATGTGAGTAGTCTATATATATGGCTGCACCATACACATTTTGGCCACTGGGGGCGCCAGTGAGTAATTTATGTTAATTTATTCATAAATATAATTAGCATAAAACCATAACTCATAAACCATAACTCATAAAACCATAACGCATAAAATCATAAATATAATTAGCATAATAATAATTATAAAATTCCACGCATTCCCTAAATTCCATGCATACCTTAATGTTTATGTTGTGATGTATGCCATGCTTTTGTTATTGCTTATTATAAATCGCTCTGGATTAAGAGCTTAAGTGTTTTATATCATTAAATGTTTAAGTCTGCTCCATCTCCCCCTCCCTCTCTCTCTCTCTGTCCCCTGCCTGCGTGTTTTCAGGAAGGGGGGTGTCCCTCAGACAGACAGACATGCCGGCTCCAGGTGTGAATAGAACAATAGAAAGTTTAGATGAACCTCTGGGGGAGTGGGGGTGGGGGATCCCTTATCTTTTAGAAGTGCCAGGTGGCAGTTGTAACCGGGGGGTGGGGGCCATTCTCTTTGAAGTGCCAGGTGACAGTTGTAAACCCCCTCCCCCCTCAAAACATTGATGTTGTGTTAATGTGTTAATTAGATGTAGTTAAAACCGGGGGTGGGGGATCCCTTATCTTTTTTATGTGCCAGGTGCAGTTGTAAACCCCCTCCCCCCTCATTAGAGGGGGGGTGGGGGTCCCCTTCTCTTTGAAAGTGACAGTTGACAGGTGACAGGTACCAGGGGACAGGTGACAGGTGACAGCAGCTGACAGCTGACAGGAAAACACACAGCTTGTGTGATGGTATACCCCTAACATTGCAATTTCCAGGTGCATATATACGTTGGAGTAATGGGTGTACAGTAGGTGTACACTATTGAGTACAGGTATGGAAAAATAAAAGTATGAATAAATTATGCAAATTTAAAAAAGAAAATTAATTTAAGCAAAACTTATAATGAAAAAATAAAAAAATAAAAAATGAAAAAATAAAAATAGAAAATAAAAAACTTAAAAAAACTTTTGAAAAAAGAAAAAAAAAGAAAAACACTTAAAAAAGCTTAAAGTTAAAAAAAAGTTACAAAACAAGTTAAAAGTTAAAAAAAAACTTAAACAAATAAAGAAAAGGAGAAAAATGAAAAAATCAAGAACTTTTAGTGTAAATATGGTTTCTCAACTGTACTGCCGATGTACGTGTGAACTCGTAGAGAAGAACGCTTGAACTAGCTTGGGTGTTGTAGATGCCGCAAATATGTTCGAAAAGGTTTGTGCAATGGTTAGTTAGAGGGGGTGGTCTACTGTGTGGGTGGGGTGTGTATGGGGGTTGGTCTACTATGTGTAGGTGTAGTCTAGTGTAAATGTGGCGTATAGTTGGTACTGCAGGTTTAAACATCAGGTTGGTCTGCTGTCTAGCTTTTCTTTTTTTGTCTAACAGATTTGTCCATTTTATGGTGTAATTCCATTTTTGACCATAGACTATGGATCTAATAATGTAGGTGTAATTCCTCATACAGCCACTACAGACCTGTAGGGGGTTTCAGCCTCCTAGTGCAATTCATCTATTTATTTTTTCGGCCCAGTGGTTCAGAGGACACCCCTCATCCAGGGGCCCTACAAGGGGGTGTAATACCAGTTTTGGCCCATAGACTATGGATTTGAGCATCTCATCGGTGTAATACCGGTTAACACCACTACACCCCAATGCATTGGGGTTTCAAGCCCTCTAGGGGAGTGGATCTCAGTTCACTTCATATTTGGTCCATCACAAAGGGTGTAATATCAGGTTTGCCCCATAGGCTGTGAATTTAAGTAATGTAGGTGTAATTCAGATCTACCCCATAGGCTCAATACATACATGAAGTGGGTTATACTTAGCTTGAATATTGACCGGTGTAAATCTAGCCTGTGTAGCCTATCTGTGAACAATTACACAACATACAGAATAGTATGAGAGCCATAGGTGTTTACGATTATTTGTACGCAGTAACTGGCAGTTTTTACAGTATAACATGGATCCAATATTCTCTGCTATTATTTGGTATCCTTCAGATATGATGAGGCTCTTACATGTAACATATCTGTCCTCTCTAATTATATTACAATATGGTTATGTTATGCTCATAGGGAACAGTGGTTCGAGCAGTAATTATTGTCTGAAGACATTGTATGATCAGGTTATTAACCAAACATTACAGGTAGTACATCATAACCCCATATGGTCTAGTGGTTTAGGATGCTTGGAGTATAGCCATGAGACCAAAGTTCGACTCTTGGTGTGGGATATATAAGTATATGTTTTCAATTATAGTGAAAGTTAATGATATTCACCTAGTGGGGAATTTCTATAGAGGTTGATCAACCAGTCATGCAAACGATTTCAGCACCATAGGCAGCATTATGCCCCTATTGTTAGGACTATTAGTACACCTTATGTAGACACAGAACTCTATAGTGCATACGTATTGGTTCATCATACAGATATTCCACTGATGGATTGATGGTAGGTTACTAGTTAGCGTATGATTCATGTTGATAATCTTTTGAAAAATGTGATTTTTACGGGGATGCATATGGTAAAATGCCTAAATTGTAAATTGTGAACTACATAACAATACTATTTACAGCATCACATACACAAAAATGATACAAAAACAAACAACAATCATACAACAGCAGAAAAACAAGACAAAAATGACACAAAGCAAACAGCAAAAAACATAACACAGCAACAATACGAAACAAAATCAAACGGCTACACACCAAACAAGACAATATGTAAAAACATATGTGATAAAAACACAAAACAAAATCAAAAACTTGACAAAACACAACAAAACAAAAACTTGACAAAACACAACACAAACAAAAAATACTAAAACAAAAATAAATAAACTACACAGCAGACAAAACAAAAACTTGACACAACACAGACAAAAAATACTAAAACAAAATAAATAAAACTACACAGCAGACAAAAACAAAAACTTGACAAAGCACAACACCACAAAAACTGGACAAAACACAACACAAACAAAAATACTACAACAAAAATAAAATAAATAAACTACACAGCAGACAACACAACAAAAATAATAATAACTTGACATGAAGTATATGACTAAACGTGTAGCTAGATGGAATAGGGGGGTATACACAGACATGACCCGCTACCCATACATGTCCAGATCAGGCGGTTATAGCACCACCAGCAGGTGGTTTTTGCTAAAAACCAATTTATTTTGGAACAAAATGGTTCAAATCATCAGATACCCTCCATGCCTAAGAAGAAAGGGACTATAATGTAGCACATTATAGTGCTATCATGAGGCCCACAACCTGCCAGGGCCTGTTTTTTATCTAGTATCTAGTCTAGTTTCATCTATATAGTTGTATCTAGTACACAAGATCTTGCTCAATATTACAAATTATTTACAATTTTTTATTTTTATTTGTAAGACTTTTTTTTTTTGGAGAAAACGTATAATTCCTACACAGGCATGGGTTATCGATGTATACAAAAACATCTACTTGGATCAATTATCCTGGAATTATTTTTACTTCTAAGATTATATTCCTGAAAAAGTTGCTAAACTCTGTTGTTAAATGCTAAACGCATATTTTTAGATCTACAGTGATCTGTATAGATAGTGTAGTCAGAACAAATCACTAGTTGTCAGTGATAGACAGTAAATCCTTCATCATCAATCACCAGACACTTTTGACTCATTCACTCAGTTGTTCTCTCTTCCACTATATTATGACTAGTACATTATTCAACCAATACCAATAACTATTAACTAATAACTATTTTGCAACTAAATTTGGAAAAATTGTTAATTTCAGTTATTTTATCATTTTTTCAGACATACTCTCTATCCATTTTTGTAACTGTGCAAACCTCTGTAGTGGTAAAAGACCCCCACACTTCACCATTTCCCCCCCTGGTGGGTAGATAATTACACAGCCAACAGATCCCTAACAGCATCCTAACAGCATCCTCCATCTGATTTCACGAGCCAAAGGCCTATAGGGTCTATCAGAGATACAGGACCCTGTGGTCACAGGGAGTCTGGTATAGTCCTACCATGAGCCCACAACCTGACAGGGCCTATTTTTATGGCAGGGTCTAGTTCCATCTATATAGTTGTATCTAGTACACAAGCTTTTTACATACACAAATTAACCTCAGTGACATATCCAACACTCATTTACCATTACATGCTGGTTAAACTAAATCACTAGTCACTAAATTGATCCATAGGGGGTATTGTACGGAAAAAAGCACACACCTATGGCATGAAATCTAATGTGGAACACCGTATCTTAACATCTTAGTCAAAATAATAGGCTAAATCATCATAATAGTTCTCAATCCTGGCTGAGGGTAGTAGGTAAATTAGGGCACTAGATAATTTGCTCACCCAAAGTTGCTGTGAAACTTCACAATATACAATAAATATATATATATATTTATGTCAGGGTCCTAGTAAAATATAGTGTAAGGGGTGCATTGGGGTAAATAAATAGGCATTTTCAGTTTATAAAGACCTAAAGAGCCCTGAAGATACTGTATTAATTGTTAAAGCTCTGCATAATATAGACCCAAATACCACTTATTGCACACTAAGGGTTGGTTGTTTTAATGATAGACATCATATTTTTGACTTTTGACACCCTGATATATGACTTGGGTACTCTGTCACAATTGGGTCAATAAAAAATATACCAATTATGTACAGATTTTTGGTGTCTCTGCATCTTTACACAAAAATATTATAGCGTTAGGCGTGATGAAGACGATCATTGTATGAATTCTATCAGGGGTTTTCTAGGGAAGTTTTGAAAAGAGTCAACAAGTTGGCACATTAAACTTGAAAATACTACATTCAAGTTGTTTATGTTTGGGCAAGGGGTCACAATTTCAGACAAAATTACTCCCCTCATCACAGGGGAACACAGTCATGTGGACACAGTCACTGTACGGTTTACGTACATAAACTATGTTGTTCATGGTGTAAATCAAAATATTATACAATGAGTCACTAATATGACTTAATATAATACCCCTTTTGACTAGACCCCACCACTCTTTGTATCACCAAATTCTTCTATTGTTGTCTATTCTACACACAAAGTATGAAGTGAAATGCTAAACCCCTCAAAAGAGACTGACCCCTAAACCAAGCCAAGATACCAGAGCTGTTTCATAAAACAGATACTGATGTTAAACACATACAATGTTGCAGAAATGATTTGCACTAACAAAATGACAACAAAATATACACATTTTTATGATTGCATATTTTATTACGACTGCATATTTAGGAATATTCACAGTAGTCACTGTAGATGGTACACAATATCAGACCAATATTTGTCTCAATACAGTACATACAACATACAATGTGTACTATGTAATAATACGAGGGCGGAAAACTGTATGCAATATATGCAACTATACAATTGTTTCATTATATGCATAACTTATACGTGCCGCATTAGCTATATCTTAGATTTTTGTGTGTATATAGGGTAAATCCTTCAACTCATTTAGGTATGATTCACAGATTTTATGGATTCTGGACACTGGTGCTACAACTCCGTGAGTTTCCAACATCTGCACGAGTCCTGGTAGAAATTCATCAGTCCATAGCTTGTTCGTTAAATCTTTAAAATGATTGTAGAAGTAATATCTAGGTGTATCACCCAAACACGGGTGTTCGGTTTGGCTAGAATGGTTTATCTGACAACAGTTGCAACTTTCTCTCATATGTTCAGTTATAGCCTTTTCGAGTAGTTGCACAATTCGTATTTTCATAATATCTATATGTACGGTGCTGATCACCCCGTCATTCTCATCCATAGTCAGGGGCAAATTCACTGGGGATGGTGTCGAAAGCACTGTTGATGTGGTTGGAGTGTCATGGGGAATGGGTGAATTTGTGGATAATAGGTCTACCCTCTCAAAAAATTCAGCGTCCCCCTTATCATAGCCCCAAAATGCCCTCTCATCATATTCAGTGTCTTTGTCCGTATCATCATATTCATCGTCTTCGTCCGTATCCCCAATACTGTTGGGAGTCCACCATGATGGGGCCTCATACACTGCCCCAGAGGGTCCATCCACCAAGCTTTGTCTCCTCCACTTGAGCTGGATTCTCCCAGTGAAAAAGTAGAGTCCTCCATGGTGAATGATCAATGATCATATCACAATTATACACAGAGTATAAGGTAGAGGGTGCGGAGTTCGCCTTTTTACCTATAGTGTAGGAGGGGTGGCGTAGTAGCTGCATATGTTGGTGCGTCATTTTCCAGGCTGTCATCAGGCATTGAGAATAATGTTGCACCAGCTGGTTTGGGTACATTTATGTTGCGGGGTTTTATCCAGATCTACGCGCCGCGGCTTCTTTGCAAAGGGATAGGTCAATGACAATACATGACTGACCCTTGTAAGGCGTGCCTCCAACAGTAATGCCTTTCTACACTCTTTTGCTCTGGCGAAAAAGAAATTGATTAATTTCAACACGTCTTGTAACAACCATAAATCTCCTGCATGAAATGCTATACGGATCGGGAAGTATTTCTCTTTATCCATCATAGTTTTCGGTTTTTCAGGGGGGCCCTGGTGAGACTGCGATCTCACCAACAGCTACAAATTTTATGTAATCAGTCGTATCTATCTCTAATATCCTTGTCGACTGATTACATAAAATTTGTAGCTGTTGGTGAGATCGCAGTCTCACCAGGGCCCCCCTGAAAAACCGAAAACTATGATGGATAAAGAGAAATACTTCCCGATCCGTATAGCATTTCATGCAGGAGATTTATGGTTGTTACAAGACGTGTTGAAATTAATCAATTTCTTTTTCGCCAGAGCAAAAGAGTGTAGAAAGGCATTACTGTTGGAGGCACGCCTTACAAGGGTCAGTCATGTATTGTCATTGACCTATCCCTTTGCAAAGAAGCCGCGGCGCATAGATCTGGATAAAACCCCGCAACATAAATGTACCCAAACCAGCTGGTGCAACATTATTCTCAATGCCTGATGACAGCCTGGAAAATGACGCACCAACATATGCAGCTACTACGCCACCCCTCCTACACTATAGGTAAAAAGGCGAACTCCGCACCCTCTACCTTATACTCTGTGTATAATTGTGATATGATCATTGATCATTCACCATGGAGGACTCTACTTTTTCACTGGGAGAATCCAGCTCAAGTGGAGGAGACAAAGCTTGGTGGATGGACCCTCTGGGGCAGTGTATGAGGCCCCATCATGGTGGACTCCCAACAGTATTGGGGATACGGACGAAGACGATGAATATGATGATACGGACAAAGACACTGAATATGATGAGAGGGCATTTTGGGGCTATGATAAGGGGGACGCTGAATTTTTTGAGAGGGTAGACCTATTATCCACAAATTCACCCATTCCCCATGACACTCCAACCACATCAACAGTGCTTTCGACACCATCCCCAGTGAATTTGCCCCTGACTATGGATGAGAATGACGGGGTGATCAGCACCGTACATATAGATATTATGAAAATACGAATTGTGCAACTACTCGAAAAGGCTATAACTGAACATATGAGAGAAAGTTGCAACTGTTGTCAGATAAACCATTCTAGCCAAACCGAACACCCGTGTTTGGGTGATACACCTAGATATTACTTCTACAATCATTTTAAAGATTTAACGAACAAGCTATGGACTGATGAATTTCTACCAGGACTCGTGCAGATGTTGGAAACTCACGGAGTTGTAGCACCAGTGTCCAGAATCCATAAAATCTGTGAATCATACCTAAATGAGTTGAAGGATTTACCCTATATACACACAAAAATCTAAGATATAGCTAATGCGGCACGTATAAGTTATGCATATAATGAAACAATTGTATAGTTGCATATATTGCATACAGTTTTCCGCCCTCGTATTATTACATAGTACACATTGTATGTTGTATGTACTGTATTGAGACAAATATTGGTCTGATATTGTGTACCATCTACAGTGACTACTGTGAATATTCCTAAATATGCAGTCGTAATAAAATATGCAATCATAAAAATGTGTATATTTTGTTGTCATTTTGTTAGTGCAAATCATTTCTGCAACATTGTATGTGTTTAACATCAGTATCTGTTTTATGAAACAGCTCTGGTATCTTGGCTTGGTTTAGGGGTCAGTCTCTTTTGAGGGGTTTAGCATTTCACTTCATACTTTGTGTGTAGAATAGACAACAATAGAAGAATTTGGTGATACAAAGAGTGGTGGGGTCTAGTCAAAAGGGGTATTATATTAAGTCATATTAGTGACTCATTGTATAATATTTTGATTTACACCATGAACAACATAGTTTATGTACGTAAACCGTACAGTGACTGTGTCCACATGACTGTGTTCCCCTGTGATGAGGGGAGTAATTTTGTCTGAAATTGTGACCCCTTGCCCAAACATAAACAACTTGAATGTAGTATTTTCAAGTTTAATGTGCCAACTTGTTGACTCTTTTCAAAACTTCCCTAGAAAACCCCTGATAGAATTCATACAATGATCGTCTTCATCACGCCTAACGCTATAATATTTTTGTGTAAAGATGCAGAGACACCAAAAATCTGTACATAATTGGTATATTTTTTATTGACCCAATTGTGACAGAGTACCCAAGTCATATATCAGGGTGTCAAAAGTCAAAAATATGATGTCTATCATTAAAACAACCAACCCTTAGTGTGCAATAAGTGGTATTTGGGTCTATATTATGCAGAGCTTTAACAATTAATACAGTATCTTCAGGGCTCTTTAGGTCTTTATAAACTGAAAATGCCTATTTATTTACCCCAATGCACCCCTTACACTATATTTTACTAGGACCCTGACATAAATATATATATATATTTATTGTATATTGTGAAGTTTCACAGCAACTTTGGGTGAGCAAATTATCTAGTGCCCTAATTTACCTACTACCCTCAGCCAGGATTGAGAACTATTATGATGATTTAGCCTATTATTTTGACTAAGATGTTAAGATACGGTGTTCCACATTAGATTTCATGCCATAGGTGTGTGCTTTTTTCCGTACAATACCCCCTATGGATCAATTTAGTGACTAGTGATTTAGTTTAACCAGCATGTAATGGTAAATGAGTGTTGGATATGTCACTGAGGTTAATTTGTGTATGTAAAAAGCTTGTGTACTAGATACAACTATATAGATGGAACTAGACCCTGCCATAAAAATAGGCCCTGTCAGGTTGTGGGCTCATGGTAGGACTATACCAGACTCCCTGTGACCACAGGGTCCTGTATCTCTGATAGACCCTATAGGCCTTTGGCTCGTGAAATCAGATGGAGGATGCTGTTAGGATGCTGTTAGGGATCTGTTGGCTGTGTAATTATCTACCCACCAGGGGGGGAAATGGTGAAGTGTGGGGGTCTTTTACCACTACAGAGGTTTGCACAGTTACAAAAATGGATAGAGAGTATGTCTGAAAAAATGATAAAATAACTGAAATTAACAATTTTTCCAAATTTAGTTGCAAAATAGTTATTAGTTAATAGTTATTGGTATTGGTTGAATAATGTACTAGTCATAATATAGTGGAAGAGAGAACAACTGAGTGAATGAGTCAAAAGTGTCTGGTGATTGATGATGAAGGATTTACTGTCTATCACTGACAACTAGTGATTTGTTCTGACTACACTATCTATACAGATCACTGTAGATCTAAAAATATGCGTTTAGCATTTAACAACAGAGTTTAGCAACTTTTTCAGGAATATAATCTTAGAAGTAAAAATAATTCCAGGATAATTGATCCAAGTAGATGTTTTTGTATACATCGATAACCCATGCCTGTGTAGGAATTATACGTTTTCTCCAAAAAAAAAAAGTCTTACAAATAAAAATAAAAAATTGTAAATAATTTGTAATATTGAGCAAGATCTTGTGTACTAGATACAACTATATAGATGAAACTAGACTAGATACTAGATAAAAAACAGGCCCTGGCAGGTTGTGGGCCTCATGATAGCACTATAATGTGCTACATTATAGTCCCTTTCTTCTTAGGCATGGAGGGTATCTGATGATTTGAACCATTTTGTTCCAAAATAAATTGGTTTTTAGCAAAAACCACCTGCTGGTGGTGCTATAACCGCCTGATCTGGACATGTATGGGTAGCGGGTCATGTCTGTGTATACCCCCCTATTCCATCTAGCTACACGTTTAGTCATATACTTCATGTCAAGTTATTATTATTTTTGTTGTGTTGTCTGCTGTGTAGTTTATTTATTTTATTTTTGTTGTAGTATTTTTGTTTGTGTTGTGTTTTGTCCAGTTTTTGTGGTGTTGTGCTTTGTCAAGTTTTTGTTTTTGTCTGCTGTGTAGTTTTATTTATTTTGTTTTAGTATTTTTTGTCTGTGTTGTGTCAAGTTTTTGTTTTGTCTGCTGTGTAGTTTATTTATTTTTGTTTTAGTATTTTTTGTTTGTGTTGTGTTTTGTCAAGTTTTTGTTTTGTTGTGTTTTGTCAAGTTTTTGATTTTGTTTTGTGTTTTTATCACATATGTTTTTACATATTGTCTTGTTTGGTGTGTAGCCGTTTGATTTTGTTTCGTATTGTTGCTGTGTTATGTTTTTTGCTGTTTGCTTTGTGTCATTTTTGTCTTGTTTTTCTGCTGTTGTATGATTGTTGTTTGTTTTTGTATCATTTTTGTGTATGTGATGCTGTAAATAGTATTGTTATGTAGTTCACAATTTACAATTTAGGCATTTTACCATATGCATCCCCGTAAAAATCACATTTTTCAAAAGATTATCAACATGAATCATACGCTAACTAGTAACCTACCATCAATCCATCAGTGGAATATCTGTATGATGAACCAATACGTATGCACTATAGAGTTCTGTGTCTACATAAGGTGTACTAATAGTCCTAACAATAGGGGCATAATGCTGCCTATGGTGCTGAAATCGTTTGCATGACTGGTTGATCAACCTCTATAGAAATTCCCCACTAGGTGAATATCATTAACTTTCACTATAATTGAAAACATATACTTATATATCCCACACCAAGAGTCGAACTTTGGTCTCATGGCTATACTCCAAGCATCCTAAACCACTAGACCATATGGGGTTATGATGTACTACCTGTAATGTTTGGTTAATAACCTGATCATACAATGTCTTCAGACAATAATTACTGCTCGAACCACTGTTCCCTATGAGCATAACATAACCATATTGTAATATAATTAGAGAGGACAGATATGTTACATGTAAGAGCCTCATCATATCTGAAGGATACCAAATAATAGCAGAGAATATTGGATCCATGTTATACTGTAAAAACTGCCAGTTACTGCGTACAAATAATCGTAAACACCTATGGCTCTCATACTATTCTGTATGTTGTGTAATTGTTCACAGATAGGCTACACAGGCTAGATTTACACCGGTCAATATTCAAGCTAAGTATAACCCACTTCATGTATGTATTGAGCCTATGGGGTAGATCTGAATTACACCTACATTACTTAAATTCACAGCCTATGGGGCAAACCTGATATTACACCCTTTGTGATGGACCAAATATGAAGTGAACTGAGATCCACTCCCCTAGAGGGCTTGAAACCCCAATGCATTGGGGTGTAGTGGTGTTAACCGGTATTACACCGATGAGATGCTCAAATCCATAGTCTATGGGCCAAAACTGGTATTACACCCCCTTGTAGGGCCCCTGGATGAGGGGTGTCCTCTGAACCACTGGGCCGAAAAAATAAATAGATGAATTGCACTAGGAGGCTGAAACCCCCTACAGGTCTGTAGTGGCTGTATGAGGAATTACACCTACATTATTAGATCCATAGTCTATGGTCAAAAATGGAATTACACCATAAAATGGACAAATCTGTTAGACAAAAAAAGAAAAGCTAGACAGCAGACCAACCTGATGTTTAAACCTGCAGTACCAACTATACGCCACATTTACACTAGACTACACCTACACATAGTAGACCAACCCCCATACACACCCCACCCACACAGTAGACCACCCCCTCTAACTAACCATTGCACAAACCTTTTCGAACATATTTGCGGCATCTACAACACCCAAGCTAGTTCAAGCGTTCTTCTCTACGAGTTCACACGTACATCGGCAGTACAGTTGAGAAACCATATTTACACTAAAAGTTCTTGATTTTTTCATTTTTCTCCTTTTCTTTATTTGTTTAAGTTTTTTTTTAACTTTTAACTTGTTTTGTAACTTTTTTTTAACTTTAAGCTTTTTTAAGTGTTTTTCTTTTTTTTTCTTTTTTCAAAAGTTTTTTTAAGTTTTTTATTTTCTATTTTTATTTTTTCATTTTTTATTTTTTTATTTTTTCATTATAAGTTTTGCTTAAATTAATTTTCTTTTTTAAATTTGCATAATTTATTCATACTTTTATTTTTCCATACCTGTACTCAATAGTGTACACCTACTGTACACCCATTACTCCAACGTATATATGCACCTGGAAATTGCAATGTTAGGGGTATACCATCACACAAGCTGTGTGTTTTCCTGTCAGCTGTCAGCTGCTGTCACCTGTCACCTGTCCCCTGGTACCTGTCACCTGTCAACTGTCACTTTCAAAGAGAAGGGGACCCCCACCCCCCCTCTAATGAGGGGGGAGGGGGTTTACAACTGCACCTGGCACATAAAAAAGATAAGGGATCCCCCACCCCCGGTTTTAACTACATCTAATTAACACATTAACACAACATCAATGTTTTGAGGGGGGAGGGGGTTTACAACTGTCACCTGGCACTTCAAAGAGAATGGCCCCCACCCCCCGGTTACAACTGCCACCTGGCACTTCTAAAAGATAAGGGATCCCCCACCCCCACTCCCCCAGAGGTTCATCTAAACTTTCTATTGTTCTATTCACACCTGGAGCCGGCATGTCTGTCTGTCTGAGGGACACCCCCCTTCCTGAAAACACGCAGGCAGGGGACAGAGAGAGAGAGAGGGAGGGGGAGATGGAGCAGACTTAAACATTTAATGATATAAAACACTTAAGCTCTTAATCCAGAGCGATTTATAATAAGCAATAACAATTTACAATTACAATTTACAATTTAGGCATTTAGCAGACGCTCTTAATCCAGAGCGACTTACAATAAGCAAGAACAAAAGCATGGGAATACATCACATATGTAAAAAGCATTTATCGCGAAACATGCGTAAGCTAAGAACGTGACTAGAACATATCTATATAATGACACTATACATATAAACTATAACTAGAACATATCTATATAATGACACTATACATATAAACTACACATATATGCTATACTATGCTGTACATATATACTATGAAGTGCTATGACTACTATACACTATATACTATGAAGTGCTATGACTACATACAATGCACTTATTGTGCTGTCTACATGACATGCTATAAGTCTGTTTCACATGCTATATAAGTCTAAGAAGTGCTGTCTAAGGGGGGTAGGGTAAGTGCTATGGGCCATGATGGAGTCTGAAAAGGTGGGTTTTCAGACTACGGCGGAAGATCGGGAGTGATGCTGCAGTTCTGATTGCAACGGGAAGTGCATTCCACAGTTTTGGGGCCAGAAGGGAGAAGAGTTTGGGACGTGTGGAGCGTTGTCCCGGCGTTTTTAGTGAGGGTACTTCCAGCTAACAAAAGCATGGCATACATCACAACATAAACATTAAGGTATGCATGGAATTTAGGGAATGCGTGGAATTTTATAATTATTATTATGCTAATTATATTTATGATTTTATGAGTTATGGTTTTATGAGTTATGGTTTATGAGTTATGGTTTTATGCTAATTATATTTATGAATACATTAACATAAATTACTCACTGGCGCCCCCAGTGGCCAAAATGTGTATGGTGCAGCCATATATATAGACTACTTATGTGGTATCCTATGGCCAGGAAAATCAATCCCCAACCAACAGGACCGGGTTTCCAAGGCATCCATCTATGTGGTGTATTTTCACACCCTAAAACTCACTAAACCGTAGTAAACTCTAGAGAGATGAACCAGGCTAACGCAAACTGTAGAGTAGTGAAAAACCTCGTCAAAAAGCATCAGATCGGATCGGAGAAACACAGGCAGAGAGATGAACTGAAGATCCATGTTGACCATTTATTTCAAACCAAAGACAAAGGGAGAGAGCGTCCCGCGGCCCTGACCCGCGGGAGCTCCCAGCAGACTGACCGTGGTGGCCAGCCAGCTAACACTGAATGATTTTCACACTGAAAACATGAGACCAAATATACACTTCACAAAACAGTTGAATACAGGAAGGGTGGAGCTAAGTTTAACATACAGATCAACAAATGACATTTTGGTTAGCAGATGGCCGTCCCACTGTGTGTTTTGATTCACACCTGAGAACTTCAAACAGTATAGAACAAAGGCTTAACCCCAGGGTACTTCATGAGAACTCCTTCTCAGACCCAAGCACTTTTGACCAGACAATATGACTCCACTTAACCTGTAGTACCAAAATGTATAGTTTAGTTATTGACAGAATATAGCATTATGGCCATATGGACTATATTTACGATTCCACATCCGCATAAAGGAGAAGCATACAGGGACATAAATATTATAGGCGCAGTAAAGTTATACAAAATCATGGCATATGTTTTCATGATACAATATGGCATGTCACTCACTCACTCTATGGGTATAAGTGACAGCTAGTGTCTCAGCCATATTGGCGGCTGCCAATTATAGCAGAGACAAATACTGCCATGCATGCAGCATGTTTGCCTCCTTTTTGGGCATCCCGATTTGTTGGAGCCAGTCTGTGGGTATATGTCCTAGGCTGCCAAATATAAAAACAAATAGTCTGCACCTATAGCGCATATATATATATATATATATATATATATATATATATATATATATATATATATAGCTCTGAGATGTAGAAGTTGTTGCAGGTATTTAATGACCTTGGTCATAAAGGCGTCCTCTAGGTTAACCCATTTTGGGCGGGAACCGCTTTTGGTGTTTTAAACATTGCCACCGAGTGGCGCGCTACGAGCTTGCTATTTTTGAAAAATCGTGAAAATATTTATTTCAGAAAACTGGAGGATTTCGAAGAAATATTTTAAATTTCGAGGTCAGGCCTAAATGGATTAAGGTCAAAGGTGCAGACTATCTCTAATACAGATCACTTCCCTGGACTCTTAATCGACCACCATGACATTTGGCATAATATTAGTTGTCAAAGATGTAAAGGTGATGTCTGGGTTATCACAGAGTGGAAATGTGGATGGAATGACACAGGGATGTTTGCGTACATTCTCACTGAGGATGCATGATATTTCCATATGCCCTTTGCTATGAGTTCCACTATTCTATCGTGACGTGCTACTGTATAGTACATCCCTTGGTATGCATAGATCAGCCACTATCGATAGTCAAACAGGACTCATAGCTTATAACCGTTAAACTTTAAAAGCCTGCCATCCACTCAAACAGCCATATAAATTAGGCACTGTATATCTACAGTACACCTCCCAAATTCCAGCCCATGCTCTCTCACTAAATCGTATTTAGCATAACTCAGCCTCTCCTTCCATTAAAGTCTGGGAAAGTCATCATCATGACAGGCGGCAGTGTTTGCAGGTCGGATATTCCCAGAGTGGGGTCGTCCGAGGACCCTCAGGGGTCCTCGATGGGGTTCCAGGGGGTCCTCAGCTTAATGTGTTAACAGTACACACGGCATCACCAATCATTTGAACCATGCACTTCATCCATTTTGGCTACTTTGCACATTTTAGAAAATAAATCTTGAAAGTGTTTGAAAAGTGTAAGAATAATCTTTTACTCGCACAAATCTTCTCTCTGGGGGGTCCTTGGCACCGAAACGTTTCAGAACTACTGGTTTGTATGGTACTAAGTCACGACCACCCCCGTCCCCCGTCCCCCGTCCCCCCGTCCCAGCAGCAAAGCATAACTCTTAATTACACCACTACAATTTTAATAATGATGGCACGGCGTTTGCTTATCGTGAAGAGACCACAATTCACGTAGTAGGGCTTTCTTCTAGTGGCTGCAGTAACTCCAGTTGTGGAGTCGGATGTGAGACGTGCACAGCATAATATATTAAGTCTGCTATTTTTGGCACGCAAAGCCAAGTATGAACCTGAGGTTATCGATCACTCCTCGTCAAAAGTATCCAAAAAAATATGGCGTAGGAATAAAGACATACAAGTACTCAAGTAAAGTACAAATACTCAAAGAAAGACTGTACTTAAGTATTAAGTACTCAAGTAAATAAGTACTTGATGATCAGGAGTCACACAAGCCAGTGAATTTCACAGAGACCCCACACGTACTCAGTCTAAATAGTATTTCACAGAGACCCCACTGCAGTCTAAATAGGAGTATTTCACAGAGACCCCACTGCAGTCTAAATAGGAGTATTTCACAGAGACCCCACAATATAAGAGTATTTCACAGAGACCCCACAGCAGTCTAAATAGGAGTATTTCACAGAGACCCCACTGTAGTCTAAATAGGAGTATTTCACAGAGACCCCACTGTAGTCTAAATAGGAGTATTTCACAGAGACCCCACTGTAGTCTAAATAGGAGTATTTCACAGAGACCCCACTGTAGTCTAAATAGGAGTATTTCACAGAGACCCCACTGCAGTCTAATGGTAGTATTTCACAGAGACCCCACTGCAGTCTAATGGTAGTATTTCACAGAGACCCCACACGTACTCCAGTCTAAGTAGGAGTATTTCACAGAGACCCACTGCAGTCTAATAGTAGTATTTCACAGAGACCCCACTGTAGTCTAAATAGGAGTATTTCACAGAGACCCCACTCCAGTCTAAATAGGAGTATTTCACAGAGACCCCACTGCAGTCTAAATAGGAGTATTTCACAGAGACCCCACTGCAGTCTAAATAGGAGTATTTCACAGAGACCCCACTGCAGTCTAATAGTAGTATTTCACAGAGACCCCACTGTAGTCTAATAGTAGTATTTCACAGAGACCCCACTGTAGTCTAATAGGAGTATTTCACAGAGACCCCACACATACTGCAGTCTAATAGCAGTATTTCACAGAGACCCCACTGCAGTCTAAATAGTAGTATTTCACAGAGACCCCACAGTGAATCTACACCTCAGCTCTGCTCTGGCTGTGATGGTGCTCTATTATGTCTTGGAAAAACAAGCGATTGATCCTGGAGAGCCGCACTGCGTGTGATTCCATCAGTGACGCGCTTCGAAAAGGGAGCGAGCTTGAAAGCAGGTGTATGAAATGTTGTATGAAAATGTTTTGAAAATAGCCGTTCTACAAGCTCACAATGCGTCGCATCGCGACGCATTGTGAGCTTGTAGAGGTTAATAATAATCTAAATCTACAAAGTAACTACAGTAACCAAAGATTTGAAATAAACGTATTGGAGTAAAAGTACAATATTTGGATTTGAGATGAACAGTATTGTGGAGTAGAAGTACAAGTATTGGAAATTGAAAAAATACTCCAGTAATACTCCAAATACCTCAAAATTGTACTTAAGTACAGTACTTAAGTAAATGTACTTAGTTACTTTCCACCACTGCTAATAAACAAACTGATTTCATCAGTGACGTGCTTTGAAAAGGGAGCGAGCTTGAAAGCAGGTGCCTTTCTTTTAGGGGAGGGGAGGGGAGGGGGTCCTTGAAATGGCGGGAGGTATCAGATTCATGCGTGTAATTGAAAAGTTTAAATCCGAGAGAGAGAGAGAGAGAGAGAGAGAGAGAGAGAGAGAGAGAGAGAGAGAGAGAGAGAGAGAGAGAGAGAGAGAGAGAGAGAGAGAGAGAGAGAGAGAGAGAGAGAGAGAGAGAGAGAGAGAGAGAGACCCGCCACACCTATACTCTGACGGGACTATATTGTCGGAAAGCACATTAACGCGTCACTCTTTAAGCTTTGACTCATTTAAAAACACTTAAGCTTCTTAGAAAAAAGCCTGATGCACACCTTGAAAGGTTGGTGACAGGCGCGTTGGACAAAGTGCATAATAATTAAAAGTCTCTCCTTTGATGTCTATATTGTGTGGTGCACGTGCTAAGCTAAGCTATGATGACTAAAACTAAGTAAGACTAAATATTATTGACAATTTCGTCAACAAATACAAACTAGACTAAAATGTTAGGAAGGGACTAATGGAGACAAGATCCAGTATAACTCATTTTCAGCAAGTGTAAAATCAAGGCCCGACAAAATTGATTTTAGTCAACTAAATCAACTGTAGAGAGTTTTAGTCGACTAAATATCATAAGATTTTAGTCGACTAAAACTAGACTAACACTATAACGCTCCAGGTGACTAAAATGTGACTAAAACTAAATTAAAACTATTCAAGCGATTATGACTAAAACAAAAAAGTCAAAATGTGGTGTCAAAATCGACACTGCTCGGCCGGCCAGCCGGCCGCTGGCAGCCCACCACCGGGTCGCGCTTGTGCTCTCACTGCACTCACATGTATACTTCCAAGAACCTTTCGCTTGTTCTGATCTCACAGACCTGGCGCGCGCCCTGCCAGGCCGAAGCTTGACTTATACGTGAGAAAATAAGACGATCTACAAGCTCACAACATCACGTTTCGTCAGCTTGTAGATCGATCGGCTGCTTTCAGTGTTGCGACACGACAACCACAACCGCAGGGATAAACCGGGCATAACGTGCCTTGGGCGTGTGTGTGTGTGTGTGTGTGTGTGTGTGTGTGTGTGTGTGTGTGTGTGTGTGTGTGTGTGTGTGTGTGTGCAGGGGGGTCAGGTTAGGGGGGGTGGGGGGTTGACCTTTTTGTAGGCTAGACATCTGCACAAACACACCTGTGTGTGTACGGCGGTCATATCGTCGAGCCTGGGCCATACACGCAGCCCCCCCTCCGCCCAAGGGGCTCTTCTGCAGGCCGTTAAGGGGTCGTGCAACGTCTTGACCTTTCGCGTTTTCCGATGGCCGTCCAAAAGAAGTCACCCGGCCTCGCGGACAACGAATTCTAATGAACTGAGGCCCTCGCGGGAACAAAGGGGACAGCTGTTTGCAGAGCATGCCATTGAGTGCGTTGGCGGTCAAAGCGGCTTTTTGGGCCAGTTTAATAGTTCATTAACCCGGGCCGGTTTCTGGACTCTGTGTGTGTGTGCCGTCTCGGGTCAGTGGATGGGACAGCGCCAGCGGCGGGGTGGGTGATGCAGACAGTACAGTGCCTCAGGCTGAGAAGCACCGGAACTAATTCAAGGAGACGGGGTTACATGTTTGCTAAGTATAAGTTCAGTTTACAGTAGACAGACCGCTGATATTAACCAGTGGTGGAACAAAACAAGTACTCACGTGTTTTACTTAAAAACTAATCTAAAACTATCAATACTGTAATGTAGATCAACTACTCCGTTACGAGTAGAAGTCTGGAATTCAAAATGTACTTGAGTTTAAAGTGAAAAAGTATTGGCATCAAATTGTAGGCTACTTAAAAGTACCAAAAGTGAAAGTAGTCTGTATGCAGAATGTCACGTTTCAAGTTTTCAAAAGTATATGAAAATGTTTTGAAAATAGCCGATCTACAAGCTCACAATGCGTCGCGATGCGACGCATTGTGAGCTTGTAGATCGGCTATTTTCAAATGGCTGAATACTGTACAGTTGAAGAGGTTCATTGTTTTGTAATAATACATCTACATAGTAACTATAGTAACCAAAGATTTGAAATAAACGTATTGGAGTAAAAGTACAATATTTGGATTTGAGATGTATATTGGAGTGGAAATTGGAAATACTCCAAATACCTCAAAATTGTACTTATAAGTACAGTACTTAAGTAAATGTACTTAGTTACTTTCCACCACTGCTAATAACAAACTCCAGTGTTCCAGTCAGTGGTTGGTAAAGTAACTGAGCGTGACTTAACCCATTTAGACCCCCAAATGAAGTACATTTTTGAGAGGTATTTGTGCCCCGGGCTGTGAGACAGCCTGGAGGCTGATGAATATTTAGACGGGGAGGAGGACGAGTGACGTCTGCGAGACCTTTCGCTGATTGGCTGATTGACAGCAGGTGACGTGGAAATCTCGTCCGCTGCATGGAACACGGCTGCAGCTATAGCGGTCACCACATGGCGCAACACTCCTTCAATTCACACCTAAAGACCTCTAAAAAGATCACCTCTGTGTGTGTGTGTGTGTGTGTGTGTGTGTGTGTGTGTGTGTGTGTGTGTGTGTGTGTGTGTGTGTGTGCGTGCGTGCGTGCGTGCGTGCGTGCGTGCGTGCGTGCGTGCGTGCGTGCGTGCGTGCGTGCGTGCGTGCGTGCACGCACACAGCACATTTCTGTCAACATGAATTCCTCTATCTGTTTACTGTATAGAAAAAGCAGAGACACCTGTGGCATATGATTTATTCAAGTAATATCTTGTACTTTTTACTCAATGGTGTGAAAACTTTAGTTTCTAGTTTCCTTGAAGATTAGATACTACATTAGAAAACATACATTGACCGGATAGTATACGTCCTGTTCTATGCCATTTGAAAATAGCAGATCTACAAGCTCGCAACACATTGTGATGAGACACGTCAGCACTGCAGCAGCATTCGTTTTGTATTATTACTTTGCTACTGCAAGTATATTTATGCCAATAGTTGTGTATAGGCTATACGTACGTTCAATCGAATAAAACATTGAATGCAGGTATTTTATTTGTAACCTTTTATCTTGTGATATGTGACCGGGTCTGGCAAATAGGCCCTCATCTCGACCAGAGTAATTTTTCAGTTTTGTACAGATTATTAAAGTACAGAATTTAAGCTTTCATATGATTCAATGAAATTGGAAAATATTTGAAGGAGATATGACCATTTTAAAATGATTGTGCCGTTTTACCCAAAGCTGAGAAAATCCCCTTTGAATGTTCACAAAATGTTGCTAGACCTGGTCACATATAGCTACTTTTATTCTGAAACATAATAGTACTTCCACCACTGTTCCCAGAGCCAGGCAGGATTGAGGTTAGAAAAAATCTCACCCGTGTGAAGTGAGGGGCGCTCTTATCATCATACATCATCTCATTCTGGCCAAAATAGCCGATATGCTCGTCTACATACTATGACGTGAATTTTCCTTTCATTGTCAATGGTAAATGTGACAAGAGTTCAGGACAAAAAAAGATGTATATAAGAAGAAGAAAAAAGAAAGAGCTCAAACTCCGCTAGTGTGGGCTTGAAGCGGAGGAGATGGAAGCTGTGGATCAGGAGAACAGAGCCCACAAAGTCACCCGGCCTCTATATCAGTGGTTTTCAACCTTTTTCATTTCGAGGCCCGTTATTTGTCCTGCATTTGAGCCACGGACCACCATTCGGTGACATTTCGCCTCTCAGACCCAAAAACTAAAGAATATTTTGTTGTCATTGCCAGGGCCGGCCCTCCCATCAGGCAGAACAGGCAGTTGCCTATAGGGCATCATGAGGGGAGGGGGGGGCATCCACCAAGCAACAAAAAAAAAACGCCATGGCCATGGCGCCATGGTCATTTTTCAAGGGGGAATCACGAAAAGTCCTGCCTAGGGCACCAAATTGCTCATTGCATAAGACTTTGTCTACAATTCCATGATGTTTTGGCAAACGTTGATCGAAATATCAATTCTTCCGCATTCTCTAATTGTGTAGACTTCTTGTAACTGAAGTAATGCGGATGTTTTAACAAAGATTTAACTCTTGAGAGTCTAAAATGAAACCAAATGGACCCATACGGGGCCCATTTGGTTTCATTTTACGCTCTCAAGAGTTAACCCATTCTGGACGGGAACCCCTTTTGGTGTTTTAACTAAGCATTATGTTATACTTATGCTATTGAAAAATAGCAGATCTACAAGCTCATAGCGCGCCACCAAGTGGCGCGCTACGAGCTTGTAGGTCTGCTATTTTTGAAAAATCGTGAAAATGCGGCACAAATCTTTGAATATATATTCTTTCAGAATACTTTTTTTTAAATATTTCGACGTCAGGCCTGAAGGGTCCATTTGGTTACCAACTCTCCAACATTTAGCATATATGGGGGACCACCTGGAACCCCCTGAAGGACCACTGGTGGTCCCCGGACCACTGCATGGTTGAAAACCCACTGCGCTGCTATATATGAAAGCCAAAGTTGTGGGTGAGATGTGTGGACGCTGACGCCCAGATCAAAGGTGGGCTGCATAGGAGCTCGTCACCCCCAGGTGGGGAGGCAGGCAGGTATGTGGGGAGGAATGCCACTGTTAATTCTGCTGAACACTGGAGCATGTCGCTTGGCTTTGTGATAGGATCTCCATGTTCTATAGCTGGGTAATTGGGCTCTAGGGCAAGGCTAGACGGAGTCTGAGAGAGAGAGAGACATAGAGAGTGAGGGACCGACAGGCGCGCGGGCGGGAGGGAGGGAGGGAGTGAGAGAACGAGGGTTGGGATAAAAGACATTTCGCTGTGTGTTGTCAGATGTAGAAGAGAAGCAAACGCGCGGCGAGAAATTGGAACAGAGACAAGTGGTTTTGTGTCAGAGCTTGAAGCGTGTGTGTGTGTGTGTGTGTGTGTGTGTGTGTGTGTGTGTGTGTGTGTGTGTGTGTGTGTGTGTGTGTGTGTGCGTGTGCACGTTCATGCAAGCGCATGCCTGTTACTCTCTCTCTACTTCATCCAAAAAAGGTCTTAAAGCTTTTAAAAATGGTATTTTTAAAATTAAACACCGAAAATGGAACGTTTTCGTAGAATGACCCACCAACCGACAAATTACAAAACAGCGCTACACAATTTAGGTAATGTGCAAAAAAATCATAAAACATGCTACCGTCTTCAAGGTCACAAGTTCATTGGTTCCCCCCCACCCCAAAAAAAGTTGATTTGGATGCACTGTAAGGAGTCAATTTAAATGTAAATGTAAATGTGCGTGCGTGCGTGCATTGTGTCAATACAAGGTGAATGGGTTGCATAATGTCTTTGAGTGCTGCGTTTGTTTGTATACGAGAGAAAGAGACCGAGCTTGCTTTTAACCCATTTTAGGCGGGAACCCCTTTTGGGGTTTTAAGCATTATGTTAAACTTTTAACTATTGAAAATAATGAAATATGGAGCACCACTGATACAGAAACATGAGGTATTTCAGGCCTAAATGGTTTAATGAGGTTTAGTTTAGCGGTCGCTATAACATCACAACGCGTGTGTTGGTGCGTGTCGTCGGTATGTCCCCGTGCACCACGGTTCAAGGACAAGGTATGTCCCCGTGCACCACGGTTCAAGGACAAGGTATGTCCCCGTGCACCACGGTTCAAGGACAAGGTATGTCCCCGTGCACCACGGTTCAAGGACAAGGTATGTCCCCGTGCACCACGGTTCAAGGACAAGGTATGTCCCCGTGCACCACGGTTCAAGGACAAGGTATGTCCCCGTGCACCACGGTTCAAGGACAAGGTATGTCCCCGTGCACCACGGTTCAAGGACAAGGTATGTCCCCGTGCACCACGGTTCAAGGACAAGGTATGTCCCCGTGCACCACGGTTCAAGGACAAGGTATGTCCCCGTGCACCACGGTTCAAGGACAAGCATGATGAAACTACTGGGGTGAAAGACGTATACGAAACACCGTCATGCTTACACAGGTGCACGCACGCACGCACGTACGCACGCACGCACACACACACGCACACACACACTCTCTTACGGAAGTGACCCAAGGCCCTACCTGCACTAACCCTAAGGCTATACGACCACAATGCTCCACGTTAAACATTAACATGAATATACTTCTCCACTCCACTCCATTACTCCCTGTGTCTGTGTCTGTGTCTGTGTCTGTGTCTACATGTGTCTGTGTCCGTGTCCGTGTCTCTGTCTCTCTCTCTCTCTCTCTCTCTCTCCCCCTCTCTCTCTCTCTCAGTCCCAATGCACTCACCTGTCTGACAACAGCTCCTGCTATGTGTGTCCGGGCGCTCATCGCTATTCCTCTCGTGTTGTCTCCCTTCTCTCCCAACTCAACTCCCAGGCCACTGATGTGTGCCTCTGCCTGCCTGCCTCATGCCTGCCTGCCTAAAATGGATATGAATGGATATGCGTGCTGATGTGTGTATGTGTGAGTATACGTGCACATTTGTTGAGAAATGTACGTGAATGTGTGCAAGGGGGTGCACACGGAGTGTGCCTTAGAGGAAGGACAGCATCTATAAAACGATAAAAGGCGCTACATGCATGTTTACAACGCTAGCTCCCCCGGGCTCCGATAAAAAGGGGTTTGGCATCCAATCTAATCTCCATCAAACATGGACGGGGCTGGGCGACCACCTGCCTGCATAATAAAGCATGTCGGAAATGGTAGATCTACAAGCTCACACAGCGTCGCGGACGGGACACCTTGTGAGCTTGTTAATCGGCTATTTCCGCTTGCGTGACACTGGCGTGTAGCGAAGTACAAATCGGACGTTTACTTCCCATATGTCCCAAGGTGAAGAGTCACTGTTTTACTACTAATATGGCGCACGCACGCATGCTTGCACACACACACACGCACACACGCACACACACACACACACACACACTCTCTCTCTCTCTTTCATTATTTGGCTCCTGTAATGGCCTGTCCTTGAAATTGCATTTCCCGTCAGGACGTCCCTGGATGTTCCCTGAAAGGGACAGTTGTGCTACGAGGGACAGGCCAGTGTCCTTTTCATGGGGAATGTATAATGGGCTCTCGGCAGGTGTTACCGATGATACTAATGAGGGCTCTGTTCCAGTCTGGTCAAACAGAGTCAGTTATTTGCTGCTATTGTGCATGTTGGCTCATTGGAAACACTGCTACACCAGTGGGTTCCAAATGGCCCCGTATGGGTGTGTAACTCTGAGAGTGAAAAAATGGGGTCCATTTGGTTCCATTTGTACACTCTTTTCCGGGACTTATCAGACCAGAACATGTGCTCTGTGACGCACGCCCATGCTTCCGCGGTGCTTCGCAAGGAATCTTGGGAAAGTGTTGCCCTCCCTTGAGCACATACGCTCCAGAGCGTTTTTTTGATTTTGAATAAAAATCCATTTTAGTTTTTGTCACATTTTCATCATCTAAATTTTTTTTTAGTTGACTAAATATAAGATTATAGTCACAACCGAGCGCAATCAAATATGAAATGACTTGTCTTTTAGTTCTACTGGATCTCTTCTCCACTAGTTCTAGTGATGGATCATGCACTGAGACTTGCAATCAATGGCAGAGAAGAGGCACTGGGGTTCACTCTGGTCCCGAGGAAGTCAAGGCGAGTACACCCGATCACTGACCTCGACTATGCAGACGACATCGCCCTAATTTCGGATACAGTCGAGAAAGGAAGGGAGCTACTACTGGCAGTAGAAAAGGAGTGCAGGAAGTTCGGCCTCAAGCTCAATGCCAAGAAAACAAAGGCAATAACAGTCAACACCGAGGACAAAACCATTGCCACTGCAGACGGGACGGTGCTCGAGCAAGTCGAGGACTTCAAGTACCTCGGGGCCTGGACTGCCTCAACTGAACAGGATCTGAAGGTTCGGAGAGCACTTGCCTGGAAAGCCTTGCACGGGATGAGGAGAGTGTGGAAATCAGACATGGGAGAAGACCTTAAGAGGCGGCTGTTCATAGCTACTGTTGAGTCAGTACTGCTGTATGGGGCCGAGACATGGACCCTCACAGTACAACAGGAAAAAGCCCTGGATGGAGTCTACAAGAATGCTACGAATGGCACTAGGTGTCACATGGACGCATCAGAAATGTGGACCTCTATGGGGACCCACCACGCGTCACGGACAAAGTCAGAGAGAAAAGGATGAGGCTGGCAGGGCACTGCGTCAGGCACCCAGAACTTGAGGCAAGTAAATTGACCCTATGGGAGCCAACCCAGGGCAAAGCCAGGAGGGGAAAGAAGCGTACCACCTATGTAGACGTGGTGCGGCGCTACAGCTTGGCTAACAACACTCAATAACCTGATGTTGGATAGGAATTTGTGGAGGGCAGTGATCCAGGAATCCCGAGTTGGTGTTGGCTAGACCTCACTCTCGCAGCAACTAACTAACTCTCCACTAGTCGCTCCCTATTTGTTGATGAAATTGTCAATATATTTAGTCTTAGTTTTAGTCATCATTTACCAGCTGCTGGAACCTTAGGGCAGCCCCCGCTTTCACGCCCACTTGCTGTAGTTGAGACCTATGTTTCTCATTGGCTGTACTCACAACCTATTGTCCTGATTGGCTGCCTCGTCTCTAGGCAACCACACACTTTTTGAGTGGTGTAAACCACTCCTACAACTGGCTTTGTTGTGCAGAAAAAATTAGCATGTTTGCTATGTTCACCCTGTTCACCCGGGTATGATTTCCTACACCTGGCTTTGTTAGTGCAGGAAAAATGAGCATGGTTGCTATGTTCACCCTGTTCACCCGGGTGTGATTTCATTACGTCAGACATGATTTCATTACGTCAGACAGGCCTTACACCACTCAGTTCACACGGGTGTGATTTTTGCTCTATAGCCGGCCTCTCAGCCAGGGGATATAAGGCAGCAGCTTAATTAATTCATTGATGTCGTCAATTCTTGTTTTTATTTCGTTTTTTCATTTTGTTTTTGTCAGTGAGAAAAGGTAGTCGACGAACATTTTTCATCCTAGTTGTTTTTTTTGTTTTTTACACTTTCAAACACGAACGGCTGCTCTCCATATTTGTTTTAGATGTAACTGTGCTTTTTGGTCAGCTCCTACATGTATATCCCAGAATTCATTGCATTTGAATACCTGGAGCTCAAAGGTGATAAATAATTCTGCTTTGTTGGTTTGGTTTGTGTGGCGGGGTGCAGGGATAAGGGGAGGAAAGACCTCTTTTATGTTTCTCCCTTTAATGTCAGAGAACGGAAATAAAATAAAACAAAGATACTTCGCTGTTCGCTCAACCCAAACAAATGTCCCTAATAATCCGTCCCTTTACTTTCAATGCTCTGGCAGGCGCACATCTCCCATGACATTTGAGACATTATGCTAAATATACTGTTTTGGGGAGGTGGGTGCTGACGTGGTCCTTGAGGATTCTTCTGCTAGGCATAGGGGTCCGAAGCAAAAAAAAAAGGTTGAAGACCACTGTTCTAGACTAGTGGGGTTTGTTGGTAAGTTTAACGGGAGTTTCCTGTAATATACACAACCGTATTCCATGCTTTTTGCGCAGTACGTGGCCCCTCTGGAGTGAGTGTGGAACTATAGTGGCCCTTTCCATCTTCAAAGTTGCCCACCTCCTGATTTAGATAGCTGTCCGAGCACTCACAGCCTCAGCCCTGTGCCGGACTCCTGAGCCACTGGGGCTGAGCACAACAACTCACAGCCTCAGCCCTGTGCCGGTCTCCTGGACCACTGGGGCTGAGCACAACAACTCACAGCCTCAGCCCTGTGCCGGTCTCCTGAGCCACTGGGGCTGAGCACAACAACTCACAGCCTCAGCACTGTGCCGGTCTCCTGGACCACTGGGGCTGAGCACAACAACTCACAGCCTCAGCCCTGTGCCGGTCTCCTGAGCCACTGGGGCTGAGCACAACAACTCACAGCCTCAGCCCTGTGCCGGTCTCCTGGACCACTGGGGCTGAGCACAACAACTCACAGCCTCAGCCCTGTGCCGGTCTCTTGGACCACTGGGGCTGAGCACAACAACTCACAGCCTCAGCCCTGTGCCGGTCTCCTGAGCCACTGGGGCTGAGTACAACACCTCACAGCCTCAGCCCTGTGCCAGTCTCCTGAGCCACTGGGGCTGAGCACAACGCCTCCCCTCCATGCAGCCACTATAAGAGGAGGAGACACGGGGTGTGGAAGGGAGGGAGGGCTGGTGGAAACTAAATAAGTACATTTTACTCACGTACTTCTATACGTTGCTGTCCCGTCAAATTTCAAATTTTGTATTGTAAGTATACTTTGAAGACAATACTTTTGCACTGTCACTCAAGTAACATTTTTGAATACAGGCTTGAAAACCACTGAGAGCGAGTGCAGCTAGTTGGGAATGCCGCTCAGGTCCTCAGTTGGCGTGCTGGGGGTGGGTGCGGGGTGGTGTGGTCCTCGGGGGGGGGGTGGATGACAGAGGGTCTGGGTCGATCCGGCGGGAAAGCGCGACGCAAATGTGGCCAACGACGACGGCGAAGGGATGGCTGCTGCCGCCGCATCGCTCGGGGACGGGGAGGGAGGCCATGGTCTGGTGATGGATGGCGGTTGTTAGGTGCAGTAATTGTGTGCCGGTAATTGACCCCACCTCTCCCATCAGTCATATATACCCTCCTCACCTTAGTCCTCTCTCTCTCTCTCTCTCTCTTTCCCTATAGCTCGCCTCCCTCCCTCGCCCCTCCTCCAGGCAAAGCCTCGAAGCCCGGGGGTTTATTTTCTGCCGCACGGTGGTGGTGGAAAAAGTACTCAATTGTTTTACTTAAGTAAAAGTACCAATAGTACTGCAATTTAGATCTACTTCGTTACAAGTACAAGTACGGAATTGAAAATGTTTGAAAATAGCAGATCTACAAGCGACTCGGAGTAGAACCGCTGCTCCTTCACCTGGAAAGGAGCCAGTTTAGGTGTTTCGGGCATCTGGTTAGGATGCCTCTCGGGCGTCTCCCTAGGGAGGTCCTCGACGCACGTCCCACTGGGAGGAGACCCCGGGGCAGACCAAGGCGCAGTTGGTGGAAACACATCGACTCACTGGCCTTGGAACGTCTCGGAATCACCCAGGAGGAAGTCACTAATGTTGCTCTGAAGAGGGAAGTCTGGAGCACTTTGGTGGAGCTGTTGCCCCCGCGACCCGACTATGGATAAGCGGTTGAAGATGGATGGATGGATGGAGATCTACAAGCTCACAATGCGTCGCAACGTGACGCATTGTGAGCTTGTAGATCTGCTATTTTCAAATGGCCGAAATGTGTAGGATTGAAGTGGTTAACGTATGTTTTCTAATTAAAATTAAAATAGCCAAAGTAACTAGTATAACTAAAGTTTTCAAATAATTGTAGTGAAGTGAAAGTACAAATCTTGGCTCTGAGATGTATAGTGGAGTAGAAGTAAAAGTATTGGAAATACTCAAGTAAAGTACAAATACCTCAAAATTGTACTTGAGTACAGTACTTAAGTAAAAGTACTTAGTTACTTTCCACCACTGACGGGCGGTGGCGGTGTGGCGTCGCGAGCACGGCTGTTGCGACACCGCGGTTGGGACGAAGCATAAATCAGACTGTCTGTACCACTCCATCTCTCCTTCTCGTTACCGTTGCACTATAGCTCCTTGGAGAGACCCGTACGTACGGAGGCAGGCTGGGGGCTCTCTCTTGGCAGCCTAATTCATTTAGGATTTTTTTTTCTTCCTCTTTTAAGGTTTTTACTTTGCGCCGGCCCGGTGGTCTCCAGTCTTCTCATCTCATTCTGCTTGAAGTAAATTAAATCTGTGTGTCACTTTCTAACGTTTGGCTTTCTAGGGATTTAAGCAACACTGCAGTCTCATCCAGGAGAATTGCAGCAGTAATCAATGAGCAAATCCTTTGTGAACCAACAAAACTTAACCTGGAATGGCTAGACTAGTGGCGTGAGCTTGTAAATCTGCTATTTTTTAATAGACTATACTTTTGCTGTGGCCCCCCTGGTACTCCTCCTCTCCCCAAGGACCTCTGGGGGTCCCCACTTTGAGAACCGACGGCCTAGATCTACAAGCTCACAACGCATGACTTTGCGATGCAGTGTGAGCCTGTAGAGCCTCGATTTTCAGCGAGCCGACAGCTTGAGTTTTCGGCGCTATTCTCTATTGAAATGGCACATCTCGTTTTACATTTTACTGCATTTAGCAGACAATGTGGTGAATTATGAATCAATAATTCTCTTGAACATAGGCTATGTGAACAAATGTAGGCTACTCGACAACTGTTTATTCAGTAGGTATAGTTAATTACACTAGTCAGTTCGTCTCCAAAGTATGTGACTGTCTTTCCCACACACCCGATCCCATGTGGTGAGGGCCTTGCCATTTGTGCCTTCCTGGGGCTATTTGTATGACAAAAGGAGTTTGTTGACATGAAGGAACAGACTGATTGATCAAATGGTAAATGGTTCAAAGGGTCTCTACCTATCTAGGGGGGTGGCCAGCTGTCTGGAGCTATGTGTATTGTGTAAAACTGTACTTAAGCTAGTTGATTTCTATGTCAGTCAGTCGGTCAGTCTGGGACGGCGTAAGGCCGCCGGAGGAGCCTGTATGCTTTGCTGTGTACTCCGAAATAAAACATCTCTGAGGAACAACATCACTCTGCTGTCTGCTGCGTCTCACAATTATCGTGCTCTCCCGTTTTGTTTAAGTTTGTATGGTCTCGTGTCCATAAGATACGACACAACATTATGCACAGTGACCACAACAAAGAGTAATGTGCGACATTACGATTATAGCATTTCAACCCTTCCCAAAAAGAAAAACAAGCACTTAATATGTAAGGATTGTAGCAAGGGCCCCAAACAAGAGCGACTAGAACAGCATAACAAGTGTGAATCACGTCTTTGTCCCTGGAATAATATACTGAACTATAGCTTCAATGCAGCCATGTTTTTGATAGAATTTATATGCAAGACCCACCCACGCTGTTTCCTCCCTGTTTATTGAAGACCTCCATAGCACTTTGAATAATATATTTACTGAAATAATACAATAAAACAAAAACAAAGGCATATACGTACGTTGCATATAGACTGCATGCTTGATATGCTTGACTGCAACTGCACCAAGACACACACACACACACACACACGCACGCACGCGCGCGCGACAGCTTAGCCAACACCACTGCAGAGCTCAACAACCTGATGTTAGATATAGGAAAGTGTGGATCCAGGAGTTGATGTTGGCTAGTCCTCACTCTCGCAGTAAACTATATCGTTGTATCGGACAGCATGGAGATTGTTTGTATCACGTGATTTCCGGGTGTATTCTTCTCTACAAAATCACAGCATATAGTGTAAAACACTCGGAACAGGACATTTCATAGTTTTACGTCAACGGCGGTCAACATGCCAAACGTGGTGCGTATGAAACGATGCATAAACACATCACAGCATCATTCGCGGCGGCTTCACGCGTCATAGCTGCCTCGTAGCTTCACGTCGCTGGCTTCCATTGACAATGAACGGTAGACGGCGTCGTGCACATCTGCCCGTGTGAACGCAACAAAACACGAAAGGACAACGACGGTTGTGTCGCACGTGACGTCACGTGACATCAGTGGCCGAGCTCCGTCGTCCTTTATAAGGCGGAGACGCCGACGGTCACCGACAGAGAGATAACGAGCACAAGGTGCAAAGAACGAGTGTATAGACACGAGAACAAGACAAGAGAGAGACGCACCAAGCGGAGATACAGAGGGGACAAGAAGTTTTTTCCCCCTGGTCAGATTGGGGCATCTAGGTTTACCTGGGTAACTCTTCTCGTCCAACCCCCAGATTCTTAGCCACACAGTCTTCGTCCGGACGGGGCACAACATGTCTTCGGGAAGAGACGGCGGCGGCGCCAGCGCGGGGGAGGCGGACGCGGCGCTCCCCAAGGAGCTGGAGATCGGCGAGACGCTGCTCAACTCCGAGGTGCACCTGCTGCTGGAGCACCGGCGGCGGCAGAGCGAGAACGGCGGCGGCAGCGGCGGCGGCAGCGACAGCGTGGCCGCCGGCTGCGACGACGACCCCGAGGTGTCCGAGGTGCTGCTGAAGACGCTGGCGTACACGGGCCGCTTCTCGCGCTTCCACAGCCGCGAGGCCATCCACAGCGTGCGCACGCTGCTGCAGCAGCACCGGCTGATGAAGACGGAGCTGGCCACGCTGGCCAACCTGTGCCCCGAGGCGGCCGACGAGGCCAGGGCCCTCGTGCCGGGCCTGGAGGGGCGCTTCGACGACCAGCAGCTGCAGCACATCCTGGACCAGCTGCAGGCCAACAGGAGCTTCCAGTACTGACTGACTGACGGGGGCGGTGAAGTGAGTGAGGTGGTTTGTTTGTTTGTTTGTTTGATTGATTGATTTAATGGTTTATTTCATTGGTTGTCAAACCCTTTTCCATGTCAAGGGCCCCCCAAATTCACACTTATTAGCCTGTGGACGCCCATTTGAAAACGTGTGCCAGGCAGGGACCCTCATAAGAGAAGTTTGACCTGCATTAGGCTACGGACCCCCGTTTAATGGCTTTTCTATCACTGGGACCCCAATTGATATTGTAAAATCAATGTTAATTTAACTCTGAGTGTACAAATGGAAGGGTCCATTTGGTTCCATTTGTACACTCCTTGAGTTACAGTCCCATAAGGGTCCATTTGGTTCCCAACTATCATTTAGCTGGGGACCCCCCTGGAACTCCCTCCAGGACCACTTTGAGAACCATGCACTGGTTTATTTGACAGAAATGTAAAAACGGCAGCAGAGTATATACCTGTAGTCAAACACTTTAGTGTTAAAGGAATGGCACCATTCTGTTTATATTAGGCCCTATGCTGTCTATTCATAGACATATCAATGATAATAATCAATATCATCACAGAACTTTATTGCTATACATCTTGCGTACAAGGTATAGGCTAGATAAGACGGAAACCGATTTTTGTTTGGCTTCCTTCAGGCAATGCAGCAGCATAGATAACATCAAACAGCAGCAACAGCAAAAAAAAAGTCAGGATGTACAGTAAACAAGTGCAGGGATCGTAAGTGATGACACAAAGAAATGAGCAGACAAGATTGAGGGGCGCTAATATATTAAAGTCTAACTCATGTTGATTAGGTGATGTAATGGTGATGTAAAACAAACGGTGCCAACTCAAACATTAAACGCCATTAACGATAAAGAGACAATATGACGTAAACGACACATCATGACGTAAGTTTTCCCTTCATCGTCAATGGCGTTTACTAAACAAACTAAACATTAAACCTGCGTATAGGAAAAAAAATAAATAAAGTCGACTTGCCTGCCTGCAGCACTCCTGATGGAGATGGAGAAGGATTGTTATATATGCTCATCTCAACCTCGCCGCCATTGGAGGAGAGAGAGGAGGCGATGATGTACTTCCTCCTCCGTGCTGCTCAGCAGATTATGGCGGCATTCATCAGAGCGGCCCAGGACCCACTCTAACCCATTTAGGCCTGACGTCGAAATAAAACAAACGTTCGCTCTGAAAGAATATATACCTATTCAAAGATTTGTGCCGCATTTTTTACGATTTTTTAAAAATAGCAGACCTACAAGTTCATAGCGCGCCACTCGGTGGCGCGCTATGAGCTTGTAGATCTGCTATTTTTCAATAGCTAAAGTATAACACCAAAAGGGGTTCCCGCCCAAAATGGGCTAATAATCATCTGGGCATATCTCCGTCTGGGAGGCCTCCTGATTTATACCCGGCCCTCCGCTTGGGTGACATGTTTTTAAACGGAGCGCCGGTGTATATCATAAAGATTTTGCTGCCTGTCGTCGTGATGACAGTGTGTGTGTGTGTGTGTGTGTGTGTGTGTGTGTGTGTGTGTGTGTGTGTGTGTGTGTGCGTGTGCGTGTGTGTGTGAACTGTATTACAGAATGCATTGTGCCTTTTATGCTTGGTCTACCAATATCTACTGTCAGTCTTAATTTTGACAGCAAATTTTGATTTAGTTTTACTCATAGTATTTTGAATAAAATTCAATTTTTGTCATATTTTAGTCATCTGAAATGTTTTAGCTTTAGTCGAGTTTTAGTTGGTTAAATATTACACGATTTTCTTGACTAAATCTACAGATGATCTAGTCGACTGTCACTAAAATGCATTTTGGCAGGCCTTGATGGCGTCATAATGCCTGATTTTACACTTGGTTGCATGCTGAATATTGATCTGATCTGAAGCATTGTGAGCTACTGTATATCTGCTATTTTCAGCACTCGACCAAACATAAAATGACTAAGTTCTACTCTACTCCACTAGTCCCATTTTAGTCTAGTCTAGTTTTCATTTGTTTGTGATCTTACTTTTGTCATCATAGCTTAGTTTTTATTTAGTTGTTGTTTAGTTTTTGTCACTGAAAAAAAGTAGTCGACGGCCATTTTTCGTCATAGCTTTAGTGGACAAAATCAACACTGCTGTTTGTAGGCTATGCATGGTAGCCTATTAATAGTTAATGTAACCTATTCTTGAGGACAAACATGTTGCTGGCTGGCCCGTCCCTCCTGCGCAACACTTCCAACCAAATACAGAATACATTGCATTTAGTTTAGGCCTATTTCTTGCTTCAAATGTTCCCGAGAGCAACGCTTAGCTGTAAATTACATTGTGTGTTTGTTTACATATGGCTGCCATGTTGTATACATCCAAGCAGCGCAGCCAGGTGCTCTGAGGCTTTGATTAGACAGCGGTAGAGCATAGCGGTCATTATCAAGAAATGACACACGGCTGAATTGAGCGATTGACCAATCAGATTGACCAATCAGAATCAAGCATTCAACCAAGCCGTGCAATAGAGACACACGGGGACTACAAATTTCATGCCCCCAAATGAGACAGCGGCCCCACTTCTGGTCCGTTTCAACTGTGTACTGCAGCTGCCAATGCAATCCCTATGAGAGGCATCATGAAATACCCTAATTTCACTGGTTCATTACTGAGGCTATAGCGATTTTTTTTGTGTTCTAATAAAGTGTCCCATATGTTTGATTTGTCCTTTTCAATGTCACATACCTGCCATCTCAATATACATCCTACAATGTACTATAATATACTCCATCAGTTTGTGAAAAGTACTAGCATTGTAATTCTCAAGTCAAAGTGGTCGCACGGTATATACGTCACGGATGCATCCCTTGAGGTTTTCAATACCCAGATATATTTGTTGTATTTCGTTTCATAAGCTATGTATTTGTTGAAAATTATCTAAACAGCATCTTGCAAGACTACTATTAATACTCATCTGGAGAATTCACTAGGTAGTTGAAAATGTCAGGATGTCACTCCTCCATTTAGCTGGGTTATTTTCCCATGCAACTATTCAGCGAAGTTAATTATACAACAAGTTGACAGCGGTAAAACACACCATCGGAGCTCCGTGGTAGGTAGAACATATATAGTGAGCCCGTGACAGCCCGTTAAAAATATAGACATGAATAACAAAGTCAGTCGGGATCGGGATGTATATTGAGAATTCCACTCTTCAAAGTCGGCGCTCGTAGCCTCGTAAAGGCAGTGACGTCCCTTAAAAGCGACAGGTTCTCTGTCTGCCGTCTCCCCTCTGCTCCGTTAACATTATGGGTAACTCATTCAAGTGGTAAATTAAATGTGAAATACATCCTCTATTGAGAAAACAACAATGTATGTTGACAAAGACACTTCATACATTTGGAAACATATTTTTATTCAAATCAATATAGTCTTCAGTTAATTTCATATTATTTTAAAAGTAGGCTAACTACAGTTGAATTTCAACGGACTTCTATGGGCTGGCCTGCAGTATCCGTGCCAACGGACCAGAAGTGGGGACGCTGTCTCATTTGGGGGGCGTGAAATTTGTAGTCCCCGTGTGTCTCTATGAACGGAAATAACACACCACTAAGGTTTTGGAAAAGGCAGTGGCCAATCAGCTCACAACCATATTAAATCAACACAATATCTGCGACAAATACCAATCAGGCTTCCGTAAAATTCATTCCACAGAAACAGCTCTACTTAGAGTATCAAGTGACATCATGATGTCATCCGATGTTGGTGATTGCTCCATCCTGGTGTTGCTTGATCTAAGTGCAGCCTTCGACACCGTAGACCATCGTATTTTAATTGACAGGCTCAGGACGTGGGTTGGTGTCTCCGGGACCGCCTTAGATTGGTTCCAGTCCTATCTTTCAGACAGGAGCTTCTCTGTGGCCGTTGGTCCCTACTCCTCTGAGTCCTCTACACTGTCATGTGGCGTTCCACAGGGATCGGTCCTAGGTCCACTTCTATTCGCTCTATATTTACTTCCCCTAGGTCCAATAATAAGCAGCTTTGAGGGTATCTCCTATCACTGCTATGCCGACGACATACAGTTGTACTGCTCATTCAAGCCAGATAAGATCGACATAATCAACACTCTCCATGAATGTCTAGCGGCCATCAAAAACTGGATGGCCAGCAATTTTTTGCAACTAAATGCAGAAAAAACCCAAGTTTTAATTGTTGCCCCAGATAAAGTTGCTGCAGATGTTTCCAACCACCTCGGGTCACTAAAATCTAACATTTGCTCCAACCCTAGAAACTTAGGAATTATCCTAGACCAGGCAATGCTTCTGGATAAGCATGTTAGGTCCGTTTCCAGTGCCTGTTTCTTCCACCTTCGCAATATAGCCAAACTTAGATCTGTTGTTTCACACCCGGAGTTAGAAATGATCATCCATGCATTTATATCATCACGTCTAGATTACTGTAATTCCCTTTTCACATGTCTCTCCAAATCCTCATTAGACCGTCTGCAACTGGTTCAGAACGCTGCTGCCAGATTGCTGACCAGCTCCAGGAGATCCTGCCACATCACCCCCATCCTGTTTTCCTTGCACTGGCTCCCAGTAAAGTATAGAATTAATTTTAAAATCCTTGTCATCACACACAGAACCCTCCATGGCCAGGCACCCCCATATATCTCTGACTTACTCCACCCATATGTTCCCAGAAGGTCTCTGAGATCCTCATCCCAAGCCCTGCTGGTCGTTCCACCCACAAAATTAATAACTAAAGGTGATCGAGCATTTGCCAGTTTCGCCCCCAGGTTATGGAACAACCTCCCGGATCACCTGAAATCGGTGGCCTCTGTGGACCTTTTTAAAAAGCTTTTAAAGACCCACCTTTTTAGACAGGCCTTTGCAACGTAGTACTGTACTGATTTCTTGATTTTTACCAGTGCCATTTGCTCTGTCTTCTTTTTCTTTTCTTTATTCTCATTATTTTTATTCTTAATATTTACTTTTACTACCATTGACATGTTTTGTTTTTATTGTTGTGAAGCACTTTGTGACTATGATGTCTGTGAAATGTGCTCTATAAATAAAATGTACTTACTTACTTACCACTGAATTCAGTGATTGACCAATCAGAAGTATTAAACCGAGCCGTGTGATAAGCACAGATCGAAGTTAGATGCATGGCCCATGTAGTGTTATTTGGCCAAGCTTCTAAAGTGATGCATAAATGATCAAATGGCAGACATTATTGTTTGTAATGTTTGTATACATTATTGATTGTATATTGTAAATAAAAAAATAATACAAAACTAACGTCCAAAACTGTTACTTTTCAGGATTCAAATTAAAAAATGGCAAAAAGTAGCAGATCTACAAGCTCAAAATGGGTTAGAACAGGTTACCATATACTATACATCTCCTATACTTTTGATGATTTTGTGTGATGCTGTAGTTATAGTAGCCTATGATCAAGTAGGGCATTCATTTACAAAAAAAGACAGCAATGAATAATACTTTGAATGAAAGTAACAATGAAAGTAACAATTTGAATCAAAGTAACACGTAATTAAATGGACGAAGGAAGATGCATACAGTAGTATGTGTGAGTGTGAGTGTCTAAACATAAAACCTAGTTTACGTCTCACTACTGTAGCTGTATTAGAAACACTCACGACTCCTCCTCGCGTTTTAATACGCAACTCTGATGAAAGCCGTCGGGGGGGGCTTTTTTGATTGGCTTATCATTCACAGCCAATCAACTTTGAAGCGCCGCGACAACTCATGCGGCGCATGACTCCTCCTCCAGTCCAGCGCTGATGTCACTGTGTTGACTGATGCTTTGACACGACACTGCCTTTACGCTCCTAGCTATTTTATCTTTTTTATTTTTTCATTTAATAGCTCAATCTCAACCTTTTAGGACCCGGCTAGTAAAAAATAAAAAAGGCCCAATGCCACCCGCCGTCCGCCCACGTCCCGTTCTAACACAGCCCATAAAGAGTCCTCGACTTGTAATGGACCGGATGCCCTTTGGACCTTGACAACGATGGCCTCGCCCGCGGTCCGCCGTTCCAATCCGTGTGTGTTCCGAGCCGTGCCACTTGACCTCGGCACTTTCAAAGATATAGATTTGATTTAAAAAATAATAATAACCCATTCTGGGCGGGAAACCCTTTTGGTGTTTCAAGGATTATGTTATACTTTAGCTATTGAAACATAGCAGATCTACAAGCTTGTGAAAATGCGGCACAAATCTTTGAATATATATTCCTTTAGAGCGAATGTTTTTAACTCAAATCTTTGCTTCTGAGGGGTTCCTGGAACAACATATTTTCAGATGGGGGTCGGTGGCCAATTACATAATATTTTTGGGGTCCTTGACATGAAATATTGAGCACCACTGATACAGAAATCAGGATTTAGAAGCATTTTTTTTAAAAACGTCAACGCCAGGCCTAAATGGGATAAATAAATAAGTGAGGTGGTGATGTCTGTGTTTATGACTCAAAGTGGGTTCCGCTGGCTTCCACGTGCTGCTGCTCAGGTATAGTCGTAGAAACAGAGGTCATGCAGGAGGCCGAGCCGCCAGCGCTGACACATCCCATTTGTTAAAGTGCAGCCCTTGAATTGAATGACATCATAAAGTCTAGTCCAATCTGAAAGCGGTAAATCGTCGGTCCGTCCGTCCGTCCGTCCGGACCACCATTCTTGGTGACATAAGGTATGTAATCACTTAACACCCCGAGCGGCATAAACGGAGTTCTCCGTCCTATCAATTAGTAACGACCAGCGCTCAGGACGGAGATTGATCAAAAGGACGGAGATTATTGATAGCAAAACCGATCGCATCGCTCCACAGGCTGGGAGCGTCGGTTGCGCAACATTCAATGTTATTTTCCGGTGGGACGTCATCGAAAATGTCCCCCCTCATTTTAGCCGATGAGATCGAAAATCATAAAACATGAATAACTCTTGATCTAAATCATTCCGTCCAATTCTAAGAAAAGATTACGTGTTAGACAGCCCATCACGGTCCCGTCGCTAGTCGCGTTAGAATGAATCATACCTCCCGTTGTTGTCGATCACATCGAGAGTGTTTTGGCTACATCAAACTACTTCAGCCACATCCGGGATAGAATCGCTAAATGTACTGCGCTGCTATAAATCGCTGGGAGCTATATGATTTAATGGATTAAATAACCCCGGGCGTTCGGGGTGTTAACACATTATTATTATTTTTTACATTTTATAGGGCTTTAAGTGCTAATTAGTGAGCCAATATTTGCCTCACATTTTAGGATGGCAAGGAAAAACATTTCAGGTGAAAGGATGAAACGCAATCTTATACCTTCGAGGCTGTGTTACCATCTCCACAGTATATGAGTTAATTGTTTCTGAATGTGCCCCTGGCCTGCTGTGCTTTGCAGAGCTGATATTGGAAAAAGTAAATGGGTGTGAAATGTCAATATCCACCGG